>NC_066889.1:16587898-16909148 GCF_022985175.1 Labeo rohita | reverse complement strand
CAGTGCAGAAATATTCTCTGGACACTGAATATCAATAATTATCAAAAAAAAGTTGAACTTTTCACTCACGGTCACAAAGGGCCACCAAAACGTTCCAAATTGACGGGGCCACTTTTACTAAAATGGCTATAACTTTTGAAAGGAATGAGATATCTTCACCAAACTTGGTACACATATGTATAAGCTTAATCTTTGGTCAAATCAAAAAAATTGCGGAGCTTGACCACTTGGTGGCGCTATAAAACTGAAAAAACATATTATTGGCTATAAATACACCGCCGTTAGTCCGATTGACTTGAAAATTGGTATGCAGTCTCTTGGACCAAAGGGGCACAAGTGTCTATGAGGACATTGGCGTATCTCAAAAAATATGGCCGCCATTGGCCAATGAAGTTTGAGCACCTATTTGACAAGGTTAACGGAGGTCGATTGGAACAAAACTCGGTGGGCATGTTCGACTCATGGCCCTAAAGGTCTGTAAGAATTTTGAAAGAAATCGGCCACTAGTTGGCGCTAACGACTTTTTTGGATCTGTAAACGCGTGGCGTTTCACACATCTACACAATATGCATATCATTTGATCGATCTCCTCATGATGAACAACTTTGCCTCAAGAACCATTGCTGTCAATCAAATCGTTCATTAAAGATTCACAAATATGCTAAAAACGTACTTTTGCGAACTAGTCCTAGGTTTTTCGCTTAATCTCGATCAAACCACTGCAGTAATGTTCTCTGGACTCTCTAGATCAATAATTATTAAAAAAATGTTGAATTTTGTCCTTTAGTTATCTGTAATGGGGCCATTTACAAAAGAGGCGTGGCCACATATACCCAAAAGCTTATAAAACCAAAATGAAAACTCAAAACTTTACGAAAATTGGTGATAACATGTGTCAGATGATTCTTAACAAGCATGCAAAGTTTCATGGAGATCGGAGCATAGGTGGCGCAATAACAGTTAAAAAGGCTTTAAAAACAAGATTTCTATGGTAAATGGCCTCAAATTGTTAAAAAATGCTCATTTATTCACACAAACACTAGATCTTACACTTACATCTGTATGATATATCGTCTCATTCTGAACAAATGTGCATACCACCTCAAAGGCCTTAAATGCTCTAGTGTAACAATGAATTTGTGATAACATAAGATTGTACAAAGCATTATAAGGTGCCTTACAATGCATTATTCATAAAGGCTTTACGTTTTTTAAATACGGAAACTGGAATGTAATTAAGCAGAATAAACCCTGTGCGTTATAGACCTTGCGTTTTGTTCCGTTCCTTTTCGTGTTTTTCATTGCAAACAGTTTTTGTGTGAATGTGCCGTTGAAAAAAAAAAATGGGCCGTCAGAAATATAACGGGGATTTGTCGCCTGATAATAATGTGCTCTCTTTGTTTTTGTTCCGTCACGCCGTCAGTGTCCGTTGTAGAAATGGCGTTATGCTACTATATTCATTTTATGATCACTATTGCGGTTACTCACGATAAATTCATACATGGACATGAAATGTTATTACAGAGAGCTGTTTAATGCCGCGTTCCACACAAGGTCGGAAGTGGGAACATCCCAGTTGAAATATCCCACTTCCAACTTCAGTGTATTCCAGTCAATCACAAGTCACGTTAACATATTTCTATCAATTATGGCAAAACAGAAGAAAAAAAACTTAAAATGCTTAATTTTGTTTTGAAAACAGCTGATTAAGATATAATTTTATAAACTTAATGTCTAATATATGTCGAGTTGTCTGGAATGCAGCATACTAATAGAGGGTTTGCACTTAGGTCACAGTTTGATCAGTTACCCGGATGCTCGGCCATATTGAAGATACTCGGATGTAAACAACAGCACTGATCGCACGGATAATGTACACCTGAATATGTTGTTCTGCTAATTTATGCTGTCTAAACCCCGGAGGAAAAAATGTGGAAGCTGCTAAATCATATAGAGAAGGAACTGGTAAGCAGGAAAGGCCATAATATTGTGACAAATTAAAATTAATAAGTGGTGAAGATACATACGAGCAGTATTAATTAAAGGAGAAGTCCACTTCCAGAACAAAGATCTACAGATAATGTACTTACCCCCTTGTCATCCAAGATGTTCATGTCTTTCATTTTTCAGTTGTAAAGAAGTTGGTTTTTTAGGAAATCATCTCAGCATTTTTCTCCATATAGTGGACCCACATTGAGTTTGAACTTCCAAAATGCAGTTTAAATGCAGCTTCAAACAATCCCAGACAAGGAAGAAGGGTCTTATCTAGCGAAACAATCGGTTATTTTCATAAAAATAATACAATCCATATACTTTTTAATGTCAAACGCTTGTCTTGTCTTACCGGGTTTTTTTGTTTGTTTTTTTTTCGATTCATAACAGTTAGGGTATGTTGAAAAATGTCCATCTCATGTTTTCCCTCAACTTCAAAATTGTCCTATATCGCTGTTTTACCTTTTTTGTTAAGGGTGTTTGATCTTCTTTGCATGGTCACTTTGCAAAGACTGGGTTGGTACTTGTGTAGCAATGTAGGATGATTTTGAAATCATTTTTGAAGTTGACGGAGAAAATATGATGAGTTTTTCGACATACCCTAACTGCCTTGAGCCAGAAAGCACAGAGTTCAGGCAGCCCAAGACAAGACGAGCGCTTGAGATTAAAAAGTATTTAAATAGTTTTTTTTTGTTTTGTTTTTTTTTTAATGAAAATAACTGATCATTTCCCTAGATAAGACCCTTCTTCCTTGTCTGGGATTGTTTACAACAGCATTTGGGATCGCTTGAAGCCGCATTTAAACTGCATTTTGGAAGATCAAACTCAGGGCACCATAGCAGTCCATTATATTTTCTCCAAAAAAAATAATTTCTTTACTACAGAAGAAAGAGGGACATAAACATCTTGGATGACAAGGGGGTGAGTACATTATCTGTAAATTTTTGTTCTGGAAGTGGACTTCTCCTTTAAGATATTAGCTTAATATTTCATCTAATTGAGCAGAAATGATAAGACCAAACACGGATATTGTCAAGATTTTTGACCTGGAAATCCTGGTTTAGTTTGACCGACCTCAAACACCTTTTGTTCCTCAGACAGTTTTTTTGCACTCGTCTCCTTGATTTGTTACAACACTTTTGGCAGTCTATAGTACTCCAAATGTTCTTCCCTGTCCAACTGATTAGTACAGCCCAAAACATGACAATAATTGAACATTTTAGCAGCGGTAATCAGTTAAATTTGCAAGTTCTGTTAGGTTTAGTTGAATTGTTTACGTTCAGTGCCGCCAATATGGCCGATTGATGACGCGTTGTAAAAACACACAATAGTTTGCTAAAGGCACTGTCAAAATTCAAAGACAATAATATATTTTTTTTAATTGTTTAATATTACTTACTGAGTTCACAAACATTGTACTCATTGTACATTGTACATTGTACTGTATATATGTACATATAATATAGGAAAACGGCCAATTTTATATATGTCACATATATTAAAACCTATATCAAAACCTATATTAAAACATATATGTTTATATAGGTTATTTCCGTGTGGGTAAGGACAACAGAAAACTGAAGTGGTTAAACAGGGTTTTCAAAACAAATGTTGAAAATGTTTTAAAAGTTCTTAAAGATATTTGTCAGATTAAACAGATGCTAAAGTAATTGCTGTGAAGGTAAAGAGAATCTGGGCAAAAAAAAAGGAACAAGTCTGAACAAAAGCTTGAGGATGTTTGTTTTTGCGTGTGGGAAGCACATCACTAACAGTAGGGTAAATAACTCTGAAATTCGGAAATTTAATGGGTTTAGATGTGATGCAGACACTAATCTCACTGTTGAATTATTATTATGATAGCTGCAAAGATATAGCATGAGCAGAGAGTGCTAGCCTCAAAGCCAGTGTGAATCTTGATTTGCAGTCTAAAACCCTCCAAGGAAACCTGGAGTGATTATATACATATTTATATGCTATATTTATATCTGTTAATAATTTGGGGGAATTTTAATCTTGCTCCCCTAGTTTTATCAGCTTGAAAGACAACAGCTGAATGAGAAATTATTTTGTCTCAGACTCTGAGAAAGAGTGATTTCATCAGGTTATTTTTACAAATTTCAATGACGTGAAACTGGTCATTTTTTTATATTTCTATGGATAACAATGGTTTTTAGTAACTGATGTTGCTAATGGGCGTTGGTCAATGCTACTAGCTATTTTTGGGGTTTAACAGTGTAACCGCTATTTCACCAGTCTTTTGGCAGATTTGATTTAACACGTTACTGGTGTATCAGTCACGTCTAGGTGCTGTGAGATGCTAGGACACATCTGATTTCTGGAACTATTCAATGATAAGATTCTTTTGAGGATGTAACTACAGGGGTAGTTGGATTGCAGCTCATCTGCAAACTGCAGTGTTAAACAGTTTTCTTCAATTTGTTAAGTTCAGGGCTCAATGACTGAAGCTGAAATAGTTTTTTCAGGAATTGAAAATAGGCATTCGCACTTGATATATCAGATACAGTGGTAGAGATTCTGCATTGGTTACATGACATCTGTGCTAACCTAAGAATGGGAAAAACTGAATAACTATGAGAGGGGTATTAGTCTCCGCAACTCATACCATGACTCAAGGCCTTTGCCTTGTTTATACAGTTCAGACAGTCTTTTTTGCTTTGCAAAGTGAGTCTTTGTAATGTTTGATGTTAACTATTTGCTTAATGCACTACATTGCATTATTGACTAATGAGCAGCAGGACGTGTGACAAGTGGTCCATGATGCTAAATTGCCAAACATAATTTTTGGGAAATCTAGTTTGTTTCATCTGAACTAATTCCAGATGGTCAAGATTGTTCAGAGCTCTTTAAGAAATTTTTAAGGTTAGAAAACATTTAGACAATTTGGAACTCCAAATTCAAATTTGATTTTCTGCGCTGTTCATCTTTTCTGAACAATGGGGAATGCAAGGCAGGTTGAGCAGTAACTACAGACTAAAAGTCTCAGTGTCAGTTAATTTGGTTGTTCAAAATGTGAGTTGGCAAATGGCAAACAGCTGAAATGCTGAAATCTACATGGACTTCCGTTGTGCCTTTGGGTGTTGTGCATGACTTTGGAGCAGGTTGGCAGCAGAGTGGTTTCTCACTAAGAGGTGAGACGGATGACCCTCGCTGACCAGGCAGCTGCGGTTGCCGCCGCATGAACGGCAGAAATCTTCACTGCTCAGGCATGTCATCTGCGCACTGTAACACCTCACTCACAACTCACAGATAAAGCCAAGACGCAAATCTGTGGATTTGATTGTTTCTAAATTATCAGATGGATAATAGGCTCCGAACCTTGCTTCCTTTTCTGGTCACACCAGATACACAGTGTGTGTCCGTCACTTAGGCGTTTTTAATTTGTTCATGTTTAAACAATATGGGCGAGGGGATTGTTAGGAAACATGCGGAAGAAGTTAATGGATGCGTGACATCAAAAACACAATTTGGCAATGCTATTCTATTTAGCTGGGAAAACCTGCACCCTCAGGGCTGTTTTGTGAATTTGTGATTTTATGACTCTTTTTAAAATGCCAGAGTTACTGGGATGTTTTGGTTATAGTTGGCAAAATATTCACTATCAATAAGTACTGCTGTCTTTATGGCTAAATATTGGTTTGAGACATCATTCCCTGATGGGAGTGTCAGACACTATTGATTCTGACCAGGGCAAACACACTTTAATGGTCAGGTATGTCACGAAGTCTGTGGACTTCATTAGATTTTCATACTACCAACAATGACATTCGTCATTTGAAAGAGTTAATCACACTCTGAGATCAAATGTGGTACGACAGAGCTAACATGGTTAGATATGCTTCTATTATTT
This sequence comes from Labeo rohita, assembly GCF_022985175.1. Lineage (NCBI taxonomy): Eukaryota > Metazoa > Chordata > Actinopteri > Cypriniformes > Cyprinidae > Labeo > Labeo rohita. The sequence goes on along the minus strand of NC_066889.1, from coordinate 16,903,288 downwards.
CTGTGCATAATATGAATTTATCGGCTCAGTTTTGGCTTTAGGTCAAATGTTGCTATGAGAGATCTTGCTATGGCAGGTGTGCACTTAATTCAGATTTTCTTCTGATACATTGATTGGTTTTAACTGAGGCAATCAGGCAAAGGTTTGAATTCAGGCTTTAGGATGTATGGAAACCTCCTCCAGAGGGGGACAGACATAGAATTCAAAGAATTCATTAGCAACCCCTTCAGATCCAAGTTATGTAGAATTATTAGCCAAAATTAAATGGATAATTATTAGACATTTGCTCATTAATTTTGAATGAGACCCGGCAAAATGCTGTAGAAAGGAGTCATGGGGAAGAACCTTGTCTTTTAGTGACTTGGGGGCCAACCTCATGATGAAGATATGGCGGGTGGGGGCTATGATGATTAGCTTTCACCGGACTACAGTTTAGTCGCCAACCGGTCTCTATGTTCTCTGTTTATCTATTGAGGTTATAATGGAGTCAAAATAATTCCAACAAAGTTTAAGCAGTCTTGTTTTTCAAAAAGAACAGTCTCTGTTTTCCGTTCTCTTGTTTTTGTGTTTTCGCAGATCATTGTCAGTGACCTTCCAGAAATTCGCTGAGAGGTTTGAGCCTTATCATAAGGGGGAGAGTTTGTGTCGACAAACAACGGCAAACAGAATAACAGGGACTTCAGGGAATGTCAGAGAGAGAGAGAGACGGAACTTTGCAATCTTCAAACTCAAGATGGTTCTTCGGGAAGAACAGAACAAGCTACAGAGACATTTCAAGAGCTTCAAGTCTCTTTCGAGAACTGACTCCTGAGACATTTCATGGATAGAGGCATTCTGAGCTACGAAAGATTTCTATATTGTTTTTAACACAAATACATGGGTATTTTTAAGTCATATATTTATCATACAAAATCAATCAGGCCAATTCATGAGTGGTTTATTATCATCATGCTGCAAGATATGGTCAAACATGACATGATGTGATTCAATCATTTGTCCATGACTAGAAGGTCATAGTGATGTAATTTTGGTTAAATCTCAAAGGACAAGATCCTTAAGAGAATTTTTCCTCAGTTCTCTCTCAATAGTGGAATTTCAATGCACATATATTAGCATTATCTGATTTGTTCTTGAATGGCTGAATGGTACCCTCCAATTAACAATTCTAGGTTCAATTTGATAAACCTGACAGGCAACTTGAGTAAATACTCAGGCACAGAAACCCTGATGCTGAGATGGAAAGATGCTAAATATGACAAATGGCCAAAGGTGGTAATAGTTGGAAAAGGTAAAAGCACATGCAATTAGAATTGGTAAAGAACATGTCTTTCACAATGAGTTTTTGGAAATTCAAATTGTACCAAATCACAGGGTGAAACATAAAGAATCATGTAAAGTGATTGCAACTGAATGTTGTTTATACATCTTAGATAATACCAGAAAAGCAGTCTAAGTTTTATCTGAAGTTTTGCAAGCAAGTAGCTAAACTTGATTAAGGATTATGGTCCTTAACATGTGGGACACATGGTTTGGATTAATATTGGGACACTTTTAAAAGCTTTAGTCACAATTTGAAGAGTGTCAATCATCTTAATCTTGTACATTTCCATAAGAGTGTTGATTTGCTTTATCAGATTACAGTTTACTGTTGTACGACAATGGTCAGAGACACAATCTCCCTTAACCGACGCTGGTATGCGGTATGACAGAAGTGACCTGTTCTGTAGAAGGGAAGAGTATGGCCTGATCACCCAAACTTTTCAAAGTATGTTTTGATAAAGATTATGAAAGTTTGCTTGCAATAATTAATTTATGTTGTCATATATGATTAAGAGGGGGGAATGAAGGATCTGACGATCCTCAAATGCAAACTGTGTGTGTTTTGCCTCAGAGCAACCATACATTTGTGTTGTGTTTTGCTTTCTTTTTATATATTCTTAATTTATTCTTTATTCATTTATTCATAGAATCATTAATCATTTCATCATTTTATTATTCCGTTTAATCATATAATCATTTATAATAATCATTATAATCATTTATATATTAATTTTATTGATTCATTAATTGATTAGTAATTCATATTATATTATAGTTGTTTTTTTATATATTTTTTCCATTGTTGTTTAGTCTTATGACTGTGTAGCTTCAAGGGCTGTTTGGCTTCATGAATAAGAGATACAAGGGAATGTTTATAGAAACTCAAGGTTTATGGGATGTTGTTGTGAATCAGTTTGGGATAACAGTACTTGTTGAATTTGTGTTCTCCAGACGAAGTCTGAGCACTGAGACATACGCAACTAAGAATATTCAATAAACTCTGCTCCTTTTTATCATCATTACTTCGCCTCCTGCTTCTGCTCTTTTCTGGCTTCCATCGGTCAACTTCCTAACTGACAGAAACCTGCTGTTAGTGGGGTTGGGGTAACTACAGCTTGCTGACTAGTTGTTCTGTTACCGGAAAGACTGATATTTTCTGACAGGATCTGGTGTCCGGGCTGGATCCTAATTGTCTGGCGTGGGGACCTGATCTAACACTGACCATGATATTATTGTGCTTGATTGGCCAGCCAACATGCCTGACCTGAATCCTATATGGAATCTATGGGATATTTTCAAGAGAAAGATGAGAAACAGTCGATCCAACAATACAGACGAGCTGAAGTCACAGTAGTGCCTCAGCAGTGCCACAGGCATTACTTCCACGCCACACCTCACTGATGCTGTCATTTGTGCTAAAGGAGCCCCCACCAAGTACTGAGTGCATAAATGAACACACTTTAAAGAACCTGAACCTTTTCTGTTTTGCAAATAAATTTTTTTTTTTTTTATTTATTTATTTTTTTTTTTGGTTAATCTTAGGAAATCTTCAAAATATTTTGCTTTACAAGTAATAATTCTAGAATATAAGTTTCAGTTTTTAAAATAAGTTACAGAAAATGAACTTTTTCCACGATATTTCTAATTTTCTAATTTTTTTAGATGCACCTGTATATTAGGGATGGAACGATATTATCAATATCGTGGTCAGTATTGGGGGTAGTGCATTACAAGTTACATAATCAGATTACTTTTCCAAGTAACTAGTAAAGTAACACATTACTTTTTCATTTAATTTTTCAACTCAAACATCAGAGTTACTCTTTTAAATAAGTAACATAAGTTACTTTATTTTCCCATTTATTGACTGACAGCTCTCCTGTCCCCATGTTAAGAGAAATTAGGAATAAATAAAAACAGTTTGCATATTCCTCAACATGAATAAAAATAGTGAAATGCAAATTCAGAAAGTGACATTGGGGAAGTGTTAAAAATTTGATAGCAAATTCTAGTATTATAGTAGCATTTCAAAATGTATAGAGGTTTGTGTGACGAGTAACATTAGTAACATTTAGTGTTTTTAATGTTCTGTTTTATTGTCACTTTGTCTTTTGTCACATGGGTGCCACGTTTTAGTTCTAATTTTAAAGTTCTAAAGGTGTATCTCCTGACAAACAAATGCCATTTTAATGTGTTTATTTTAAAAAGAAAAACACATCAAGATTTTCACACACCATAGCTCATGCATGCACATGTGGAGAAGACATCCTTTATAGTTGTGTTTGATGTCACTGAGAGCCATTTGAAAGCAAATTGAATTTATTAAAGATAAAGTGTTAGTTTGATTACAAACTAAATTAAATGTCATTTAGTTTGTATTTTTACAGTAACGTTTGTGAATGTACTGTGTTATACAAAACAATTGGTAAAAAAAAAAAGTAGGCAAGTAGTAAAAAAAAAAGTGCTGAGATGACCAAATTTGGAAAAATTCCTGTGTCGCTATAAATAATACTGTACATAAGTGGGAGCACAGCATGAGTGGGTTAGACTACGAGGGGCTTGTGTAGTTTCAGTTGTGACGGACTTTCTGAGTGACTCAGCTATTGCTGCTGCATGAAAGATCATTTCTGTGAGTATGACTTTTTGTACTTTACTGGAGAATTATCAGTTCTTTATTTGTATTGTATGTTAGCCTACATGTGCTGTCATGTTGTCCAGTCAAAAGCAAAAATTATTTAATAAGGCAAAATTGTTAAGCAAAATTGTAAAAGCAAAAGCTTTTATAGTCAGTATAGGTGGTCGACAGTTCCTCACAAATATTCCCCAAAGTTCAGATTCTTCAACTTGCGCGAATCACGCGTTGCGCCCGTCAAACGCCCGAAACGCTCAATTCGCGCCGCGTCATTCGCGGATCTCTATCGCGTCTTTGCATTGACTTAACATGTAAATTACTTGCGCTTAACGCTTCATTAGCGTCTGGTGTGAACGCACCTTGATGGTCGTTTTAGAATACATGTGGAAGCATGGCGTTATTTTAATGACAAATGTCGAGAGCGCATTATTGTAGCGCGAAAGTACATTAATACAATGCGCGAGCGCGAATCTTTCCGCTCGCACGCGGATTTCCCTTGCTCTCGCACAAAACCGGACGCGCGCTCTCAGATTCACGCTGCTCTCGCCCAGAGATATTGCGCGCACTTAAATCGTGTCTCTCCTCTTTCAAAGTGTGCGTGTGCGCGCTCAAACTGTGTCCTATTGCAAATCTCTCCGTGCTTACTCGCTAGAATTTTTTTTTTTTTTTTTTTTGATGCATTTGCAAACAATGCAATTACCTTTAACTGTTATATAACGTTATATTCACTGTTTTAGAGAAGAGTTTAATGGCTTTTCATAAAAAACAAATAACTTAAATCAGAACACTGAATTAAAAAACATATTGTGCTATGATGATATCTTTCATCATTTACATCTATTTTTGCATTTGATGTTGATGTGATAGGAATTGTTACTTATTATTGCCAACATACCAACTGAGAATTTATTGCATTTTTTTTCATAAATCTGACACATGACATAACAGTGATCTTTTATTTGAAGTCTTTAGAGCCACATGATATGATTGATGTTGCTTTTAGATAAATCGCTCAGAGGGTTTTGACCAACCAGTTGGACAGAGGTTATTTATATATAAACAAATCACCCAATTTCTAATGGTCATTCGATTACCATTGCTAAATATTATTAAACTGGAAATGAATTAAAGATCCATCTTTGTACATATATAAAAGAGATAGTAAAACGAAGTACAATAACCAGTGTACGTTAAAACATAAATACAACAATAAAAGAATAAAGGAAAGGCACTTTTTTTAAAAAGTGCATAATGATAACCATTGAAAAACGTTAATCCAGGTGCGAAAAGAATTATTTTCTAGCGAGTGAGCACGGAGAGATTTGCAAGTGCATAGGACACAGTTTGAGCGCGCACACGCAGTTTCAGAGAGAGGAGAGACACGTTTTAAGTGCGCGCAATCTCTCTGGGCGAGAGCAGCGTGAATCTGAGAGCGCGCGTCCGGTTTTGTGCTTGGCCCACTCTGGCCCCACACTACAGGGCATTGAAATCGCTTTTGCACTGTTTACTTTTACTTTTGCTTTCGTGATTAACGCACACTCTATGTAAAGGATGTTTGTCATTGAGCACAAGATTGAGCAGCAAATCCATGGTCTGTCAGTCATTTCTCCTTTTTTTATTTTATGAATGAGCGATTTAGATTTTTAGACCCCTACTCCCAAACCTACCCATTTTATAGCAAATATGCATTTTTATCAATAAGCGAATTAGATTTTTAGCCCCTAAGCCTATCCCCAAACCTAAACCTAGCTAATATAACCGGATATAAGATGTAGCTGACCAACATATGCAGGGAAATGACTATTTATATAGCATAAAAATATTTCTCTAGTCGCTAATCCCACTCCTGCCTCAAAACCTAACAATAACTCTCTCTGTACAGTAATAAAGAAAAACATGACAGACAGATTGCAATCACAATCATTTATTTATTGCAAAAATGTCAAAAGCAGTACCAAAAGATGTCCAAATGACGTTGCGTTGCAGCCGCAATCTTCAACCCTGCAAAAATTAAATATGTTAAATAAAACAAACATCCTTTATGTATTTAATCCCATTTTATTAACCATTGTCTTTGCTGCTGACCTTCAATGATGCAATTCACCCATACTAATAAGCAAAAATTACTTTAGATAAACTAACATATGTGCTTCATTTTTTTATAGCTGAAGAGTGATCTCCTGCATAAATGTACTTTTCTTTCAGCCTGAGGTGAATTAATTTCACTTTTGGTGTTAAAGGGCTTTTACATTAGAATTGTTTTATATTAAAAACAAAGAAGCAAGTCCTACCCAAATTTAAAAAGTAATGCAAAAGTAACGCAAAAGTAATGTAACGCATTACTTTCCATAAAAAGTAACAAAGCAACGTAATTAGTTACTTTTTCAGGGAGTAATGCAAAATTGTAATGCATTACTTTTTAAAAGTAACTTTCCCCAACACTGATCACGGTAAACAAAGTCAATATTACATGAATGGTTAAACAATTGCGGAAATGTTATTTATTTTAAGGGTTTAAAGTGTGAATACGGCAGTATTGCACGTTTTAGTGTCTGGAAAAACGTAAGTAAATGTACGTCTTATACATACAAAAATACATACGAATTATCATGAGATCACGCTGGTACAGATGCTCTCAGTTTAGAATTGTAGCATATGTTTTCCAACTGAACTAAATTATTTTTATTTCTATAAAAATGCTAAACGTCAGTGAAGGCTGTGCAGCGGTGGTCAAGTAATGTAATCAGTGTATGAGCATACACTCTGTAACACCAACTACCCCAGGTTAAAAAATGTGTAGTTCCATAATGTATAGTGCTCTATTTTCACACACTAATTTTGTAATTAATATACTAAAAGTATTCTTTAGTAAGAACATCTATAGTGTACTCAGCTCTGCTATTTTGAGACACTATTAATAGGCCCTATGAACTAAAATGTGCTGGTAACAAACAAATAATGTATGTATTTACTACTACCCACCTACCCAATTACTATGTGCATATTATATATAACTGTGATGTTCTACAAAACAACAAGCATTACAACACTTTTTTTCTTACTGCTTAAAATTAGATCAATTACTGTGAAATTTGTTTTCTCTCAGGTACATTACCAGTGTTAGCTTCATGGTGAATACTTTTAATCACTCTTCTCAACATAGTCCATAGTTAAAACAAAAAATTATATTAACTTTATCAATCTTTATCTTATTAAAGATAAAGATTCTTCTTTATCTTCACCAGCTAAACTTTTATTTATGAACCCTTTGACAGAAAATATATAGCTAACATTCCTCCTTCTTGAAAAAGGTTGGTAACCATGTCAGATCTAATGTTGCAGTTATTTCAACATTGTAGCATAACCTACATTAATTATTAACAATGTCATCGAGGTTGTCTGGTTTAAATATCTGAAAACGATTAACAGTTGAAAAGCTTTCTTAGAAATTTAGAAGTGGAATCAAAAAAGTAATCAAATGTAATCAGTTACTTTACTTTTATAAAGTAATTGAAATGGTCTATTACATTTTAAATAGGATAACTTGTAATCTGTAACCTATTACATTTCCAAAGTAACCTTCCCAGCACTGGTGTTGATGGACTTTCTGAGAGACTCAGCTGTTGCTGCTGCAGGAAATATCTTATAGTTTACTGGAGAATAATCAGTAGACTTTTATTTTAGTTGTCAAATTCCACTTGATTTGAGGTGATAGTTGGTATCTCAAGCAATCTCATTCATACATTTTAAAAAGTGGCTGAAGTATATAAAAGTATACTGTTACTGATAATTCTACTATTTTTTCTATTTATAGGGCTAAAATTTAACAATGGGTAACAATACACCTTCAAGAGGCATTCCACTCAATGACAAAACAACATTATTCAGACAGGAGCAAGCACTTAATAAAATGCAGGTGACATACAGAATTCCAGCTCTCATCTATATCCATGACAATCAAACTTATCTTGCCTTTGCTGAAAAGCGTAAAACGCCAAAGGACACAGATGCAGAAGTGCTTGTGATGAGAACAGGATTGTGGGAGGATGGCAACAAAAAAGTTAAGGTACTAGACATGTATTCACTAAAATAATGAAATATTCATAACTGACAGTTATTTCATAGATTCTTTACACAATCTGGTATTCATTAGTTAATATATATATACACACTGTCATGATGTCATGATTTTTATTTCAGTGGGTCAGTGGTCATCAGGTACTCACTTTAGCTTGTCTACCAAACCACCGCAGCATGAATCCATGTCCGGTCTATGAGAGAGAATCCAAGACCCTCTTTTTATTTTTCATTTGTGTTCCCTTTGGGGTCTCTGAAAGTGATCAAATAAAGGCAAAAAAGAACCAGGCACGACTTTGTTACATAACCAGTCAGGACACCGGTAAGACCTGGAGTGTTGTTACAGACCTGAAAGATGTGATCAGTGAGCAGGAGAACAACTGGGCCACCTTTGGTATTGGACCAGGACATGGTGTTCAAATGAAAAGTGGAAGACTCATTATCCCAGCATATGTGTATTACATTAACTCGGACAGAAAGAAGCCCACATCATATGCATTCACATTTTACAGTGATGATAAAGGAAGTACTTGGAATGTAGGAGAACATATAGAAGGCGAGTCAAATGAATGTCAGATGGCTGAGATCATAGATGACAGTGGTCGCAGTACACTGTACTGCAATGCTCGTAGTAAATCTGGCCACAGAGTTGAAGCTCTAAGCAGCAATAGTGGAACAACTTTTGACAAACCTTCAGATGCTCCGAAGCTGATAGAGACAAGTGACGGTTGCCAAGGAAGTGTGCTGAATATTCACCACCCTGATAAGGGTACATGGCTTCTTTATTCTCATCCAACCGATAAAAATGACAGAAAGAATCTCGGAATCTATGTGAATAAATCACCATTGGATCTTACGCAATGGAACTTGAACGACAAAATTAATGATGGTCCAAGTGGATACTCAGATCTGGCGGAGTGTGCCAAAACAGAGTACATTGCCTGTCTCATGGAATGTGGGGATAAAACAGAAAATGAAGAGATAGCCTTCAAGTTGATCAAAATTAACGATGGTGTGGATTCTGCTCAGATGGACTTTCGGCTCTCGGTTGGAAATGCATAAATGTATTAAATCAAATAGGAAATTGTCAAAACCAATCAAGCAATGCTTTCGTTCTTATAAGTGTATGCAAGTGATTCTGAAATATCCCCATTTACCTAAATTATTAAATATGTAGGAAACAGTAAACATTTTCATTAGTTTAGCTATATTTTACTGGTAACATTACATGGACATTAGATAAACATATGTAAAAAAAAAAAAAAATTACATTCACTGATGTTGAAAACTGTTTCTGTAAATTTTTATATGGAAACTGGAATCTAATTAATCTGAATAGACTCATACACAGAGTGCAGTGTGCGATGTGTGGTGTGCATTTTCAGTTCCACTGCTCAAGTTTTTCAATGCAAAAATGAGTTCTGTGCGAATGGGTTCTTAGTCCTGGGGCCAGTTGCATAAACACAGTCACTATGTTAAGAACCAATATTTGTGACACTTGTCTAAGCAGTTTATGCAACCGGCACCTGTTGTCAGAAGTGCGTTGCCTTGGAGTATGTCAGAAATAGAATGGGCTGCACTCTAGAGAGCATCAAAGACAGCTCTTTTTTTGTTTGTTTGTTTGTTTTAACACGAAACTCGCATCCTGTTTAGAAAAGGTATTAGGTTAGGATGACTTTGACAGTGCGGCACCAGGCGTGACGCAATTGATTTTTTATAGTTTCAGCCTGAGGCAGTTATCATTTTCACATCCTGCGCCCCTGGTGAAAAAACCAGCATATGCTGGTAGGTATGTTTTGATGCTGGTTTAAGCTGGTCCTTAGCTAGTTTATGCTGGTCCTTGCTGGTTTAAGCTGGTCCTTTGCTGGTTTATGGTCTTTGACCAGCAACATGACCAGCATAAACCAGCAAAGGACCAGCTTAAACCAGCATCAAAACATACCTAACCAGCATCCCAGCATCAAAACATACCTACCAGCATATGCTGGTTTTTTCACCAGGGGCCACGTTGTTTAAATACGAAATGTAATATGAAATGCAGTTGCGCCCATGGGTGTGTTGGTCTGAAAACGAGGTGTGCATTGCTGGTGCATTGCTATTTTGAGCCAACTGAAATAGACTGCGCCATTGACCAACTAAAACTTGGTCTAAAGTCAATGGCGCTATATTTTTCTTTTTATTTAAAGAGCGTGTTAGTAATATGTGTTTCATTGTATTCTATACTACTAATAGAATGGATGGGTAACACTGTTACAGTTGTGAACACAACAAATCCGGCTTGAACAACGGTAAACAACTTGTGTAACTTAGAATTCAGTTCATGCCACAACAACAACCATCCCGACATCCTTTCTCTTTTTTCTTTCCCAAAATAAGTTAACAACATGACAATTTGATCACTTAGAAATGCAATGCAAGACAGCATGCATACATTTACATTTACTGTGTATTAACTAAAAATTCCACAAGTTCTTATTGTCTTAACATTAACTGTAGTTTCAGCAAGTTTTCAATTTGTCCCTGTTGTGTGAACTACCTTTGGTTGGCATGGGCATCAGAGTTCTAGTTCTCCTACTGAACAACCTCTGCGCTGGGCTTGCTTTGATCCCTTGTGATGTTGTGTTTCTCTGATCAAGCATGGCAAGGTAAGGATCCTTCCCATCAGCTTTTGCCTTTTTCAGCAGTCTTTTTGCAGTATTTACTGCTGATTCCGCCATCCCGTTGCTCTGTGGGTAGCCTAGCGACGATGTCTTGTGTTTAAATTCCCACTGTCTACTCAACCTTTTGAAATCTTCTGATATGTACTGTGGGCCGTTATCCGAGACAACAACATCTGGGATGCCGTGTCTCGCAAAATGGGCTTTCAACTTATGGATGACAGTGGTTGATTTTGTGTCAGGTAAATAGCCAAGCTCCCAGAAATTAGAGAGGTAGTCAACGGTGATTAGGTAGTTTCTATTGTCTAAATTGAATATGTCGGTTCCTCTTAAAGGGAATGGGAGATGAGACTCTGATTGGTTTAATGCACATTACGCCCAAAACCCACCCATGACTCATTAAGAGAATAGGGACAACCATGTGCCGGCCGCGCTGACCGTTTTTCCCGTCTTTAAAATAGCAAAAGTGGATTCGGACACGCCCTAAATGCACCTGCGGCGCACGCTTTAGACTATGCGCTTAGATTGCCAAAATAGGGCCCCTAGTGCAGAAGTTTAAATTTTGAGGTAGAAAAAATTATTATTATTTTATAATATTTATTATTATTTCATTTTAATTTAAAATACAGAATCCATGAAGGTTCCACACAGAGGTATGCTAAACAAAATTAATGTCATACTGTTACTGAATTTAAAGAATTATAAAAAATATGCATTCTTTTTGATGATCTGTAAACCATATTCTAGTGCTCATATAGTTATTGACAAGCCACAGCTTGAATTTTACAGTGCAAGGACAGGAAGTGTTGGTTTCTCATGAGGTATGTGTTGTAGCCGACCATATCCAATAGTCAGTACAAACCTGTTCCCACCCAAAGAAAGTATTTGATGATAACAAACCTTGGAGGTCTTGCCTGAAGTTCAGGAATGCAGAGGCTTCACCCTTCTTCCTCCCCAAAATTATAGTATTGTGTGTAGAACTTTTTCTAAACATGTATTCTTACATATTAAGGTTTTAAAGTTGTATTATGTGCCTTTTTAAAGTGTTTTTCAATGTGATTTACTGTATATTAAGAATTTTTTATGTGCTCCTTCACATCCAAACTTATTTTCTTGTCTTTGTTTTTTTTTTTTTTTCCTGATAGCAATAACTATTGATCAAATTCTGTTCAATTTCCCTACAAAGATAAAACTATATACTGGGGAAGTGTTTAAAATGTGCTAGCAAATTTTACTAATATGCTGTATGCTGCACATTTCAAAATCTATAGAGGTTTCTAATGTTACTACCAAGGTATATATTAACGTTACTTGCATTTAGTGTTTGTAATTTTGTATTTTGTTGTTAAACTTTTGTCACAGAAACACTGAATGACCAAAGATGTCTCTTGCGCAAGCACTAAATAATATCATAATTACTTCTACATGTTTATTATGGACATGTTATTTTATACACGGATGCCACGTTTTAGTTACAATTTGTAAAGTTCTATCATAACATATCATGACTGATGTTTCAGAAGGTGTATGTACTGACAAACAGATGGCATTCTAATTCGTTTTTTTATATATAAAAAAAAAAACTGCATCAAAATTTTTACACGCCATCGCTCATGCTTTCACATGGAGAAAACATCCCTTATAGTTGTGTTTGATGTCACTGAGAGCCATTTGAAGGCAAATTTGAATTATTAAAGATAAAGTGTTGAGTATTTGAGTTTGATTACAAACTAAAAAGAAATGTCATTTAGTTTGTATTTTTACAGTAATTTTGTGATTGTATTGTGTGTAATTCGGAAAATTCCCTGTGTCGCTATAAATAATACTAGACATAAGGGGAGCATAGCATGAGTGGGTTAGACTACGAGGGGCTTGTGTAGTGTCAGGGGCTTGTGTAGTCTCAAAAAGTCAGTGGACTTTTTGAGATTCAAAAAAGTTGATTCAGCTGATGCTGCTGCATGAAAGATCATTTCTGTGAGAATTTTTGTACTTCACTGGAGAATTATCAGCTCTTTATTTGTATTGTATGTTAGCCTATATGCTGTCATGTTGTCCAGTCCAAAATCATTAAATAAGGCTAAATTGTTAAGCAAAATTGTAAAAGCAAAAGCTTTTTATAGTCAATATAGGTGGTCGACAGTTCCTGTCAAATAATAATAATAGAGGGCCATGTTGTCACAACACTCACTGTATAGTTGAACCTTGCCTAATTAGTGTGGTATTGTCGTGTTATTACCCAACAACTACAGCAAAAGTGTTGTGTTTTATAAAACAGATATAATATAGATGTCTTATCCAATGGATCAATTTAGGGAGCAGAGGGAAAGAAAATCTCAGCAGATGTGCTTAGAGAAAATGTAGAGACAAGAACAGGATGTTGTATATGTATTTTCAATATACCAACTACGACAGACAACAGTTCTGTTGTTCCCTATAGGAATGTCCTCCTTTGTCCTGAATACCTCCTCTTCCTGACAGAAGGACTTAGTAAACAGGAAAGGCTGCAATATTTTGATAAATTAATAGGTGGTGAAGCTACATACGAGCCGTATTAATTAGGATATTAGCCTATTATTTAACCTACCTGACCGGAAATGATAAGACCAATCTTGTCAAGATTCTTGCCTTGGAAATCCTGGTTCAGTTTGGCCAACCTCAAATGCCTTTTGTTGCTCAGACAGTTATTTCCACTCGTCTCTTTGATTTGTTATAACACTTTTGGCAGTCTTTAGTACTCCAAATGTTCTTCCCTGTCCGACTGATTAGTACAGTCCAAAATATGACAATAATTGAACATTTTAGCAGCAATAATCAGCTAAATTTCTGAGTTCTGTTAGGTTTAGTGGCAATGTTTACGTTCAGTGCTGCCAATATGGCAGATTGATGACGCGTCGTAAAAACACACTATAATTTGTTAAAGGCACTGTCAAAATTCAAAGACAATAATGTATTTTTTTAAATTGTTTAATATAACTTACTGAGTTCACAAACATTGTACTCTGCCTGCAAATTATTATGCAAATATGTTATAAATGAATAAAGGATATGCTTGTATCATTACACAATACTTCGGTCTCTTTTATAAACATCAACATCATCTGTCAGTGATTTTATCCACCCAGTCCCATACATGTAGAGATCCATCCGTAGCTGCTGAGAGAAGAGTTTTTGGTCGTGATTGATGCCAAGAATGGGTGGTAACAACAGGAGGGAAATCGCAATGTTTTCCTTCATGTGACATTTCATGACCTCGGTGTGAAAAAACTGGCTGGGGGCTCTGACCCTCTGTACTCCAATCCATTGTGTCGTAAATGTGCACTGTTCCATCAAAGCCTTCCAAATTTGAGAAAAAAAATGATTGGTGAGTAACCGCAATTCTTCACATGAACATTAAGAAATATGAACAATATTTTGTATCTAACAACCTTACAAAACTAAGTTTTTACTTTATTTGAGAAGGGGAAAAACGTAAGCATTGTTTACTTACCTGACACAGACAGACATCTGTCAAGAACAGGAGCCCAAGAAATGTTCAGGAAGTCATTGTTTGATGCACTGTGTTGGACTTTTATTTGGGTTTGACAAAACATACTCTGTAAATCTCTTAGGTCAGACAGCAGAATGTGACCGGAGGATGAGAGTCTGGCTACAGTACAGGAAGCTTCTGACTGGATGCGGTCACTCCTCAACCCAAACGACCAGTGCAAACCACTCTTACTCTCTTCCAGAGGATAATGACAAGTCGAGGGAGCTCTTGTGTCACCCATGAGCAGAGTGCCATTGCTCGTACAAATGAGAAACACACAAGCGTTCACAAACTGTAAGCCACTCACTGAATCTGAGGACTCTTTTGCTGTAAAAAGACAAATAAGTAATATGTAATCAGCTGTGCTAATAAAGCAGTTAAAAATAAAAAATAAACAAGTTTTGATATTACCTACTGTATGCAGAACCCGCCCTGTTGCTATCTCTGTCAGCTCAACGTCACTTATACAAGAACCATGAAGAACCGCCGGTTCGTCTGTCAATCCAGGTGCTATTTTACTGCCTGTTGCTGATTTGCTCTTGAGGTTTATGACTCCAGTCCTTTTTATAACATCTGTTGAAAAATCATGTAAGATACTACATGAAATGTTTGTAGGATATTAGTTTAATTTCTCACTGTTAATTCTATTCATAATGAACTACACAGATGTTAATCCTACCACTATCATCGCCCCCAATATCCCAAATCTGCAACGTCGAACTAGAACTTCCACTAGTCACCGCACACCTGTAAAGAACCATACATCATCAAATAATCATATAATCATGCAAACAGGCCTCTAATATTTTTAAAACTGAAAAGAACTGAATATTTCTTAATATCTTGCTGTTGTTAATGTTGATTTGTTACAATAGAAAAGTCACTGTATTATCAAAAATCCCACTAGCACATGAGATTTCACTTCTTAACATATCAAGATATCGTAGTTTGTACCTTGTTCCAGGGATATGTATCAAATTCTCAACAGGTTCCTCTGAAAACCCACCATGCTGTACTTTGAAGTCTCTTTCTGCACAAAGACCCTAAAGTTGGAATCAATGAGCAGTTAATTAAATGAATTGCACATTCAAAATACATACTAGTTTATCCATTCACCTGGTTTTCTCCTGCATATAACTTAAGAGGAAGAAGTAACTCTAAGATTTCACTTCTTGCTCCAGTGTATCCTGCAACACAAATATCTGGAATACATAATAAAAAACAGCCTTTTTAGAATTTAATGCATTCTTTAATGGATTCAAACTTTTCGCGAATTCACAGAAGCTTTACTTTTGTCTCCCGTCCACTCTATTACTTTTGTCGGATGCTCGAGTTGAAATAAGTGCAGGTCTTTGTATCTGAAATCAGAAATACGCAAAATTACTGTACAATTAAACACGCCCCTGGTGTTCAAGAAAATGCTGTCTAGGTAGGAAACACAGTAAGTGTTAAAACACAACCACTATTACAGGCGATCAAATGCAACTGCTGTCAGACTCACGCGTTCAGAGACTCCATAAACCAGTCATCAGATTCATCAGAGGATATGTCCATTGCGAATAACTGTACACTTATTTATTAAATAAATACAAAACCTCACTCCTCCATAAGTTTATTCATCAGCAGATGTTTAAAATCGGTTAATATTTCCGGGACATGTTCTTCTGTGCTCCTGATGTGTTTTTAAAAGTACAAAGTTCCGTTGTCGCCATCTGCCGGCACAAGGATGATATTTCGCAAGTGACGTTTAAGAATTGTATGTTTTTACAAATTTATTTTTCATAAAATAAACTAAAATAAAATAAAATAAAATAAAATCTTCCGGTGAATATTATCCTGTCATATTATTACATTATCATAAACACATTGGTTTGTTGTGCAAATATTTTTACCATTTACTGCACTTTATTTGTCTGTTTATTTACCCACACAAGTGCTGATGAATTGGAGGTCTCTCTCTCTCTCACACACACACACACACACACAAAAAAAACAAGCGCTGCCTTGATGCATTTCCGTTTGGGGTCTCCATAGAAATCCATGTTAAAATGGGTTAAAGAAGATCGACTGAATTAATTAAACTGAAACTTTTTCAAAATAACTAAATAATGTGACCCTAGACCAGAAAACCAGTCTTAAGTAGCACAGGTATATTTGTAGCAATAACCCAAAATACACTTTATGGGTCAAATTTATCGATTTTTCTTTTATGCAAAAAATCATAAACAATATCACTTAACTGAACTAAACTTCCATATATTGGTGATTATTGCTGATGAAAATGGTAAGTTATTGTCATATTTTGGGCTGTACTAATCGGTCGGACCGGGAAAAGCATTTGGAGTGCTATAGAAAGTTATAAAAAATCAACGAGAAGAGTGCAAAAAAGAGTGCACAAAAAGCATTCGTGGTTGGCCAAACTGAACCAGGATTTCCAGGGCAAGAATCTTAAAAACATTCGTGTTTGTTCTTATCATTTCCAGTCAGGTAGGTGGAATATTAGGCTAATATCTTAATTAATACTGCTTGCACCCTATATTGCACCCTTTCCTGCTTATACTAACTCCTTCTCTATATAATTTAGCAGCTTCCACACATTTTTTCCGTGGTTTAGATAGCTGAAATGAGCAGAACAACGTATTCAGTAGTAACCATGCAATCCATGCTGTTGTTTACATCCGAGTATCGCCAATATGGCCATGCATCCAGGTAACTGACCAAATTGTGATGTAAATGCAAACCCTCTATTGCACACTATAAAGAGATTTATTAAAAGAGTTTATTTTGACCCTTTAACTCTGCATGAACAGCAAATAATGCCATAAAATCACATAAGGAATGACTACTGACTGAAATAGAAACCATCCAGAAATTGTAATGGTTTCCACTACTAATACCATGACAAACACTACGAACCATCAACTTTTAACCATTAATGCTATTAAAAATACTTTTCTTTTGTGTGTTTTGAGACATATTCCATTAGGATTTAGTGGTTTTAACAAGCCACCAATAGAAGGTGATCATTTACCAGCAGAAACCCACAGGGTCCATTAAAGTTTCTATTAAAATCAATACCAAGTCCCTTTATAACCAGTAAAACCATTACAAATTTTGTGATGGTGTTTATTGTTTTTTTCCCAGCAGGGAAATCATAGATTCTGGTTTATTGTGTCTTATAAAGAAACAAAGTAGATAAGCAAAACAGAAAATCTCTGGATAGTGAATGAGTATTGTATAAAAGCAGCATTCCACAACAGCTATTTGGGTCAGAGCCTTCATTGAACGTGTTATTGTCCAGTGGGTGTACAATGCAGAGCAAAGCCAGCTCCACTTAAACCAGACCATCCTTTGACTTTCATAAACACTGACTGAATAGAGTTAAATGTTGGAAATGTGTGGCATGCCTCTCTTGAAAAACAAGCATGTATTAATTGTAATCCAGGATTTGTGGTGGTGACATGCTTTAGCTCTCCCATCCGCTTTACTCAGTTTGTGATCTGCCTCCCTTATGTTGTATGCTAAAATACCATCCCCATGTGTAACTGCAACATTCCACAGTTCATTACTTCAGCTGCTTTTTATTTTGAGATTCTCACACACTTCAGATAAACACTTTTTCTTTTCAAACAAGAACTATTTTTACAAGAACATTATTTTCACATCTAGAAAATCGTTAAATGTCAAAAGTCTAATTATTATGAATTACTGATGTGATGATAATTAAAGGTTTTCATTTGCTTCATATCAGCACTGAAATCAAAATAAATGTCATTCTTCTGAGGATGAAGTTTGTAAATCAATCAGCAGCTGAGGCCTGCTAAGACTTTTTCTGCTAAACCCGCACTGCACAGCATCTGAAAATGATGAACAAACCATTGTTAAGACTTACGACCTTTACATTTCTGTTTAATACATTTTGAAGTATTATATATATGCCACTATATATCAACACACCTGTATCTGCGTGGACAGCCATGGTGACCCACAATGTATTCCTGATCAAAACAGAAGCGACGGCAGAGTCCTCCATAACCACATGTCCAATTCTGAATCTGCACTTCAGCATAATGCACTGAGACAAAATAATATCCAAAATTATCTACGTACTGTTGTGCATGTATATGTTGAATTGAAATGTTCATCTTTGCACACAAGCTTTAATGCTATTGGTCAAAACAAACAAATAGCCTACAGTTATATTGGACAATAGTCAGATGAATTTACTTGTTTCAAATACTTAAGCAACACATTCACAAATGAATTTAGAAACATTACTGAATGTGTAAATTCAGTCTGTTTTCTAAATTAAAAAATTGCATTCATCACTTCCACAAACACACATATACAGTATAAACACTCCATCCATGCAGTAAAAAATCTCCTACCATTCCCTGCAAAAAGTGCA
Source organism: Labeo rohita (assembly GCF_022985175.1). Classification (NCBI taxonomy): domain Eukaryota; kingdom Metazoa; phylum Chordata; class Actinopteri; order Cypriniformes; family Cyprinidae; genus Labeo; species Labeo rohita. The sequence goes on along the minus strand of NC_066889.1, from coordinate 16,884,668 downwards.
AGCAATGCAACAAACAGAATCATGCCAAGTTTCTCCATAGTTTTACAGTCTCATCCTTTCAGGCTGTGTTGATGGCAGCGCTAAAGTTTCATTTATACAACATTGAGGCAAAGGGGAGGAGTCCAGGGGACTGGTTGAATTACAGCTATACACTTTCTAGAAGAGGTGTCTTCAAATTAGAAAAAAACAGATTCTGGAAAGCAGCTCACTTTAAGATTTAACAGGGAGTCATTTTAATCGGAGGTTTATAGCATCTAAAAATACATTTTAAAAAATGCAGTGTCGTTTCAAACTCTTTTTAATATATTCCCACCTATAATAGAGAACATTCTCACTCAGAACATTGGCTAATACTCTGGCAGGTTTCACTTAAAGTTATGAACAAGTGGATCTGGTAACATTAATAATATATTCTTTTAGAGTTACCTGGTCTTTAATACTGGTAGTACAATTATTTATTTATACATTTCTGAAGCACTTTAGTTGGACATTCATCTCACTTGGACACTTTATAAAATGTAACTACACTGTCATTTAAACGTTTAGGATCAATAAGAGTTTTATTTTAAAGATGTCTTTCTTGCTAAGGCTGTGTTTATTTGATTAAAAATACAGAAAAAACTGTAATATTGTGAAATAATATTGCAATTTAAAATATTGATAAGTAGAATTTATTTCTTTGATGCAAAGCTGAATTTTCAGCATCATTACTCCATCACTGTAAAAAACAATTTGTTGAGTCAACTTAAAATAATTTGTAACCTGGCGGTCTTAAAATTTTAAGTTCAGTCAACTAAAGTAAGTTTAGTCAACTTGAAATGTTAAGTTGTACTAAGTAACAACTTAGATATTTGTGTTTGCTAAACTTAACAGAAAAGTAACCCAGCTGCCTTAAAATTTCAAGTTGATTCAACTCAAATATCTAAGTTGTAATATATATATATATATATATATACTAACAAATTGTGTTTTTTATTTTTTACAGTGCAGTCTTCAGTGTCACATGATCCTTCAAAAATCATTCTGATATGCTGACTTATTATCAATGTTAGAAACATTGTGCTGCTTTATGAATAAAATGATAAATAAAACGATAAAAACAGCATTTATTTAGAATATAAATCTTTTGTAACAATAAATTTTTCTTAAATTATTTTGAAATAAATTAATACTTTTATCAAGGATGTGTTAAACTGATAAAAAGTGATAGTAAAGACTTATATTGTTAGAAAAGATTTCTATTTTGAACAAAATGCTGTTATTTTTAATTTTTTATTCATCAAAGCATCTCTAAATTATCACAGGTTTCAAAAAAAATAATAAGCAGCACAGCTGCTTCATTGATAATAAATCAGCATATTACAATGGTTTCTAAAAGATCATCATTTTCAGCTTGCATCACAAAAATAAATTATATATAACGGATACAGAACATTCAGGGAACATTAAAAAGTCATGTTAATGTTCGCAAAAAATATCAAATGGAATGTTCCCTTGCATTACCAAAAATATATATAAAAAATAATTCAGAAATAACATCTTCATTACTTAATTGAAACGTTACGTTCTTAAACATGTTTATGTTACTGGGTGAGGAAAATTATTAACAAATCATAGTGAGTACATTATTATATGGAACTGCAATCTGATAGCCTTTCTAAATATTCTGGTGTATAATATTTTGCGACCATATTCATTCTGACAGTATAACTTGTTCTTATATGATGGATCTAATATAAGGTGAAATATGAAAATATAGATGAACGAACTATTTTCACTGCAGAAACTGTTACATTTCCCAAACGATTACAAAGAAATGGGAAATAACACATTGACTTCATTGTGAAATTTTCCAGCAGATGTCGCTGTAGCATTAAAAGCCAAAGAAGCAAATATCCTTCAATGTCACTAAATTATGAATACGGCTGAATTAATTTTCTTTCTCTAAATTCACTTTATGTCTCAGTATGTTTCATAAAATCATTCCTTTATTGGAATACAAATTCCTTGAGTGCAGAATATGTTCCTTAATAAAGCTGTATTGATATATTTTAAATCTAATCTTAGCACACCTTCCATTTCTTTTTCTGCAGGAATTTCAGTTAGCTTCCTTGAAATGTTCATGATAGTAATCAAACAGTCTTATCTCTTATTAAAGCAGATTATTCACGATTCATGCTTCAGTGGAATGAGGGTAAAACCACATATCCTTTAGTAGACAGAGCGCAGCTTGAATTGTACAAAGCGAGTTAAGTTGGTAAAAACGAGTGAAAATGGGTCACGGCATTATTAGCCTTTTTCTAATGTGCGTCATCTAATGCATCACAAGGCCATTATGGAAGGGCCGAATACAAAAACATTCACCCTGGAAACAGGAAGGAACATTAGAGAGATTTAAAATTAATGTCGCTGTATCGTTTCTAAGGGCTGAAACCCAGATTCAGGTACTGGTTTAAAACTTCTCTGTGGTGCACATGCATGTGGTAGGCTACAGTGGTTTCTGACTTCGCCTTAGTGCTGTGGAAAATTATACATAATACAGATAATTATGCTATGTGACAGGCTTTTAAGCTGTCTGTTTCTGCAAATGGTCACATTTCCCTGTGTTTTCAGTCCACCTTTATTTCACATGGGAGAAACCATGGCGACTGGAGCTCCCACATTCTGCCTGACATAAAAGAAACAAAAAATGGAGCCAGTGGCTCCCTGATATACCGTGGTGAAGGTTGAAGTGCCTCGTGACAATGAGAGCACGACTGACCTTGCTTTTAAACTTGAAACCCCCCTCTAATCTGTGGGTAGATGCTGAGAACGGTGTCATGCAAATGAGGGCATTTAAATGACATGGTAATTCACAAAAACCAAAAACACAAAAGAGAGCTTTTCTGCAAATGTCACAAGGATACCATAAAGTGAAAAGAAATCACGATGAATTTGAAAAGGATTGTTGTCATTGCGTACTTTGACAAGATGTTGGATGATGAACCCGTAGGGAGACTGAGGCGACTGTTTGTTCACACATACGAAGCCACATTTGAAAGGAAACATCCCTCCTGTCAGTCATGCTGTAGGCTAATTATGACTGTATGAAAAGATGTAACAGAGTTGTTTGTCGTATATTGTAGTTTTGGCTAGAGCTTTATTCCTACAGCAGTTTTTTGATGTCAAAACAATAATGAATGGGTTACAGTTCAAAGTTCTCACAAAACATACTTTTATGCAACGCACAATAACAAAATGGCTCTAACCCCTGGTGAAAAAACCAGCATATGCTGGTAGGTATGTTTTGATGCTGGTTTAAGCTGGTCCTTTGCTGGTTTTTGCTGGTCATGTTGCTGGTCAAGGACCAGCATGAACCAGCAAAGGGCCAGCATAAACCAGCTTAAACCAGCATCAAAACATACCTACCAGCATATGCTGGTTTTTTTCCACCAGAGTACTGCTTAACGTAAGATTGTGGGGATGTGAAAACATGTTATGAATATCAAAATTGACCAGTGCCTGAAAACAAAACAACAACAAACAGTGGTTTGGGGAGAAAAGGACGAGAGCGAGGGTGTACAATTGTCATGTAAAACTAAATTATGTCTTTCTTTATGAAGAAAAAAGGATAGCATTTGACATTTGTGGACTTTAATTATGTGGCAGAACTACAAGATTGACTGGATTGGAATGAGGAATCTGGAACCTGTTGAAAAAAACAGCATATGCTGTAGGTAGGTTTTGATGCTGGTTTAAGCTGGTCCTTTGCTGGTTTATGCTGGTCCTTAGCTGGTTTATGCTGGTCCTTGATCAGCAACATGACCAGCTAAGAACCAGCTTAAACCAGCATCAAAACCTACCTAACCAGCATCCCAGCATCAAAACCTATCTACCAGCATATACTGTTTTTTTCAACAGGGACGTCAGTGGAGGAATGCAGCACAGGCCTTTTTTTTACGACGTGCTTACATCTGTTTACATTAACCCTGGGTTACTGTGGTTTAACCTAAGGTAAAGGTAAGTTTTAGACCCGTTTTTCACTTTCGGAATGCAGAACATAAAAATAATTTATTAATCCAGGCAGTAAGACAAGACATTATTATCTTAAAAATCAGTGGGTATTAACAAGACGGCTTTTTCTTTTAGCTGGGTCATAAATGCAAATTGCTAAATTTCCACATTTGAATTTTGCATGGTTGCATCGATCCTTGCTATGTTATGTAATTTAAAATGCAAATTTTGAAGCACAGTCAGATTGGGCTGTTTTATAATAAAGTGAAATGACACTTTTGTGATCCGGCACATAGAGGTGTCGTATGCTGTCCTTGCCGTAAAACTAATTTAGAGAACTAGAACTCAAGGGTCAAACCTATTAAAACTGGTCACATGATTATCTGACTGACTGTCTGAAACCCGTACAGAAAATGTTCTTCATAGAATAAAATGTCAAGTGTCTATCACCCTATAGCGTATTCATAGGGGTTACAAAGAACTGCATACTGGAGACTTACAACTAAAGAACATTCAAACAATTTCTAAAAGGTCTATATTTTTGTATTATTCCAGCAATTATAATTTTAATTTTAGCCAGGGCCTCTTTATAAATCGCACAGAAGGGAATGAATTGGCCCACTAGGACACACACTTTGGGAAATGCTGGTTGTAACAGGAATATTTAGGAAATAGTGGAAAAATCATTTTAGCTCTTTTGCACTAGTAATTTGTAAGACTATTACCAAAAGCTGTGACTAAAAATCCCTTCATTAAATATCTAAAATAATATTTTCTAGATTCATCAGTAGCATTGTAAATGGTATAGGATGAGAAGTGTTCAGCTAAAACTGGATTGCCCGTGCGCAAACTCATTCACAAATCAAAGGGAAGGTCTCTGAAAAAAAATTAATATTGCTCCACTTTGATGTCTCTCTCTCGTTTTCTCTCTCTCTCTCCCATTAAGAATGCGGGTATATTAACAAAGTGAAACTTCCATTCCTTCATCCGCTGAGATTAGCCAGCAAACTAATTCCCTCTCTAACCCTGCTACTTTGAAGTCTTCAAGGGAGCCAAGAGCTTTTGTGCATGATTTACATAATCTGACAACTGCATCCCATCATAGAGATGTCTATTAACAGGAAAGTGTTCTAATTTCTTACCAAGATAGCATCATCATCACTACTGTTATCATTTTTCAGTTCACTTGTCTGCATCTCCTGCTATTTGCATATGCTACTTTTATATTGCATTTAAAGAAAATCTCCTTGGATTTGATGACCATACTGTCTGTCTGTCTGTCTATCTGTCTATTTATGTATCTAACATCCATGCATTTACGTACTCACCAACACACCCATCCATCTGTCCGTCCATCCATCCATTCATCCATCCGTCCATCCATCAATCCGTCCATCCATCAATCCATTCTTCCATCCATCTATCCATCCATTTATCTACTCACCAACACAACCATCCATCTGTTCGTCTGTCAGTCCATCCATCCATCCATCTACCTACATACTGTCTCTCTATCTGTCTTTCTATCTATGTATGTATCTACCATTCATCCATCCATCCATCTATCCATCCAGTTACCTACTCACCAACACACCCATCCATCTGTCCGTCCATCCATCCATGCATCCATCCATCTACTCACCAACACACCCATCCGTCAGTCCATCCATCCATCCATCCACCTACATACTGTCTATCTATCTGTCTTTCTATTTATGTATCTATCTACCATCCATCCATCCATCCATCCATCCATCTATCCATCCAGTTACCTACTCACCAACACACCTATCCATCTGTCCGTCCATCTATCCATTCATCCATCCATCCATCTACCTACTCACCAACACTCCCATCCATCTGTTTGTCTGTCAGTCCATCCATCTATCCATCATCCATCCATCCATCCATCCATCCATCCATCCATCTACCTACATACTGTCTGTCTATCTGTATTTCTATCTATGTATCTATCTACCATCCATCCATCCATTTACCCACTCACCTACACAACCATCCAGCTGTCTGTCCATCCGTCTATCTATCTATCTATCTATCTATCTATCTATCTACCTATCTATAATGTCTGTCTGTCTATCTATCTGTCTTTCTATCTATGTATCTATCTACCATCCATCCATCCATCCATCCATCCAGTTACCTACTCACCAACACACCCATCCATCTGTCCGTCCATCCATCCATTCATCCATCTATCAATCTACCTACTCACCAACACTCCCATCCATCTGTTTGTCTGTCAGTCCATCCATCCATCCATCCATCCATCTACGTACATACTGTCTGTCTATCTGTGTTTCTATCTATTTATGTATCTATCTATCTACCATCCATCCATCCATCCACCTACATACTGTCTATCTATCTGTCTTTCTATCTATGTATCTATCTACCATCCATCCATCCATCCATCCATCCATCCATCTATCCATCCAATTACCTACTCACCAACACACCCATCCATCTGTCTGTCCATCCATCTATTCATCCATCCATCCATCCATCATCCATCCATCTACCTACTCACCAACACTCTCATCCATCTGTTTGTCTGTCAGTCCATCCATCCATCCATCCATCCATCCATCTACCTACATACTGTCTGTCTATCTGTGTTTCTATCTATTTGTGTATCTATCTATCTACCATCCATCCATCCATTTACCTACTCACCAACACACCAACACACCATCCATCTGTCCGTCCATCTGTCTATCTATTTATCTATCTATCTATCTATCTATCTATCTATCTATCTATCCTGTCAGTCTATACTGTCTGTCTATCTATCTGCCATCTGTCTTCCTATATATGTATTCATCTACCATCCAGCCATTTATTTACGAACTCACCAACACACCCATCCATCTGTTTGTCTGTCAGTCCATCCATCCATCCATCTATCCATCCATCTACATACTGTCTGTCTATATCTGTATTTCTATCTATGTATCTATCTACCATCCATCCATCCATTTACCTACTCACCTACACAACCATCCATCTGTCTGTCCATCCATCTATCTATCTATCTATAATCGTTCGATAACCATCCACTCTTGATTTGTAATGCAATTATCGCATTTAAGCTAATAAGCCACTCTGTTCATTAGCAATGCCTTGGTGGCAGGTCAACAGCAAATGACACCCAGTACAAATGAAATCACTTTCACCTATGTAATCCACTGCTCCATCTAGGCCAGTGCTGTTGAGTCACAGGAATGTTCAACAAACTTCAATTTATGGCTAATTTGAAATAAACGTTCAGACCATTTTAAGGCTTTAAGCAATTTAAGTATGGAGAAATTAGTTTCTGGTTCTCAGAGGGCAGAAAAGAGCTTTGATGTTTCTTAGTGAGCTGTCTTTCTTATTCCTCTCTCACAAATTAAGAAGGGAATTTGTAACACACAATATGGAGTTCAAGGTGTCAAGGGGCATTAGTCAGAAGAACGCTGGCTCTTCGAGAGGAAGAGAGAGAGAGAGAGAGAGATACTGAAGGAATTAAACTGCTTGGGCTCAGAAACTCGGCCAATAGGGATATTCTCAGAGGTACTTATGGGAAACTGCCATTAGGCAAAAAAATGCAAGTCAGGGCAGAGTACTGGGGATCATTTAAGGGTTTGATTTTAATAGACATTAATTATGGTTTGTTATAGTACCAATTAATACAGAACTGAGTCATTCTTTAAATAAAAAAATTATGAATGGAAACCCTGTACATATTTCAGGGTTGTGAAAAGAAGTTAATAAAAGAAATTAGCTCCCTTGCACTTTATGAGTGTGAAATTGAAGTGAATTGGCCACATGCAACAGGAAGCTGAACTAGAATTTTATATATATATATATATATATATATACTATGAAGTTTCTATAGGTCAAATTGAAGTAGATCACTTCTTCCATAGTGACATTCACTGAAGTGAACAGATTTTTAAAAATTAAAAAAAAAAAAAAAAATGCAGATTATTATTCATTTGTTATTTATTTTTTATCTTTCTTATTTTCGCCTAGTTGCCATAACAACATTTATCAATTTCATTTAGTTTAACTTGTCATAAAAATGACAAAATTCACACAACAAAATTACTAAAACAAAATTAAAGTGAAAACAGAAAATATTTGTATATTTTTACATATTTTATAGGTTTAATAGTATTTTTTAGTTTTTCATTCAAAAATAAAATATAATTTGAAATAATGAAAATATAAATAATCAGTTAAAAAAACAAATTAATTGTGTCAGGGGCATGTTACAATAAATTAACTTTTAATATAATATAATATAATATAATATAATATAATGACAAAATTTTAAATTATAAATATATATTTTCAAATTAATAATTAAATTAACATTAAATTAATTAAACCTGACAGTGTTAATTTCAACATAAAACATTGGCAGTGTATGGATTGTTATGTTCACACTAATCACACATGCTTTTAATTTAACCTTCATGAATAAAAAATGGTTTCAAAAATTACACTGCCAAACTGCGTCTGACAAACTGCATCTTTGATTGTCGTTCTGAGGTGAATCCACTGCAAACAACAGACAAATGAAAATGAAAATGAAAATGCTCGTTGTCTCGCGGGCACTAGTAAAGAGCTGTGTTTGTAAAATGGAATGTGGTTTGTACTGTGTCCAATGCAGAGGGCACAGCTCATCTCTGGCTTCACCAATGGCTGCCTGGTGTTTGATAACCCCCGGATTTGTAGGAAGACATGGTTTGCATTTGTAATCAGGCCTCCGGCACTATGTCCTGATTGCTAATTGTATCCTTTGGGCCCTGCATGCTTCCTGCATGGTTATTACTGTCCTTACTCCCTCCCTCTCGTCGTTCTCTGTCTCTCACATGTGTTACTTTTCACTCTTAAAACCCCACATCCCCCACACCCCCTACGATGCTTTTTTATTCAAGTAATTCTCGCCTATTTAACAAACCACCATGTGAGCTGCCAGTCACACTGGGCATTCCCCATTCAGTAATCAGAGCGGTTCAGCTGCACATGAGTTTTTACTGATGTGCTGTAATGGTGAGCTCTCAGCAGGATCGGAGTCTTTCCATAAGGCGCTAAAAGCTCATGTGTCCCCTGGATGCCTCAGCAAAATAATGGCGGCAGATTGTCTTAAGTTATACTGACACTGCATTTATTTATTTATTTGTAAGTGAACACATACATATTCACACATCTTTGTTTTCTGTCAATCTGCATACACTACCAGTCATTTTTCAGCAGTCACATGATCCTCCAAAAATCATTCTAACATGCTGTTCTGGTGCTCAAGAAACATTTCTTGTTTTATTAGTGTTGAAAACAGTTTTTGCTTCTTAATATTTCATGGAATCTGTGATAGACTATCATTCAGTATTTTGCAAGATTTAAAAAATAAGGAAAAGAAATTAATACTTTTATTCAACAAGGACACATTAAATTGATCACATTAAAGTGCTAAAATTTCTAATTTCTAATTCAAATAAATTATATTTATTTAAACTTTCTATTCGTCAAAGAATCTGAAAAAAGAATTACTATTTCCACAAAAACATTGAACAGAAAACTACTGAACTGTTTTTAACATTGATAATAACAAGAACTATTATTAATGACTGAGCATTAATAATAACTGCACCAAATAAGCATATTCAAATTATTTCTACAAGCCCAATATGACTCTGAAGACTGGAGTAATAATGCTAGAAAAATTCATTCAATTCCATTTCAAAATATATTAAAATAGAAAACAGTTTTTTTTTTTTTTTTACATTTTTACTGTTTTGATCAAATAAATGCTGCTTGTTGGGCAGAATAATCTTCTTTAGAAAAAAATCCAAATTTTTACCAGTAGTACATTAATTTTCAAAGCACTCAAAATTTGTATCCTTAAATATTTTCATTCAACTATAACCTATAGATGCATATGTCTTATATTGTATTGTTTAAATGTAATATGTTTATTATTGTTATTGCAGACATCTAAGCGGCTTTGTAAAGTCTTACTCTATTTTCTGTTGCAATGCTACATAATAATAAAGAAATGAAAAACAAACTATATTACTGTTGGTTAATATCTAATATAAAATATAGGCTATACTCCAATATTCAACAGACCCACTTAATGGATTGTAAAAAGGGTCAAATCTGCAATCATAGCTATATTTTTTAAAAAGCAACAATCTTAAAAGACAGAAAGATAGTACAGGATAGGGCTGGGTGATATACCGGCAGACACCATTAACTTCAGAAATTTGCCAACCAGTATTTTCAACTATTGTCTCTATCATGGTTACTCACTCACGTGACCTTGCTGTGCTACATGGTCACAAAAAAACGTATAGTTTGCACACGTTTTAAGCATTGTGGGTTAAAAAAGCCTTTAAAATGCAATCAGAAGTGAAATTATGTGCACATGAAGATGGTGCTCATAGACAACATTATTTTGCCGCTTTGTAGGCTTTGAACGGTTAAATACACACACCTGTATTTGTCTAAATGCCCGTCTTTGCAAGTATCCTCATAAACACAATAATTTAGGTCTTAAGTGAAAGCAAACAGCTGAGAAACAAAACACGTGTAACAGTATATTGGATCTGGGCAGCTCTTAAAGTGACAGCAGTCTAATATCCCTGCTGTCTGTCATTCATGTTAATCAAACAACTCTCACTGCTCTTGACTAAATCATTTTTGTAACTTAAATAAGAAGAAATATACATTGAATTTACATAGTGAAGAATATGCAGTGGTTTTATACATTTGATTACTTTATATGTGGCATTTCTTATTTATTTGTTGTACTGTTATTTTTTTATCTTTTGCTTGTAAAAAGTTTCATATTCTTATTTAATCGTTGACTGTTTACTTGTTTTCAGTGTGCTTGAGTTTTGTGTGTGTGTGATAATTATAGGCCTGATGTACTTCAAACAAAATCGAAGAACAAATTTAAATGACGTAATTTCAAACAAAATCAGGCCGAAGTGAAGTTTTGAGTTTGTTTCGGCAGTTCGAAACAGCTCACCAAAGCGAACTTTCATTGGTCCGTGGTGATTACGCAGTCAGTGGGTGTGTTCTGAAACTCCACCTTCTTTGATGGGAAATTTTTTTTCCCCAGTTTTATTACTCATTCCACAGAGGTCAGATGGGAGAACAATATCCAAAACAGCAACAACACCAAGTTACTAGCAATAGCTGAATAGCTGAGCTGGTACAAATGTATTTGGAAAAAGCATTTAAATCTTAGAAAGAAAAACGAGTTATGCAAGTCAACATTGAGAAACATCCGAGATAAGTTTTCCAAAACCATAAAGGAATAAAAGGAAGAGTGGAGATAAGGCAGCGAGTAGTAAATACATTTGTTTCAAATAAATGTTACATCAGACTAATTCTGCTGATGTTTTTTTTTTTCAGTAAGTGAATTTAAAAGGTAGACAATAATAAACCTTTTGTCTTAATCAAATTAAATCATGACACATACAATATTTAAAAAATAATCAAATATACCGTCGCTCAGCCTTTTCAAACTTCTTTTTGCCCCCAAGCGAAGAACAAAAACGAACTTCGTTTGAAGTATATCTGGGCCTTTATGTTGCAGCGTGTGCAGTGTGTGAAATGGGCCTTAATGTTTTACAGTGATTAAATTTACAAGGAGCTGTATGTGAGACTTAAGGGATCTATTTAGGCTGCTGTAGAAGACGGCTTATAACTGTATGTGCTGATGCCTTGTCTTTTTTATTTACTCCCCTCCTTTAATCAGGAGAACATCCAGAAGAAGCATGACAGGTTGGTGGAAACAGCTCCGGACCGCTCAGGGACTGTGTCAGCGTCTTCAAAAGGGCACACTGCGCATTTCCACCGGCCATGCTGTGAAAGCGTCGCTCAGGCCTCCTCCTTCAAAGTCTTACACAACATTTCCATAAGACACTGATGCTGTTTGATGGCCCATCATATCCAACAGAAGCCTTTTTGTCCCTCATTTGAATATCAATGGACTACCTTTTCACCACACCTCCTTCAGAAAAGCGTGGATCATTTAAATGGATGACAAGAACCTTGTGAGGTTGTTTATAGGCCATGAAGAGCTTTTGTACAGTGACATGGTCATAATGGTAAATCAGTCTTGGCTCCATAGCCTACACTTTTAAAGGTTCTTTATTGACATCTATGGTTTCATGAAGAACCTTATGTAATCATTGGATAAAAGGATGTTTTTCACACAAAGAAAAAAGGGTTCCTAAAAGAAAGGTTATTTGGGGAACCCAAAACGATTCTTCTGTTGCGGAAATATGATTGTCTTCAAGTCATTAAGCTTTGATGTCTTCCATATACTGCCTGCAAATGCCAAATTTTTCAGCTTTTGGATGCATTCATTGAAGGCATGTGTACGTCTTCCAATGGTTGCATCCAAAAGCTGAAAAATGTGGCACAGCTCAACTGAAATGCTCCCATTATAATCAAAGTAGTCTACACTTTGGAGAATAAGTTACTGTAGTTTGCTTGGTGTTGGATTTTTTAAATCCTCCCATGGATATACCACAGTATAAAGACAGAATTTCCACTGTTTAATTTGTTGGCACATGTCACGCAACCTAGTCCTACTTCTCTCTCATCGGACATAAGTATCACATAATACAACCAGCAAGAAGAATGAGGATGCAAGAAAGCAAAAGACAGGGGGGAAAAAACAAAGGTTTAATGTCTTACTCGCAGTACACTGCCAAGAGTCTTGTGTAATTTATTATCCCCGACTACTGAAATATTTCCTTGATGGTGTTCAGGTTGAATAAGAACAGAAACGGCGGTCATGTCGAACCCCTGTTTTGACACTCTTCTGGCACACATTTGTGCCTCCTCACAGGCTTCTGATTTCCCTCTACTGAAGCAAACCAGCTTTTGTTGACAAGCTCTTTGCTGAATCACAAGCAGACCAGAATACCAGGCTCTTTTGCATACTGATTCTACTTTCCTTCAAGTTCTGATTCTTTTTTGTACTCTGCCTCATGGGGGATCATTATGAGAGGAGCACAGAAACAAAGCAGAGAAAGGAGGATAGCGCTGAAAGAAATGAAAGGGCATAGTGTTTGCCCTCAAAGGCAATTTTACAGTCCTGCAGCCAGGATTGAGCAGGAATATTTTTATTCTGATTTGAGGAAGGAATATTTCATAGAAATGTCATGATTTTTTGTAAAATACTGTGTGTATTTTTAGATAGCTACACGTCTTCATATAACGAGTCTGTAACAAAACTGATTTAACTCTCACAAGCCTTACGAAATAAACAAACTTATAAGTCGATTTGTTCAGGAATCAGAACTACACTGCTGTAAGTTTGATTTACTACAAAGAACCAGCTCGGACAAGTGAATCGTTCAGGATCATTTGCGTGGAAATGTTTTTGATTCAATAAAAGGAATTTGTTCAGGAATCAGAATTACACTGCGCTGTACGTTTGATTCACTAAAAAGAGCAATCTCATGTGAGTGAATCGTTCAGGAATCGAAATACACCAGCTGCGTTGAATGATTTTGATTCAATAAAACAACCGTAGAGTGACTCATTTGAGAATAACCTCTGGACGCGGTTTGATTCGCTATAATGAACGTGCTTATTATAATAATTTGTTTGGGAATCGGTCGCAAGTATTCGCATTACATTCATTTGGGTGCAAAAGTTCCCACTACCCAGCAGCCACTGGACGTCTATATAACGTAAGGTTGACGTTGGACATGATGTCGGACAGATGTTGCATTTTGGTTGAGAATGAAAATCGTGTTGACGTCAGTATTTGACGTCAATTTGACGCTGACTTAATGTTGGATTTTAGTTACACAACCTAAAAACAACAAAATATCAACGTCAGCTGACATTGGTATTGGACATCAATTTAACGTTGACATTGAACGTTGAATTTACATTGAATTTTGGTCAGCTGATGTCGCAACCGAAATTTAACCAAATATCAGCGTCTTATGACGTTGTGTGCCTGCTGGGTAAGTTTGTCTTAGTAAGTATAAGCGTGTCAGAGTATTTTTTGCTGATTTAGCAGAACAGTGCACGGTTGATAACGTTTAATGAATTCAAATTTTTTTGCTTGTTTTTTAAAGACCTGTCCCGAGGTCCTAAGCATATCGAAAGATTGGATTTGAGGATGTGAAATCAACACTCGAGTCCTGCTGACGGTGAGTTGCGCACAACCTACGTTTTCTTCGGAAAATGTGAAAATATTGTTTAATATCCTAACATACGGTTTGAAAATGGAGTTTCCGTCAGTCACTGAAGTACTATATTTTAGGAATTCTGTTTGTACCTACCAGGAAAGACAGAGAGCGAGAGAGAAAGAGTTGTCAGTGATGTGCGATAAAATCAGTGACGTGAACATTCGCATATTACCTGCTTACAGAGCAGAATGTTTTCCACGAAATCTGGTTACCCTCTTTTCCTTAAGATTGTTATTAAATCACCTCCTGAATAATGGATCTTATCTCACGCAAATTAAGTGACAGCCAGAATCCCCTCAGTTCAGCCATGATGAATGTTTAAGTGAATCCACGAATGTACTAAGAGACTGGGTAGAAAAGGAACAGATAAAGAAGCAAGCCTGCAGCAAATTAGAAGTAGCCATGTTTAATTTAAAATGTGTGCTAGCATGAAATCAGTTCAGCTGCGGTGGTGAACAAGCTTAGAAACCAGCATAAATCCAGCCAGAGTTGGTGCGCATTGCCAGCCATAGTGTTCCATGGCAGCTGGAACCTGGTGCAAGCAACTGATAAGGTCACAAAAAAGCTGATAATAATTTCAAGCGAATCAGTGAGTAATCAGTGTTGCTGGCTAGAATTAAATGCCACCGCAATTTCACGATTTTAAACATTTTGAAAGGTTACATATCACATTTCGCATGAATCTCGCTGGTCGTATGACTCAGAATACGATCATGGAGGCTTTGGTCGCGCTCATAAAAGGAATAATTCTCACTACATTATTAGGTGACAATGAAACCATCCAGGTGGTTTGACTAAGTCCAAGAGGTAATGTGCATTGAAATTGATGTTGTCACAATAACAGATTTAAACAAATCATGCAGTATGTTCTCTCCAAACAATTTCCATGCTCTCTTATTATAATGAGCTAATCCTTCCAGCCACTGGCTTATGGAGGGATCTGACTTGGCATTATAACATCTGGCTGTTAGACCAAAAATCAATCCATTTTGGCTGGATAGAGTCAGTTGTGCCAACAGCAAACCTCACCGCCATCACAAAAACAAGCCAGTGATAGATTCCAAAAAAAAAATACATGTGCAAAATTCATTTTCTTACATTTATACATAGAAACATTTAGAAATATGTTTATATTTAATAACATAGATGGCATACATGTTATTTTTTGTATTGTGAATGCAGTTTTTTGAGTGCCCTGAAATAGATTTTCTTTTTGTTAAAGGGATAGTTCACCCAAAAAGGAAAATCATGTCATTAATTGCTCACCCTCATGTTGTTCCAAATCTGTAAGATGTCCGTTCATCTTTAGAACACGAATTAAGATATTTTGGATAAAATCCAAGAGCTTTTTGACCCTGCATTGCTACTGGCACGTTCAAGGCCCAGAAGGGTAGGAAAGAGATTGTTAAAATAGCCCATGTGACATCAGTGGTTCAACTGTAATTGTATGAAGCTATGAGAATACTTTATGTGCGCGAAGAAAACAAAAATAATGACTTAATTCAACAATTTCTTCTCTTCCGTGTCTTTGATGCACACTCACAAGAGTACCACAATGCATGCCTTTGGTGCTGCTGACACAGGAGCCGGCGTTCTTAGAACGTTCATCTTCTTTAGTTCATAATTTGGATATTCTGGTTCTAATAAGTAAAGCTGGGCAAAAAAATGTCATCCTCTCTATTGAAATCTTCACGTTTATGAAGACTGTTTTATGTACAGTGCACGTCTTCTGCTTGTAAACCAACCGCAGCACATCTGAGTTCTACATCAGAACGTTCTTACTACCTTTCTGGACCTTGAACGTGTCAGTTGCGTTGCTGTCTATGCAGACTCGTAACTGCATAAACCACTGATTTAGAGCCCTTTGAAGCTGCGTTTAAACTGCATTTTGGAAGTTCAAACTCGGGGGCACCATAGAAGTCCATTATATGGACTGAAATCATGAAATGTTTTCCTCAAAAAACATCATTTCTTTACAGCTGAAGAAAAAAAGACATGAACATCTTGAAAATTATCTGTACATTTCTGTTTTGGAATTGAACTTCTCCTTTAATTTGTGTTATGAAAATAAATAAAGGTCTTACAAGTTTGGAACGACGTGAGGGTGAGTAATTAATGACAGACTTTTAATTTTTGGGTGAACTCCCTTAAGGTTGTTTTAGAAAGAAATCGTTCAGGCACATGCCTAGTTTCAATAAATAATTGAGGATCTGCTGGTTTTACAGTAGGTCAAGTATTAGAGTAATACATTATTGATTAAGGCACTTGCAGATAAACATGCGTATATATACTAGAAACTATGTCTTCATAAATAAAGGTCAAACGTTTTGTTTTGTAACTCTCAGTTGTGGTTGCCATCCTGAACTTGGTGTTCATACTAAATGTATTGCTTTTAAATATACAATATTTATTGAGCTCGAAACATCAGTGAAGTACGACAGAGGACTACAAAGAAAATATTCACTTTTTTCCTCACTCGTGCATTAACATACAGAGCAAGTTTGCTTAAAATTCATATTCATATTTCTTAATGAACTTCACAGCTGTGCAGCGAGTTCAGCTCAACCTGTGTGCGTATCTGCAGACCGTGGAAGTGATGATTTCTCCAGGCTACAGTTACTCAATCATTACCCATACTGCCACGGTTTTAACGAGGTTGGGATTGTCGTTTTCTCAGAACTGTACATCCCCTTGAGGCAGTATAAACCTTTCCAACAGTTTTGTTGTCTCGGGAGACACTGAGGCACAGCTGTTTTATTTCAACGACATGAGCAGAGCGGCAAGTGCAACTAAGCTCAGAATAATCAAGGTCTGACTTACACGGCGGGTCTGGTGCCTCCCCCAGAGAGACAGCCATTTTTAACTATTACTGATCTTTCGGTGGGACAGTTCACACCTCCCTGTAGAGATTAAATTCTGGGCTGTAAGTTGTGATGGCTTACCTGATCTGTCGGTTCCCCCTTTGTGAGCACTGCCGGTGTGTAATTGGTCCATCTGCTCGGTGTGTTTGAGGTATTGCCTCACCTGGCAGGAGACTCAAAGTTAGTTTTTCCCCACGCTCTGCTGGGCCTATTTGACTGACAGTAATGGGAACATTTTGCGACAGTTTAGCACTGTAATCACACTGTGTTTGAAAGTTACCTATATTTAGAGATTGTAGAAAATATATATAACTATAAACGTATAACACAGTATAAAATTTGATATTTGAAAAGGAACTCTAATCAAAATTATAAAACATTTACAGCTACCCCCAACTTACTGCCATTTATCTGGCACCTGGTGTTTATTTCTTTAAAGGAGAAGTTCACTTCCAGAACAAAAATTTACAGATAATTTACTCACCCCCTTGTCATCCAAGATGTTCATGTCTTTCTTTCTTCAGTCGTAAAGAAATTATGTTTCTTGAGGAAAATATTTTAGGAATGTTCTCCATATAGTGCACTTGTAGCACAGTGGTGCCTTCAAGTTCGAACTTTTCAGTTTAAATGCAGCTTCAAATGGCTCTAAACGATCCCAGCAAAGGAAAAAGGGTCTTATCTTGCGAATCGATAGGTTGTTTTCAAAACAAATTGACAATTTATATACTTTTTAAACCTTAAATGCTTGTCTTGTCTCATCTCTGCAATGCATATGCGTAGTCCGTGTAATCCAGGTCAATACAGTTAGGGTATGTCGAAAAACTCCCATCTCGTTTTCTTCTTCAACGTCAAAATCGTCCTACATCTCTGTTTTACCTTTTTTTTATAAAAGGTGTTTGATCTTCTTTGCATGTTCACTTTGTAAACACTGGGTTGGTACTTCTGAAGCAATGTAGGACGATTTTGAAGTTGTGGAAGAAAATGAGAGAGGAGTTTTCCGACATACCCTAACTGTATTGACGTATTGAACCAGAAAAAAAAACAGAGTTTACGCAGACTTAGACAAGACGAGCATTTGAGGTTAAAAAGTATAATGACATATCGTTTTGAAAATGACATATCGTTTTGCTAGATAAGACCCTTCTTCCTCGGCTGGGATCATTTAGAGCCATTTGAAACTGCATTTAAACTACATTTTGGAAGTTTAAACTTGGGGGCACCATTGAAGTCCATTATATGGAGATAATTCCTGAAATTTCATCCTCAAGAAACATAATTTCTTATCGACTGAGGAAAGAAAGACACAAACATGGATGACAAGGGAGTGAGTAAATTATCTGTAATTTTTTTTTACAGAAGTGATCTTCTCCTTTAATTATATGATAAACCCTGTTTAACTGGCAGCATTCCTCTGATTTTCACTGAGATTGCAAGATGGCGGGCCACTTTAAGGTGACTGAAACCTGCGACAGGAGGTTGTCCAGATGAAGGCCAAAGGGACGACCCTTTCATCCATCGGAAGAGAAGTTGGCCATTCTAAATCTGTGATTTCTTGAATATTGCAGCTTTACAATGACACTAATTCATTCAAGTCCCCCTAAAAGGCTGGTCGACAATGTAAGACAAATGCACAAGAAAAGAGGATAATGTGGAGACTCTCAGTGGGGAATCGGTTCAACACTGCAGCTGGAATTGCTTGACAATTCAGCAGTGAACAGGGTAAGGATCTGCACATATATGTGAATATAAAGCTTTTGGATTTAGGTAATAATAACTAGTTAATATCAACCTCTGCCATCACTGACTAGAGAACATTGAAGAAACCCTCAGGAGGAAGATCGATTGTGCCTTTGCTGTTTTTCCAAGGTCTCTGTTGCTGCACTGCCTCATAAAATGCTGGCAGTTTTGTTATACTGTCATTCATAAAAGATCTTCGCTGTCAATGTGTCACGTTTTCTCCACAGGCATTGTGATGTCTGAAAGCAGCATGACACTTTGATAACTGGGTGTCGCTGTCTTCATTTAGCGCAAAGATGAAATTTCAGATGAAATAGAATGTAGACTACGGTATTTTGCCTCCTCATTCCTTTCCTATCACTGTTGCCTCTCTGAAACGTCCATCTGTTCTAAGTGCAGGTTTTTTTCTGTGATGCAAGCCTTGGAGAGCATCATACCAGCAGTCAGAGCTGCTCGTTCATTGCTGATTACACAAACGCAGGGCTCGGACCCCCTCCGCAGAGCTGTGTGTCTGCTCATCAAACTGCAACATCTGCTTGCTGTTGTTCCAATCATGCTGGGATTGAATGAAAGCTCGGTATGCGCAAAAGGAAAACAACTTCATTTTTGTTTAATTTAGCTTTTTATACAGTTGTTTTACAAAGCGGTTTTACGGGCATAATAAATCTCGCAGGTCATATAATTTTAGTCAGCTTGCAGTACTTTTAAGGTGAAATCGCCTTTACTCAATAACTGCATGACCAAGACTGCAGTTTTAGTTATTTTTGATTAAACGATTTAAATCAATCTCTTTGTAATCACACAGTAATGTTCTGGATAAAGTGTTTGAAAGTGAGATTTATTGGAAGATGAAAGTTAAATAACCTTTCAGTCATGCTTAGATTAATCAAATGTGAGCCCTGAATTACATAGAAAGTTTACATTAGCATTAAGTCAGCACCTCTCTTATCTGATTCCAGAGAGTCTGGTTTGAAAGGCTTTCTCGGCTGTGTTGCCATTACCCAGGGCCAACTGCAGTCACAGCTCTATTTAAAGAGCGGCACAGTGCCCTGGCAGTGACTATTGATTTATGCCCTTGAAAACCAGTGCACTCGCAAGGAATTACTGCATGTGACAAGTGAGCAGGATTAGTGTTATGAGTAATCTTGGGAATGTGCAATTTTAATAAAAGGAATCTAAAAGAATAGCATACACACTCCATGTGACAAAATGAGGTAGGGGATCATCAAAATCCCTGTCTAAATGGTTACAGTGGTTAAACACTCAAAATTAGTAGCTCCTTTTAAATAATTACTGAAAGGACTCAAAGTACCTTTAGCACCCATCATTCGCTCGCCTTCATGACATTTAAAACCTGTATGATTTTATTTCTTTTGTCGAGCTGAAAAAATGTTGCTGTATTCTGTGCTGTATTTCTAGCCATCTAAAGCTTAAAGGCTTAGAACCCAAACCCAAAATTATTCACTTATAAATAATGCTCAGTGCAAATATAATGAACAAAATATTCAAATATCCAATCATTGGTTTTCGCAAAAACCAATGAGATTTGTTCTTGTGCGTCAAGCAAGTACGATTGAGCTTCAATTTATTATTTACGTCTATCCATTTACATGCTCTGTGTGTGTGTGTGTTGATGAATGCTTATATGTGAAAAAAGCTTAAATTAAATCTGTTCATCATGTAAAGTGAATGTATACCTTCAGAAGATTAAACCGATCAATTTACAATGACTGCATTTACCTTTTCTTCATGAACATTTTGAGGCATCAACGTTTTGTTTGCGTTGACTTTCAGTGAAGGAGCAGTAATCGCTCATGGTTTTTTAGAAAGGTTTCATTTGTATTTAAAGTCTTACAGGTTTGGATTGTCATTAGAGTGAGCTTTTGGTTGGAATACCCTTTTAATACATTGAAACTTAGAGTTGCAATTAGTGCTTTACGCTACAAAAACATGACAATGTAGCATATCTCAGTGGTCAGGGTTTGGTTGGCTAGCATGGATCTGAAAGCCTCTACTGGTAGTTATTGTAACTACAAAAACAGACAGGAAAATCCATCCTGGATTCCATTCTCTCTGAAGATTTTAGCATGGTAATGGATATGAAAATGTTATGTATTTGGTCTTGGCAGAATAGATCTGCTACACTGCTGAATTGCTGCTGCCAATATATATACGCTGATATGGTGCTGTGAGTATTTAAGACATGCTGTCGCTGCACAAATAGCATATAAAATAACCCGTAGCAGATCTATACAGGTGGAGCTAGGGAGGTGGAGGGTTTCAGAGAACCTCTGTAAGCTGTTGTGAAATGCTATAGTGAATGCTAACCAGCCATTTAAATGTAAAGCAGCAAGCTCATTGAATGCGTATGCAACATGAACCAATTAGCTTATGCCAAGTAGTTTAACGCTGTGAATATCATCAGTTTGCATTAACGACCCATCAGCTTGCATCATGTAGCATTTCATGAATTTGTCATTCTTAGTCCACAGAAAAAAAACTAAGTCAAACATGTTTGGAACGACAAAAGGGTGAGCAAATGATTTTAGAATTTTCAGTTTTGGGTGAACTCTTTAATATCTGATCTCCTGTATACAGTGCTTTGCAAAAGTATTCATACTCCTTCATTTTTTTCACGTTTTATGTTGCTGCCTGTTAAAATGCTTTAAATTACTTTTTTCCCCATATCATTCTACACTCCATTCACCATAATGGCCAAGCAAAAAAAAAAGGTTTTCAACATAATTGCGAATTTATTAAAAATAAAAAAAACTTAAATGATTCCATAAGTATTGAAATAAGTATTCATACCCTTTAGCTCAAATTTAGCTCAAGGAGCATTCATTTTGCTTGTAGATGTCACTACAGTTCGAGTGAAGTTAACCTGTGGCAAATTCGATTGAATGGGTATGTTTTGGAAAGGCACACATGTCTTAATGAAAGGTCTAACAGCTGAAAATGCTTAGCAGAGAAAAACAAAGCTGAGGTCAAATTAACAGCCTGTAGAGCTTAGAGATTGCATCAAGGCACAGATCTGGAGAAGAGTAAAAAAAGATAATCTGCTGTATTGAAGGGTCACAAAAGCATGTAGCCTCCGTTACCCTTAATGGAAGAAGTTTGGAACAACCAGAACTGAGAGCTGGCCTCCTGACCAAACTGAGCAATTGATGGAAAAGGGCTTTGGTTAGACTGGTAACCAAGAACCTGACGGTTACTCTAGTTGAGCTCCATGATCATATGTGGAGATAGGAGAATCCTACAGAAGGACAAACATCACTGCAACACTCCACCAATCCGGACTTTATGGTGGTGTGGCCAAACTCAATCCTCTCCTCAAAGAAGACGCATAAAAACGCACTTGGAATTAGCAAAAAAGCACCTAAAGGACTCTCAGACTGTGAAAAAACAAGATCTGGTCTGATGAACCTCAGTTCCAAGCATCATGTTTGGAGGAAACCAGACACTGCTCATCACCTGCAGAGTACCATCTCAAAACTAAAGTGTGCTGGTAGCAGTCTCATGCTGTGGGCCTGTTTTTTAGCAGCAGGGACCGAAGTCCACCAAAATATTAAGATTTAAACTTAAAAGCCCAGTCCAGAGAATTCAGAACCCCAGACTGGGCAGAAGGTTCACCTTCCAACAGGACAGTGACCCTAGGCACACAGCAAGAGTGGCTTATTGGCAACTCTGTGAATGTCCTTAGGTGGTCCAGCCAGAGCCTGGGCTTGAACTCAATCAAATATTTCTGGAGAAACCTTAAAATGTGTGTCCAAATGTTACCTACGTGGTATTTCTTTATAATAAGACAGCTTTGTATAGCCTTGCATCATGCCAGAATATCCAGAGGCAGTGATAATCAATCTTTCAAAGCTTAGAATAGAATGGCAAGGCGGCTCTTAAGATCCGTGGGAAGAATCTGTTCTTGTGGCTTAAACTGTGAAATGAATGGCTTAAATGGTTACTGTCTCAAGGGATGATTACAATAGACCTGGAGGATGTGTAAGTGAAAAGAAGAGAGGGCTCTTGTATATGTTACAAACACACTCTGAAATGTGATGTTGTGTCTGCCTGTCTTTTTGAGCTTTAAGAACTGCACTATTCATAGCTGTCAGCATCTCTCTGTTTAAATCCTTCCCCTCCTCTCGGTACAGGAACTTGGAGGATAAATGGAAGAGATGGCAACAGCAAAGGCACTGAAGTCCCCTGACAGGCTGAAATTGGTCCTCAGAATGAGCTGGCACTGGCCACAGAGTCTTTAGCTTATTAGAAGATTTTGATTCTGTTAGAACATGGTTGTAACTGGAGAAAGCTAGCAGCTCTTCATTACGCTCTGCCACTGTAGAACACTTCATCCTTAAGCAGTTGATGGCACAACTGTTATTGACTTGAGTTGTGGCCTCTGGAAAACTCTTAAAATAAAGGTTCTTTACTGGCATTTTAGGGTTCCATGAAGAAACTTTAACATTCATGGAAGACAAAAGGTTCTTTAGATTCTTAAACTGTTCTTCACACTAAGAAAAAAATTGTTCTTTTAAGAACTGTTCGATGAAAGGTTCTTTGGAGAACCAGAAATGGTTCTTCTTTTGCATTGCTGTGAAACTCCTCATTTGGAAGCTTAATTTAAAAGAATATACCTGGCAAGCAAATGATTTTTTTAGTTTTGAGAGGAAAAGAATCTGCAGTTCATGTACTGATTATGTCACAGATTGTGTGATGTAACCAATAAACAGGCTTTGCTCCTTTTATGGCACATGTTCAGACAGTCATCGTGAAACTGAAGGAGTTCAACAAAGGACACAGACATATTCTTTTGTACTGTGACAAAAATGTGTTTCATTATGAAATGCAGCATAACCGTGTATTATGTTTTGGTTTATGTATTTTAATGTCAAACATAGCACACAGCAATGTGATTTTCTTGAGTGTATGTTAATGGAAAATCACAGTAAAAAAAAAAAAAGCAAATGTCATAGCAAATCAACACGCGCTGTCCTCAATAATTAGACGAAGCGTCTTCTCATAGGATAAGAACGCGCAGCCTCATGAATATTATGAGACACCGACGCGTCATCGATATACTACAGTCCATTGCCACGTCACAAACTGTGACGTCAGCACAATGTAGATTTTAATCCCGGAAGATGAAAATAGAGCAAAAAAAGCTCAAAATTAATCAGTGTTCTCCAACAATTACAATTAATGGATGCTAACATTGTCATATATAATGGGCAACACAAACACCTCTGCTCAAATCTCAGAAAAAGTAGTCTGGGGTTTCATGACCCTTTAAAGCTGATTACCAGATAAAAACTCACACTAATCATGTTTTAATGCCATTTCAAGTCTTATTTTGACGTAACAAAGTGGTTATATCTAAGTGTGTGAGTTGTTAACTTACTTTTTTAAATTAGTCTTTCCTTAAACACCATTATATTGTTTATACAAACTGTTTCTTGAACGTTGAACGTGCATGAACACAAAAGGCGGGATTTATCGCATAAACCAATCACAACTGAACATAACCAGTCATATCCATTTATATCATGATGGAGGCATTGCATCCTCTCACGTGATCTTCCCCATTCATTCTCAATTAACCCCAACTCACTGCACTCACTGGGGGTCTGTTAAAACTCAGTGGGCTCAGGGGAGGAAATAACTTTAACTGCTGGTGTCACTGTTGGACTTCTTTTTTTTTTTTACACTTTTAGTTTTACACTTTTTAATGTTATGTTTTGCAATATGGGCGTTGTTTTACTTTTGTACCACAAATTTATTTTTCTCATCCAATATTTTGAGGAGACACTGCCTCCTTTGCCTTCTCAGAGGTAACGTCTCTTGCAGTTTAAATGATTACTAGATGACTAATATGTCTTGTCTATGAACCCCTAAGCTGATATATCTGTTGTTTTGTCTAAATCATGTTAATCATGTCTTTTCTCGCCTAGGGCACAAAGTGTGCCAGGACTGCCATTAGTGCCCTCTCAAAACATAGGTGCATGACACCCCTGTGCATGATGCATTATTAAAAAAGGCCATTGTACTGCAACTCTAAGATTGTTGTTTGTAAAGGCTTTCATAAAGGCTAGTGAGTCATCTGGCATGAGCTATAGTTCGTGGGTTCAACCTACGGATTGCTTTTAAAACAGACTCGATGATTCAG
Organism: Labeo rohita; assembly: GCF_022985175.1. NCBI lineage: Eukaryota > Metazoa > Chordata > Actinopteri > Cypriniformes > Cyprinidae > Labeo > Labeo rohita. The sequence continues at coordinate 16,859,679 of NC_066889.1, read as the reverse complement.
ATTTAAAATGACAACATTTAAAAGAACAGATATTCAGGGGCATTGCGTTCTGAGGAAGTGTATTCACTGGCTCCAGCAACCTTGGCCAAGTGACACCAAGTGCAATGCACAAAATAAAGTTTTTGAAAAGCCTTTGATAGAAATAATTGGTTTTAACTTGGATGCTGTTGCAAGTTTTCAGTCACCTGTTCGGAATGAAATGAAATGCAAAATGGTTACATACAGGATACAATAAAGTATATTATAAAATCCAAATCAACCAGTGGAACACCAAATTTCACAGTCATAGACAGCAGAAAGTGTGACACTTTAAAATAGCATTTATTTTTTAATTTATTATTTTTTTTTTAATTTGACTGTTTTACCCTTTTACTAATTTTCAGATTGTAAATATATATTAAATAATATACAATAAATGTATAATTGTAAATAATAATTTAAAAACAATAATAAAAATACTTTTTATTTATTATTATTAATATTATTGTACAGTCATATTGATTGGGAAAAAACAGGCTTTCCTTCTTTTTTTTGTTCTTAACTCACACGGCTGAGTAAAAAGAATTGACAATAAGACATCAAAAGACCTGAAACGATATTCTCAACTAAAAAAGATTTCCCTGTTTCTATAACTTGTGAGAATGTATCACATCTTATGAAACCACTGCACTGTTTTTATAATCTTATTACAATCAATAAGGTCTTTGGGGACAGCTGTTTGGGACAACAGAAAACAGTTTTGTTCATTTAATGAGGCATCGCTCTCATCATTTCACCTTCCCCAGAGGATTTTATAAAGCAGATCTCCAGAACAATTACAACAACAGAGCAGAGACAAAAACAGAAAAATAAATCATGTTATCGCCGCTCTAATAGCACATCGATTTTGAGTAATGATGCACTTCTGCATGTTTGTACTTGAGTTTTTAAGCAACAGACAATTATTCGACTAGTTCTGCCAAGCTCTAATCCCAGTGCACTGCAGATTTACTGATTTACTTCTTCCAAAGCAACAGAAGAAAACTTGAACTGCACTGTTTTTGTTTGAAAGCCCTTTGTAAAAGAATAACCGGCATGGAAAAATAATGTCCCATTCAAGTGTTTCATTAAATTTCAATTTTTCTCTCTATTTATAGGAAGATGTAGCACATTAAGCTGTAACACCTCAGCAGATCTGGGCCCTGTTTGTTGCACCGGAGGCTCCAGTGGAGAGTGCTGAGGTTTCTCTCTCTGTGTTGTTGTTTTCTCTAAGGACATGGCTTAGGGGTTTTTATCCATTTTGAGGCAAAAAATGAGGTGATACAAGGGGTGTAAAGTCTTGCGTTTTGGCTGCAAGAGGGGAATCTTGTGGGGAGAAAGCAATTTAAGTGACAATGAAATATTAAACAATGCACATTTAGCTTTCCCACTTTAATACTTTGTCTTATTAATTAAGAGGGTTCCCAGGCTTCTTAACTGCACAGTCTTAATTACCTCCAGCCACATTAAAAAGACCTGGTACAAGAGCCAGCTGGTATAACAAGTCATCTTCCATCAGAATGAAAATGTTCAAAAAGCGCTAAATTTAAACTCATTACTTACGCTCGATAACACATTGTGTCTCACTGAGGATGATAGCTGGTTTACGTGCAGCTTGTTTTAGCAATCATACAAGACAAGCATTTCAGAAAATTTTAAACTGGGACGAATAGACGTCTGCAAACAAAAATCAAGTGGTGGAACAACAATGAAACTCACTGCTTAAAGGGAAGGTTCACTCAAAAATTTATTTACTTTTAAAAATTTATACAACTGGAGTTATATTAAAAAATGTCATGTCTCCTTCAAGCTTTATAATGGCAGTGAATAGGGGTGTTGAGATCAATAAAGTTCAATAAAGTGTGTCCATCCATCATAAAAAGTACACCACATGGCTTTGGGGGCTGGGTTAATAAAGACCTTCTGAAGTGAATTGATGCGCTTGTGTAAGAAAAATATCCATATTTAAAATAGGGTGACCATATTTTAGTTTGCAAAAAAGAGGATGCATCATTTCCATACTTAAAGTGTGTATTTTACAATCACTCTTGTGCAAATTGATCATAAACACAGCTAAAAGGCTTCCTACCAGTGGCCATCACAAAATTTAAAATCTTGCACAGTTTTATCACAGGCAGAATGCTAAATGTTTCAATACAAGCATTTCAGTCAAATGTAATTTGTGCAATATTTCAAACATTTAACCCACGGGAGAAAATCAACCCTTTGCATGAGTTTAAAATCAGCCCAGTTCTGTGCAAAAAAATGCGGTTTTGGCAACCCTGTATCCAACACAAGCTGCAGGAATCAGATTAAACTGATCATGGCAAGACAAGAGTAAGAAGAGATAACAGACAAATCATGCTGGAGGATTTGCTGATCATCAGAAAATGTGCTCATGTGTGACCCTGGACCACAAAACCAGTCATAAGGGTCAGTTTTAGGAAAATGAGATTTATACATTTCCATTGATTGTATGGTTTGTTGGGATAGTATTTAGCTGAGATACAACTATTTGAAAATCTGGAATCTGAGGGTGCAAAAAATCTAAATATTGAGAAAATCACCTTTAAAGTTGGCCAAATTAAGTTCTTAGCAATGCATATTACTAATAAAAAAAATAAGTTTTGATATATTTAAGGTAGGAAATTTACAAAAGATCTCCATGGAACATGATCTATACTTAATATCGCAATAATTTAATAAAAGAAAAATTTATAATTTTGACCCATACAATGTATTTTTGGCAATTGCTACAAATATACCCATGCTACATAAGACTGGTTTTGTAGTCCAGGGTGTGCTTCCTTTATACAAAGTGTGTGTTATGTCGAAATTGAAAGTGAAAGTAAATAGCCGCTCATTCAAAAGAGATCTAAATACTCCGCGTACAGTAGTGGCTCCCTGATGTGCGAAAATTATATTCAATATTAGAATGTTTGCGTGAGCAAGCGGTAATAGCCTGAAATTCAGCAGGAGCGGGATCAAGAAAACAGTCCCGCGTAGAGCTTTAATACAAAAATGCACATAATGAATTATAACAGTAAAAGCAAAAGCCGAATTCTGGACATTTTGGACTATTTAGAAATCCCAACTGGACACATATTTTTAGTAAAGAAAAATGTCGAAGGATTTTGATATTAGCTAAGAGGAGACTGATTTTCCTTTGCTGTAAACAAAACTTTGCCACGCCTAATTCCTATACCATCAGCTGGAATGCCACTCTCTTGTGAACACGCATACACTGTAAAAACAAAAAAAAAAAACACAATTTGTTGAGTCAACTTAAAATAATTTGTTACCCTGCTGCCTTCAACTCAAATAAGTTTAGTCAACTTGAAATGTTAAGTTGTACTAAGTAACAAATATTTAAGTTGACTAAACAAAAAAAATGGTTTGTTGTTAAACATAAAAACACGTCCACCCAGCTGCCTTTAAATTTTATATTGAATCAACTCAAATGTCTAAGTTGTCATTCAGTACAACTTAACATTTCAAGTTGACTAAACTTAAAATTTTAAGTTTGGTCAACTTAAGGCAGCCGAGTAACAAATTATTTTAAGTTGACTCAAATTATTTTTTACATTGTCAGTTAGCAGATATATAAAACTTTAAATATGGATATTTTTCTTACATAAATGCATCGATTCGCTTCAGAAGGGTTTTATTAACCCCCTTGAGCCGATGAAGTACTTTTTATGATGGATGGATGCACTTTAATGGACTTCTAAATCTCAACAGCCATTTACTGCCATTATAAAGCCTGGAAGAGCCAGGCCATTTTTTAATTTAACTTTGATTGTATTTGTCTGAAAGAAGAAAGTCATATACACCTGGCTTGAGGGTGAGTAAATCATGGGGTAATTTTCATTTCAACTGTCCTTTTAACGAAAGCACTTCCAATCATAGTTAGCTTACTATGCTTTTGGAAAACAAACCCCTTATCAGTTTTTGAAACTGCAGTAACCTAAAGGGGTGATACAACAGCAGTGAAATGAGACAAACCATGGCCTGTTTTTCCTTAAAAGTAATCCCTGAAAATGAGAAAATAAAACTTAATAACAGTCCAAACTAGTCAAGCAAATCCCTGAAGCAGAACAGGCTCCATTAAATCCCTAATAAATGATTCTGTGGAACAGCAAAACTCCTCCCCGCATGCTGGGAACGCACATCAGCATAGAGAAAGTAAACAATATTCTCATTTCTTATTCTCAGAGAAATGTGAACTGCTTTAAGGTCAGCGGATTTAGGATTTATAGCATCAAGAGATAGCTTAGGTTTTATTAAGTTAGAGCTGTGTAAATCAGACAAAACATATTGTGAATGATTAATACAATCTTAATTTCGTTACCAGTTGTTTAGTAAGTAAAGTGCTTTTTTCCCTCAACATAAGGTCTAAACTCACTGTTCTTGTTGCGAAAGTGCAGGGAACTTTATAAAGAGGTCATGCAGGTCAATAATATTTCCTGCCATGGCCAATAGATACTTCATTTTATTGGCTTTTCCTTCACTGTTTGTCCAGCTCCATATGTCTGGCTCGTGGGTTCTTCTCTCTGTTCCATCCATCATTTACTCAGTGTAGTCAATTTTCCCGACCCCATCCAATTCAGCCAGACCAGACGCTTGCTCACACAAGCAAAAGGCAGAGATTTTATTCCTTACCTTCAGAGAATTATGTCGCATGGCAGTACTGATAGAAATTCACCAAAGTGAATGTGCATTTAATCCTTTTTTTAAATATAGTTTGAATTAGATGGCAAGTCCACTTCCAGAACAACAATTTACAGATAATGTAGTTACCCCCTTGTCATCCAAGATGTTCATGTCTTTCTTTCTTCAGTGGTAAACAAATTGTTTTTTGAGGAAAACATTTCAGCATTTTTTTTCCATATAATGGACTGATATGGTGCCCTGAGTTTGAACTTCCAAAATGCAGTTTAAATGCGGCTTCACACAATCCCAAATGCGTATGTAAACAGTCCCAGCTGAGGAAGAAGGGTCTTATCTAGCGAAACGATTGGTTATTTTCATAAAAATAATACAATTTATATACTTTTTAATGTCAAATGCTGATCTTGTCTTGCTCTCTCTGAACTCCCTGTGTATTCTGGTTCAAGACAGTTAGGGTATGTCAAAAAACTCTGATCGTAGTTTCTCCCTCAACTTCAAAATCGTCCTATATCGCTGTTTTACCTTTTGTTTTCTCAAGGGTGTTTGATCTTCTTTGCATGTTAACTTTTCAAAGACTGGGTCGGAACGTCTGCAGCTATGTAGGATGATTTTGAAATGATTTTTGAATATTTTTAAAATAACCAATTGTTTCGCTGGATAAGACCCTTCTTTCTCCGCTGGGATCGTTTACAACCGCATTTAGGATCGTTTGAAGCCACATTTAAACTGCATTTTGGAAGTTCAAACTCGGGGCACCATATCAGTCCATTATATGGAGAAAAATCCTGAAATACAACTGAAGAAAGAAAGACATGAACATCTTGGATGACAAGGAGGTGAGTACATGCTCTGGAAGTGTACTTCTCCTTTAATGAAGCTTGGGTTTGTGTGTTGGATTCATGAATGTTTATTGCTATGAATGCCATGTAACTAATTGCTATTCAGATTCAGGCTTGCCATTTTCTCGGAAGGCCTCTTTTGCTTTTATGTGAATGTAAAATGTGTACTTGATATGGATATCTATAGTATGAATAGGTTGTTTTGTTCTCTGTGCAAACGTGAACCATAAATACCCAGGAGAAAAAACCTAAAGAACATTTTGTTTGTGACTTACAAAGACTGTCAATCCACAAAATCCACGGCATACATATTTATCTTTGGTATTGCATTTAGAATGCATTGAGAGCGAACAATTCTATTTCAATGCAAATTGAAGCTGCTCTTAAAGATGGGTTTATGGAAAATTACAAATGGACACTCTATACTTTAGCGACACTGCGTCTTACAAATGTCTAGGGATGTTTGCATATTTTTAAGCAGTGTTATTGTTGAGGTGAAATAGGTAGTTTAATACAGAAAGGAGAGGGACGCAAACTCAAACTGAAAAAGAGGCTCTCGTGTGTTGTGGAGCAGTTATCTGAAATGGATGGCTGCTTCGTTTTTGCTGTAGTACTCCTCTATAGATCAGCAAGACTCAATTTTGTCCCCTCAGCTTCATCCTCGACACAGACACACAAATAAAGCTCTGCAGTGTCTGACAGCTCCCATATTTTGCAGCCAAGGTGAGCCAAAATGGTCATCAATGTATGACGCGAAAAATATAACCATATTTAGTGAATTGAATTGAAAGCCTCTGCCGCCTTAATATACAAGTACATGATTATGAGTACATTTTACTGTTTCTTTTGAGAAATCTTCATATCATATACAAACAGAAACTTAAAGGTCTTCACAGCAACAATTCAAAATAAAAGTTCAGATTAACTTGACAGAAACGATGACAGAAAAAATATGAGTAAATTATTATTAAAACATTTTTTTTAAAGAAATATATTTACCAGAAGAAAATATTTACCAGAATTTATTTACCAGAAAAATGTAAAAACAATATTTTTGAAAGAATAAATAAATAAATAATAATTTAAAAAAAATTATTATTATTATTATTAGAGATACGATGATGTTTTATGCCAAGTTAAAAAAATAATAAAATCTAAGATTGAGATTAAAGTCACAATATTTTGAGAATAAAGTCGAAATTATGAGAATAAAGACAAAATAGTAGGAGAATAAAGTTGAGATACTATGAGAATAAAATCAAAATTATGAGAATAAATTTGAAATATTGCGAGAATAAAGTCGAAATACTAAGAGAATGAACTTGAAATATTCAGAGAATAAACTTGAAATACTGCAAGAATAAAGTCAAAATATTTAGAGAATAAAGTCAAAATTATGAGAATAAAGTTGAAATGTTTCAAGAATAAAGTCGCAATGTTTCGAGAATAAAGTCAAAATATTTAAAGAATAAAGTCAAAATATGTCAAGAATGAAGTCAAAATTACGAAAATGTATTCGTAGCAATTACGAGATTAAAGTTATTATATTTTGAGAGTGTATTTTAGCCTATTGCACATGCAAATGGCTCAGATTGGGAGCACCAGGAGATTTTCGAGATTCTAAGCTTTCAAATTCTGTCAGTTTTATAGCGAAATACAAACAATATGACTTACGATAACATCTTTTTCACACTCGCTGTATTCCCTTCAGTTTAAGCGGCATGTAAGTCAATCATCTTTCCAATTACAATGAGACAGTCGTTTCATATCTTGCTATAAACTTGAAATAAAGAGGAAAAACACATTTATAATTTGCATATCATTAAAAAAAAAAAAATACAGAATTTAAAGGCTGAGCTGTGTTATATTAAAAGCAACAAAGCACAAAATTATTGCTATTACTTGGTCGCTGGAACACTACAAATAATGAATGGAAGATGTTAATATTATGTCCAAACATTTACTGTATTTTACCATGAAAAAAAAAAACACATTTCTACCTTATTCTCTAAACATTTCGACTTTATTCTCATAATTTTGACTTTATTCTCAAAATTTCGACTTTATTCTCGTAATATTTCGACTTTATTCTCATAATTTCAGCTTTATTCTTGAAATATTTCAGAATTAAACATTAGACGACACAGAGGTTTTTGCAGAGTCGGTGGTGGAATTTTCACAAAGAAAACAGTATAATTTAATGAACTGACTCACATGAATAAAGCGATCTGTCATGCCACATTAAAGAGCTTGAAAAACACATTATTGTGACACATAGTTTGGCTATAAAACTGTTTTTAAAAGCTGAGACTTTCTGTATTAAAAGTTCCAAAAGCACAAAGCTTATTGCTATTGGGGGGCTGGTGCACTACAAATAACGAATGCAATCGAAGACGTGAAATATTATTTCCAAGCATAATGTCCCTGCAAGTATCACACATGGTATGATTTCTGCTAACAAACCCATATATATTAAATAATATATGTACATCCCAAAAGAATGTAGACTGGGTGTGTGATCTGATGTAAGATAAGAAGTTAATCCTGTTCAGTCTTCTCATATTCTTGATATTAAGCTGTTTCCGTGAGTCCTTAAAATTTACTCTTCCTCATCCCAGTAAGATGATGCAGCAGTTCGGGTTTCTCCGGTGCTCTCAATTCAGACAATTTGCGTGTGCGTTATACACTGTAAAAAACAATTTGTTGAGTCAACTTAAAATAATTTGTAACCTGGCTGCCTTCAAATTTTAAGTTCAGTCAACTCAAAAAATTTTTATTCAACTTAAATTGTTAAATTATATACTTAGATATTTGAGTTGAATTGACTTCATATTTTAAGGCAGCTGGGTTACTTATCCATCTGTTAAGTTTAACAAACACAAATATCTAAATTGTTACTTAGTACAACTTAACATTTCAAGTTAAATAAACTTATTTTAGTTAACTGAACTTAAAATTTTAAGGCAGCAGGGTAACAAATTATTTTAAGCTGACTCAACAAATTGTGATTTTTATTTTTTACAGCGTAGGCTATACTCTCAAAATATTATAACATTAATTTCTACAATTTAAATTTTCTAAACATTTAGACTTTATTCTCAAAATATTTCGACTGCATTCTCAATTTCGACTTTATTCTTGTAATTTCAGCTATATTCTCGAAATATTTTGACTTTATTCTCGTAGTATTTTGACTTTATTCTTGTAATTTCAAATTTATTCTCAGATTATTACGACTTTAATCTTGTAATCTTATTTTTATTTATTTATTTTTAAACAGAACCCAGAAAATTAAAATGGATTATAAATAATAATAATAATAATAAAATGGAATTTGGGAAAAAATAAAACAGATTTCATAGGACCCTATATACACTGAAAAATCATGTTGTGACACTCAAAACTGAAACATTTTTTAAAAGGAATACAAGTATACAAATATTTCACAATATTTCTGTACTGTATTTTTTATCAAATAAATGTAGCTTTAGTGAGAATAAGAGACATTCCAAAAAATGTGACTTGTGTGTATATATAGTGGTTTAAGCTATTATGTGCCATCTGAAATAAAATATACATTTATAGCGAGTCAATTTTGACTCTTTGCATACATCAATCTTTTATAAGAGTTAAGAAATAAATTCCCATCATTCTTATAGCATCTTCCTGTCTACTTATGTTAAAGGCAAGATTTCAAACGAAAGTCTGAAAGCATTTTATTTTTTATTTTTTTTGTATTAACATCTTACTAAAAAGGCTGAGAAAAGCAGTGAAAGATCAATTCAAGGTGACTTTTCAGACCAGCCCTGCATTGGCGTAGTCAAGCACTCTTTCTTCAGTGAGAAGAAGAAAAACATTTAGCTTTCTTTTGAGACTACCCATGATTATTCAGTCAAGAAAAAGTGGATGAACTAGAGGAAAGGATATATGTGTTTGTATGCTTGCGTGCTAAGCTGTACAGATGGTCTGAATATTAATGTAGTAGTACTGGTGGTGGGGGGAGAATAAACCCGTCCTTTATTGACCTATTTGGATCTCGTACTCCCCGTCTTTGCCCTACGATAGAGAAAAGAGGAAGAAGAATGACTGCGGGCTGAATTCCCTCTGAGCAGGACCACCTGTGCAGTGAACACGTAGACGATAAAGTGGAATAAAACATTTTCATTTGGTTTGGTAGGAAGAAGGCTTAGTTTCTGAGTGTGTTGCTGAATGAACTGTTCTGAGGCATTTCTTACTATATTTCATCTTGAGTTAAATAATCTCATCTAGTCCCAATTGTCAGGTCATAAACCGAGCAATATTTCACAATGAATTTTAACAGTCAGCAGATAGCATTTTAATAAGTGCTGAGTGTGAATTGTGTCTATAAATATGTAATATTTTAGGATGAGTGCTCTGTATGTTCATTTTCATAATTTTTCTATCAGCTTCGTATGCCGTTGCAGGTCTGGAAGATGTGCAGAGCTAAAACCGTGCTCGCCGTCTCCACAGGGATTTGATTGAATCAGCAAAATTCCTTTGAATTTGAAATGAACACGGCAAATCTGCCTCATTTTACTGCATTTCTTTCTCTGTGCATCCACAATGTATTTCCACACGACTGTAGTTCATGTTTTGAACATGAAAGGAAAGAAAAATTCTTTGCAAGCACATTTCGGTGTTGAATGTTAATAGAGTGAGTGAATAGCAATGAGTGATTAAAAAAGAGAAAGCATGTTAACATGGGTATTTAGGTCAGGAATAAAAGGCGCAAAAGAGAATGTAAGAAAAACACACTAATGATAACAACTGTAGCAGAACTTCAATAGATTCTGGCCTGATATAACAGGTCAACACATTAGAATATATAAGGCATAATGGCTGGATAATGAAACACCCTTAAGGGGTATATTTCCATATGCCATAATGGTCAAGTGACTATATTATCACTCATATTTCTTGGCTGGTTGAATTTATTTTAGAATCTTACCTTTATAATTTTATGCAAAAAAAATAAATAAACAAACAAAATAAAATAAAAATAATCCACTATAATATTAATACCATTGAGGTAATTTTATACTAAAAACAATATACAATATTATGTGAGAGCGAATCTGTGGTGTGATATGAGAGACGTGAAACTATTGCAAGTATATTTGCATTTGTAAATTTCGATATGATTATGTGATTGCTGTATGCAGTAGGGATGCAACAACACAGTTAGTCCATGGCTCAATACGTACCTCGGTTTTTAACCACGGTTTTCGGTTTGGTTTGGTTCTGATATGTTGCCACTTCAGTGATTTTTTTGATTTTTACACAAAGTAGAATGGGTTGCATTCATACTGGATGCCAGAGGGTCCAGTCTAACTGACTCTAAACAGTTTTGACCAGTCTTGCAGAAAAAATTTGGTGTCAAACTTTTAAGACTAGTCTAAACAGTTTATGCAACCAGCCACTGGAGTTTAGCTCCAACCTCAGACACCTGAACCAGCTAATCGAGCACTTAGGCATACTAGAAACTTCCTGGCAGGTGTTTTGAGGCAAGTTGGAGCAAGACACCTGCCCTCCAGGACTGAGTTTGGGCACCCCTGGTCATAAGTGGATCTTCCAGTGAAGCAACAGACTTATTTTGGGTAAATTATTTATTATTATTTGGTGCACTTAAATGCCGCCCCTTTCTTACAATTGATTACAATCTTGCATTTAATTCTGATGGGTTGAACCAAGTCCCAGTCCTTCAAAAATCTGTTTTACTTGGATGTACTTCACAATTTGAAAGGAAAGATCTGTTGCTGCTATGTCTGCTACATTGCAAATTGAAGCTCAGACTGGTGGAATGAAATATAGCGCCAGACTGACTAAACAGGGCAAATTAGAACATGCATTTCTGGGTGTTAAATAATGGTCCTAATACCAGTAATTTTGCAAGCACAAATGTTAGTAAACACGCATTGCGTGATTCATTTCAATACTATACTCCAGGATGGCATCTAACGTTTCTTGTCTCTGCCATTTGTGCGTTTTCGCAGTAGCTGTGTAGTCTACTAAAAGCCTCAAAGGCATCAGGGCTAAAGTGGAGAGAACAAAGATAAGGGTTTTTAGGAAGTTTTATTAATTCACAGGCATCTTCCCATTCTTTTAACTGTGTCCATGCCTTTTCAGCTCTAATTTTTCACTGCACGTCTTTAGTAAATCCTGACAGTACAATTTTAACGCCAAAAGCTGCTAGTAAATCTGGCTGTAGTCTAGTGCTGCCATAAACGGTGAGAAATAGAATTTCAGAACACTGGATGGCAAGATTGACAAATAAGATTCCAGTATTCCGGAGAGATGTGTACTCAACAGTGATATGATGTTATTTAATAAAATAGCTTAAAAAATAGCCTTAATTAAATGCCAAGTTCTGTCATGAAAGTCTAGATGGGGCAAGCTGATTGGTTCATGTTGCATACGCAGCCAATGAGCTTACTGCTTTACATTTAAATGGTTCCTCGGAAACCCTCCACCTCCCCAGCTCCACCTGTATAGGTCTGTTACGGGTTATTACGCAACTTGTGCCACAACAGTATGTCTTAAAGGAGAAGTTCACTTTGCATGTTCACCTTGTAAACACTGGGTCGGTACTTCTGCCGCGATGTAGGACAATTTTGAAATTGGAGGAGAAAATGAGATGGAAGTTTTTTGACATACCCTATATGTAGTGACCCGGATTGCACAGAGTTCGCAACAGTAATAACCAGCAGATAGATTCTGCCAAGACCAAATACATTAAAGGTGCACCTTTACATGGTGCTTGCATATAAATGTGTGTGGACCACCTTACAATGATTAAAATCCATTCGCTTCTTTTTTAAATCCTCCAAAAAACCTATTTTTGTCAAGCAATTTTGATTTTCTGAGCAGTGTGGCATTACATTGCTCAATCCCCACCCACGATTGCTGACAGACTGTCCTGTATAACAGAGCCACTGAGGATGCAGTGGGTTAGTTTTGTTTTTGAAGATAATGCGCCACCAAATGCACAAAAAACGGGAGGAGTGAGCAGTAGCTCGTTATCATTTAAAGAGGCATGCACTGAAATGGCTCGCTGTGAACAGAGCAGTTTTTGACATGGTAAAAATTGGACTCATCCGTGAAACATGTTGTCACAGAAAACATGGAGAGCTCAGATAGAAGACAGAAGGTTGATGTGAACAGAAACCCCAACTGAACTGTCTGCTACCCCAGCAGCAAAGCGTCTGTGAGCTGGCTGTCCGCGATAAGAAAAAACTCATAGAAAAAAACATGGAAGTAAAGTAGTGCCAGCAGATCTCACGATTATTCTCATCTTCATCCACCCCGCGTTGTATCTAGCAGTCTTGGGAGATACAAGAACAAAAAGAGAGGTTCGAAGGACCTGAGAATCACATTGTGTGAAACACACTGTCCTGCCCGTGCTCGCCGATTATGTCGTTTCACCGTTTGAAGGTCATTTTGAAATTATACAGTACAGGGTGCCCATGGGGTTTGCTTTTTAGTCTTGCAAGAAGTGCTGATCTGTTATCAGAGAGAAAGAAACAGAAAGGAAATAAGGGGAAAAGTGACAAGCAGAGGGAGAGAGAAAGAGGCTTGCTTGTGACTTGCAGAGGTTAATGCGTCTCTGCTGCGTTTTGACACACGGCTGCCTCATTTTCTCTTGCGCATTATCTCCTGTCTTCAGAGGCGACAAAGCTAGTAAGCTTCTCTGACAGGCAGCAAAGGTAAGGCCTTTATTTTCTTTTATTGTGAAAAACAAGGCCACAGCGTCGTGTGGAAATGGAAATCTGCAGATGTGAACAAGGAGCTCGGTTGCTTACCGCAGAGCTGACGGACAGCATGGCTTCCTCTAGCGTGTGTGAAAGTGTGAGAACGAGTGCAAGAGTCTAAAAGACTTCAATTAAAATGTTACGCCTCACAGAAGTACACTGCCTGTATAGCAGGTGTTAGCCTGTGGGTGTGAGACTGAGGCAATCAATCAGTCAGTCAATAAATCGTTAAGTGTGCCAAGCGAGTGCTACGTTAACTCTCCTCACACACTCGCTCAGAGACCCAAAGACAAGAAGGGGTTAGACATCAGTACAATGAAGATGAATGAGACGACTCATACCGACACAAAAATGTTTAGCTCTGTGATGTTTTTGCTGAGATGAAATTAATTTCGATATGAATGCCAAAATCATTTTAGCTGCAAATGTTTTTTTTATATATAATATAGTTAAATTATAGTTAATTTTTAATATAGTTAATTTTAACAAAATATAAAATATTGTGATGTAAAAACAACTTTTATGTATATATTTGTTATATGAAATAAGTTAATACATTTTATTATTTAATAAATTAATATTTATTTATTATTTTTTATTATCTATCTAGCTAGCTATGCTATTTGTAAAAAAAAAAAAATTGAAATTTTCATGTAGAAAATTAAAGGAAAGATATTAACTGTTATTAATTATTATTTATGTATTTTTTTATTTTAAAAATGGATTGTTGATTGTATTTGTTTATTATAGAAAAATAAATTTATTATTTAAGAAATATTAACTGTTTACCGATTATTATTTATATATTTATTTTAATTCATTTACATTTTAGAATTTACATTTTTGAATGTTTATGCATTTGTTTATTACATAAATTAAATATATTTTATTATTAAAGAAAGTAAAAATAATAACTGTTCATTTCTTTATTTTATACATGCTATTTTAAAAAATATAATGTAAAAAATATATTTAAAAATATAATATAATTACTTTATGTTCATTTTATACAATAAAACGTTTTATCATCTAGGAAATTAAAGGAAAGATATTAACTTTATTCATTATTATTTATATTTATATTTTATTTAATTTAAAAATGAAATGTTTGTTTACAGATTTGTTTATTATAGAAAAATAAATAAATATAAAATAAATATATACATTTAATTATTATTATTTATGTATTTAAGTTTATTAATTTAAATATTTATTGTTAATTAAAAAATGGAACATTTGTTGAATTAAAATTTTAACCGTTTGTTTGTTCATTTATTTATTTATGCTATTTTTTTTTTAATTGAATGTTGATTTCTATATGTTTATCATATAAAATAAATAAAACATTTTATAATTTAGGAAATTAAAGAAAAGATGTTAACTGTTAATTAATTATTATTTATATTTTTTATTTAAAAATGCAATCTTTGTATATTTGTTTATCATAGAAAAATAAATAAATTTATTATTTAAGAAATGAAATCAAAATATTACCTGTTTACTGATAATTATTTATATTTACATTTTTATTATTTTTTAATATTTATTGTTATTTGTTATGCTTTTTTAAATTTAATGTTGATTTCTATATGTTTATTCTATAACATGAAACATTTTATCGTTTAGGAAATTAAAGAAAAGGTGTCAACTGTTAATTAATTATTTATTATTTATATTTTTATAATTATTATTTATATTTTTATTTTAAAAATGTAATGTTTACATGTTTATCATAGAAAAAGAAATAAATACTTATTAAGAAATTCAATTAAAATATTAACTGTTTACTGATTATTATTTATTTATTTTTTATTATTTTACATATTTATTGTTATTTAGCTATTAAACAGTTTATTTATATATGTGTTTATTATATAAACTAAATACATTTTATTATCAAAGAAATTAAAAATATTAACATAAATTTGTTTATGTATGCTATTTTAAAAAAATCAAATGTTGATTTCTATATGTTTATTATACAAAATAAATAAGACATGTTATCATTTAGGCAATTAAAGAAAAGATATTAACTGTTTATTAAATATTACTTATATATTTATTATATTTAAAAATTGAATGTTTATATATTAAAAAATATATATTATGTAAAATAAAAATATTAAGTACCAATAATTATTATTAATGTATTTTATTTTATTATAATAAATAATAACAATATAGTTTACAAAATATTTGCTACAGAACCAAAATATTTGCAAGGTTTATGCGTTTACTTTTATGCAAAGATAAGCAGATTGCCCCAATGTCCTCATCTCGTTTTCAGAGATAATGCATTAAATTAGTGTTCTCAGTGAATGAATTGTCTAGCTGCTCAATCAGGCCTTTAATTTTCCTCTGCACCTCCCATCCCACTCTATTATGCATGGTGTTATTCTTTACCAGTCCGTGTGCATTATTCCTTTCTTTGTTTATTTGACTGATTACTGCTCCTCCTTTCATATACATCACTGTTTGTATTTCTTCCTATGCAGGTGCTGATCCCCGAGGGGGGTGGTGGGTAAACGGTAAATGCCATCTAAAAATACCCCACCCCCCAATCCCTCCTCTTACCTCGTCTGACTCAGCTCGTCCCTTGGAGTAACCAGCAAAAAATGAGCGAGGCAATGGAAGAGTGACGACACTGGTACAATTACACATTCCCAGGGAAAATGTCATGTGTTTGAAATGCTGCCGGGCCTGCCTGCCTCTCTAAACACAAGGGATACACGGAGTTATTGTTTATGAAAGGGGAGAAAGTACTTCTGCATAGAGAGCAGATGTGAAAACACCCACATGCATATACACACGTCTTCATAGATGTGGAAATCAGTTGCTGTTTCAGAGAGAGAATTGCTTGTGGCGTTTATGAGGCAACCTATGCAAATTTAAACTGTTTTAAATAATTATTAATATTCAAATTATGCTGAAATCCTAATATTTGAAAGTCACGAAATGATTTTAAAGAATCAAAACATCTATTTTTCACATGTATTCACACTCATGTTACTTTTGTTTCTGCTGACAAAAAAATGTAGACATGAGTCAAAAAGTCAAAAATAAATAAATAAATAAATAAATAAATAAATAAATAAATAAAAAGAAAAAGAAAGAAGGAAAATCTTTTAATTAATTCTTCTTGTGATGTTCTTATCAGAAATATTATTTATATCTGGGAAAAATAATAAAATAAAATAATTCCATTAATCATACAATATGTAATATTCATAATATAAAATATAGAAATATTTTGGCCATTTAAACAAAAGTAAAATAAAAATAAAATAAAATAAAATAAAATAATTCCATTAATTATACAATATGTAATATTCATAATATAAAATATAGAAATATTTTGGCCAGCTGAACAAAAGTAAAATAATAAAATAAAGTAAAAATAAAATAGAATAAAATAAAATAAAATAAAATAATGCCATTAATTATACAATATGTAATATTTATAATATAAAATATAGAAATAGAAATATTTGGCCATCTAAACAAAAGTAAAATAATAAAATAAAAAAATAAAATAAAATAAAACAAAATAAAATAAAATAATGCCATTAATTATACAATATGTAATATTCAAAATATAAAATATAAAAATAGTTTGCCCATCTAAACAGAAGGTATGAAAGTATGTTGAGAGGCATATGTGATGCAACATAAGCAAATAGTAATAACAATAATAATAATAATAATAATAATAATAATTAATTATTTAAATTAATTTCATTAAATAATAATAAAAAAGTATAAAATGTGTACAATTTTGCAGCCTGTGTAAATATAAAAGCAAAACAAACTGTTTTAAATAATTGTTGTTATTCAAATTATGCTGAAATCCTATATTTTAAATTCATAAAATTATTTGAAAGAAGCCGTAATTAAAAAAATTCTATGATTTTTCACAAGTATTCAAATGTATTTACCCTCATGTTACTTTTGTTTCTACAGAGAAGTAATGAATTTAGGCATGAATATAAAAAGTAATAATAATAATAATAATAATAATGTCTTCAATTATTTCCTTTTGTGATGAATAAATAAAAATAATAAATAGATTAATTAATGTATTTACATAATTTATGCAATTATTTGTGTGTGTGCAAATATAAAAGCAAAAAATGTAAACGGTATCTAAACAGAAGGGATACAGTTATTGTTTGTAAAAGTGTTTATGAAAGCATGCTGAGACCGGCTTTTGACATATGTGATGCAGCATAAAAAAAAGCAAAGACATATTAATAATATTCTAATATGCTAAATAAAGCTAAATAATAATAGTAATTATTTATTCATCCTCATTTTTTATTCTGCAGAACTCAAAAGGAGTAATTTCCTGTGACATGGACAGAGATAGCAGCAGCAGATCAATGCGTGAAATTACAGCGTTTGCCCTTTTCCCTATATTAAGCTGCCCTATGTCCGAGAGAAGACCCCTGAGCGCCGTTTGCTGATCAAAAGCCCCTCGCACCCCCACAGGCCCCCGAGGGGCCGCGCCATAGACCTACAGAAGCATTTCTCATTCAGGCCATCTGTACCGAGAACAACCTCACGAGGTCCAATCATGGATCTACTTTAGTGACTGTAATTCCAATAGATCCATCCACGGATCTGAGTTTACATCAGCACACTAACATTCACTACCTATCATTTGCAGGTTTGTACAAAGCCATTTGTATTATCCATCTTGACCCAGGTTTGTGCCTTCTGCTGTGCGGTAACTATTTCTGCATCAAAACGTTCTGCTATATGACATAGAGCATGCAGGGTGGCGTTCGCAGTCTTTTCCATTCTCCCTTCAGCACCAGAAGTCCTTGTTCCAGACTAAAGCACACTTGACATTGCACATACGCCTATAACAAGCTCCCACCCCATCATGCATTCACAGCGGGGTGCCGTCAATAGATTTACCCGTGAATTTTTAAAGACATTCCTCAAAAATGCAAGGAAATTCAATTAATCATTGATCCAACCTTCTCGGTGCAAACCGACTGATCTCATTTCAGTTCTGGGTTTGTCCGCAGGCTAAATATTATGAATATGAGGATGTGCAAGATAGGAACAGCCAGACTCATCGGGCTCATTGTCGCTTGATCTCTTTCTCTGAATGCCTTGAAGTACTTAAAAACACTGATCCATAATACATCAATTGTGTAAATTCTTGTTTCTGGCGTAGCACTGCTTTCGTGCAAGAATCAGTCTCAGGATCAAACAGAAGCATGATGCAATGCCATTACAGAGCCATAAGACATTGATAGAAAGATGAGGGCAGCGTATCAATACGAAAATGAAGCAGACCTCTCAGTCCGAGGAAGCCGGTGTGATGCCACTTAGTCACAAAACTGAGGAATCTAATATGAACCTTCAGCAGCCTCTGTGATGTTGCATTGACCCAATCTCACAACCCAGTCGAGCCAATTTAATTTTGCAGTTCAGCCAAACAGGCAATGCAATTGACTTCTTGAGAGTTGCTGAGATACCAGCATCTGGGTATATGAAAAAGGCAGAGAGACTAATGATTTTGGACACCTCATTTACCACCAGCCTGATAAAGAAGTAATGTTGTGTCCATGATCTTTAACTGCGAACAAGTATAATACAACCTACC
The DNA here is from genome assembly GCF_022985175.1 of Labeo rohita. Taxonomy (NCBI): domain Eukaryota; kingdom Metazoa; phylum Chordata; class Actinopteri; order Cypriniformes; family Cyprinidae; genus Labeo; species Labeo rohita. The sequence goes on along the minus strand of NC_066889.1, from coordinate 16,840,765 downwards.
ATGGGAAAAAATATTATGATGACCTGCATTAAATAACCTATTGTAGGGTTTTTCAAGTTAAACAGAAACTCTTTGTAAAAACAAAGAGTTTAGAAACACAAAATTCAAGAATTTAAAAAAAGGAAGGGGTTACAAAAAGCTCAAACTATTTTGGGCATGCAATTAATAAATTGTGAAATTATACCATATAAAACAATATGACAACATGCTGATGTTTATGAAAACTGACAGGCCTTTTTTTCCTGTTCATGTATTATTTATTAGACATCGGAGTTTTGACTTCTCCGTTAGAAAAAATAAGTGTCTGTTAATGAGACGCCTTGTTTTGCTGTGTTCCACTCATGTCAATTTTAACAGACCCGCTCCTTAATTGCTCATTAAATGTTGTGAAATGTTATTTGGAGCATATACACTTGATAAGAATCCAGAGATTCTATTTCAAAAGGAATAGTTCACCCAAAAAATGATTTATTAAAGATGCATACGAGTTAGTTTCTTTATCTGATTTGGAGAAATGTAGCATTTATTCACCTGCCTACTCGCTGCACTACATCCTCTGCAGTGAATGGGTGCCATCAGAATGACAGTTGATAGAAACATCACAATAATCCACAGGTAATTCACACAAATTAATGTGTTGTGAAGCAAAAAGCTGCTTTCTGCATTGAAAAAGTAATTTCATCTGAATCAGGAGAGAAATATGCACAGTTCAAGCACTGTTTACAAGCAAAAACAGCCTCAACTAAAGCTGCAAGCAGCGTTGAAAGGGCCCTCGACTTTGTTACAGCGTAAAACATGGCACTTCCTGTTGCCAGCAGGTGGCTCTTACCAAACATGTGAATTTTGTTGCAGGTCAGACATTCTATGCCTGAATTATAACAACTTCGTGTTTCATGGCGAAGCAACAAAGTTTGTCAGGCCACCACGGACACGCCTTTTTATGAAAACTCAAGATCTTTTCGCAATTTAACGTCACAAAGGGCTTTAGATTACACTCACCAAATTTGGTGTTGATCTGTTTAAATCTCTAGGAGGAGTTTGTTTAAATACAACACCTGAAAATAGCAAAAACGGCACAAAACTTGCAGAGAAAATTCAAAATAACAGACTTCCTGTTGGGTTTCAGACTTCATACTGGAGGACCTTTTTTGTAGGTATTGGTGTGTTACATGTGTCTATTAAATTTTGTACATATATGTGAAACATAGCTCAAGGGGCACTTCTTTGAAATTTTATAGGTGGTGCTATCGAGCCATTTTGCCACACCCACTTCTGAAATCTATATCAGGTGTAAATTTTCACCACTTTGGGCGTGTGTGCCAAGTTTCATGAGTTTGGATGTTTAGGCCCTCAAAAATGCAATTCATTTTGGAGAAGAAGAAGAAGAAGCAATTCCACTACACTGTAAAAAAATGCAAATACATATTTTCCAGTTTACGAAACATTTTGAGTCTCAAAATACTGAAAAATGCTCTTTTCTTGAAACAACATAAAAACCCTTGTTAGACCAACAAAATTGCCATAAATGTTGTCCCAACTAGTCAAACACAGTTGTCTGAACAAAGAATTTCATATTGTTGAAATGTTAAGGCTTTGTGAGTTTCCAGCATGCAGTGCAGCATGAATAAATTATGCAGTTACGTTTACAGGACTATTGTTTTGCTGTTTGCTGACTTAATGTAAACTTTTTGTTGTTGTTTTGTTATTATTGTTAGTTATTTGTTGTGCTGTTATGTAAAGAGCTCATCTTTTTAACATTTGTTGATTGCAACCGTTCATGAGGTTTGTATGTCTAGTTTTGAGGCCTAGAGTATGTTCAACCATTTATGTGTTTGTTAGGTATTTTAGTCTTGTAAGATATTTTACAAACAAAGTAAATGCTATCAACATATTAGACTAAGTTATCTGTTAAGGTTTCTATAAGAATTCACTGTTTGTCATTTGTAAATAATGAAAAAATTAAAAATAAATTACCTCAACGACAGTAATTGCTGATTCAGTTGCTGTGATGACTTTTTCTATTAGCAAAATAAGACAATCTGCATTGCATGAACAAACAAATTAATGTTGGCTAAAGAAAGTATCTTTATTGAGAAAAACTAAAAAAACTATTGTTGAGAGAACTCAAAAGTCTTTTTAAAGTTTCTCAACTATTTATTTTTTACAGTGTAGGGTCCTTGCACCACCAGTGCTCGGGTCCTTCTAGTTTAATTATAGATAAAGTTAAAATGCCTTAATTACATATTTGTTTCTTACAAACAACTTTTCACATTGCAAGATGTTAATTGATGGATTAGAGGGACTAAACATGGATTGTATGTGGATTATTGTAATGTTTTTATCAGCAGTTTAATCTCTCATCCTGACGGCACCCATTCACTTCAGAGGATGCACTGGTGAGCAATTGTAATGCTCAATTTCTATAAATCTGTTCTGATGAAGAAAAAACTCATCCACATCTTGGATGGCTTGAGGGTGAGTAAACGATTGCAGAGTGAACTATTCCGTTAAAATATAAAAGCTTGTCAAAAATGTAAATATTTACACTTCTTTACGGAGCTAACAGAAATTAAAGTTAATATTTCTTGCACAAGCTCTGTGTTGAATTTCAATGGGGCTGCAGAGATTCAGGACCTTGGACAGAGACACTGCAGTCGACGTCACTCTCCAGAACGTCTGTTCACGCACAGTGAATGCCATGGTTGGTTAAAGCTGCCTAATTGATTTGCCCATTCAAATATCTGAGGGAGGACAAACGGCTGCAAATGACATTTAAAAGTCACTTTTGAAAGTATTTACTCATTTAAAGACATCATGGTATTTGAGAGAATACAGAGTGTCTCAATAGACTTGAAGTACAAATGGTTACTTGCTTCACAACGATTCGTCTGTAAAAAGTTTGAGCTATATGGTTCTTTGAACATTAAAAAAGTTCTTATAAGTTCTCTAAAGCACCAGTTAATTCTGAAAAACTGTGGAACTTAACAAATGTGGCATTTCTGCTTCTAATTGGAATGTTTATTTTTAAAAGCGTTGCTCGTTGACTAGTACGATCAATACATTTGTACAAAACCAAATGTCACTAACCCTCTGCTCATTTTTCACAGACAGCGTTGCTTAAACGCTACAGGTTTTAAGAGTGAGGACGAAATGAGGAAATGGAGATTGTGATGAACAGTAGCCTATGATTTATGATTTATGGGACTACAGAGAATAGAAAGTTAAAGACCAGAAAATGAAAAGCCAGTGGTCATTCATTAAATGTCAACAAAATGTGTTAAATTTAATCTATTTCAAAGACTCATGTCTGCCATTTGCTTTCGGTCCTGTAACATTTAGTTTCAGTGTCTAAATTTAGTATCTGAGCTGTGTCTCAAACTTTGATACAATATTTATTAAAAACACATGAGAAAATGTCAAAACCCTCCCTCAGCCATGATTTGTAGATGTTATATCAGATTTAAACAAGAGAACCTACTGATTCAGATCACACCAGTTCTGACATTTAACCTCCATCAACATGATCACAAATTAAATTTTAAATAATTGCGAAACTATAGTTTATTAACCACAAATTGTTTTATTTTTCTCCCATAAATCACCTCATGAGGGTCAATAATAGTGATTTAGCTCATTGTAATTGGTTTAACTGATGGAATTTTCTGTTTAAATTGGTTTAACGTACTAATAATATTAGTTTACGTGTATAAATAGTTTAACTAGTCTAACTTAGCTTTTGTTTCATCGGGACAGTCCAACCGAAACGGTGGTCGCGTAATAACTGCGCTTTCGCTCGGCTGAGGAGTAGAAGTCGCCTATGCTGTCTCGGAATACGGCATTGAAAGAGAATGAACACACGAACCCCCGCGAGCATGAATGTGTGTGTGTGATGGTGTAGAGAAGGCGCATGTGTGATGAGTGTGTATGTATATGTAGACACTGCCCACCGCTGTCGCGCTCCCCCCATCTTGCATGTGGACCGTCTACCGCCGGACGGAGTCGCACCAGGGTTCGTGCCACTGCAGGGGAAAAAACCCGGCAAGAATGGATTTCTAACAACGTTTCTCCTTTCTGTCCTTTACCCAACTGACGTCATCCTCAATGTCTCTCACAAATTTTAACTAACAAAATGAGGATTTCTTGTAACCAGCTTTTACTGCTATTCTCTTGCGTTTGGGGACTTACTATGGGTGCTTTTCCGAGCAGCGTTCAAATCGGTAAGTACGGCGGTTCACCTCAAAGATACGAGCTTCGCATTAAGTGCGTGAAACTGTGTCAAATGAATGACAAAAATAAGACCGTCTGCATCGGGGTCAACTGCGAATGTCAGTGCGCAAATAATGCGGTTGGAAGTAGGTTTTGTTGTATGACAGCAAAGGGTCATTTGGGGGGGAAATCATTTTTTGGATACTTTTTGTTTGTTTGTTTGTTTTTAGCTGTCAACCAGATCTTTGTGCCACGTTTTGGTTATGGCACCACTGCAGTGCTCTCCGTGGCTCTAACGGGATGTTGTTCTGAAGGTGGATCATCCTGAACAAGGGCACAAACGCAGTGAAAGTTTATTTATTTATAAAGAAATGCATGGTTGAATTAAAATAAGATGGATATATAAACACAAAGCGACTTACATATCAGTTCACCACCCCGTCAATGGAAAGTGGTTTAATTTATTCCAATACTGCATCAAGCCCTGTGTCATAAGCCCTGAGACTCCTGGTGCGTGTGAGATTCCTGATTTTATTGTTTGGCCGAGAATATGTAAAGTGCACTGTAATCTATATAGGAATAGAATGTTATAATCACACTGCAAAAACACCTCAAATTTACAGTGAAAAATTGGCAGCTGTTATTGTGTGGAATTTAATGTGGTGACGTTTCAGGCATTAATGAAGGCGTGTTGTTGTCTTTTACATTTTGTATGTTTAGGCTTTATTATTGACTAAGCATTGAAACAGTTTAAATAACACTGAGTCATTTTGAAAGAAAATAGCCAGGTTATGTATTTCTTTTTAGTTAACGAAAATAGTTTCAAAGTAACCAAAGTGTCAAGCTTTTCGTGTCACCAAGCAACGTGCGGACTAAAATCCAGAGTGGAACTGGAATGGAGTGATTCAATTTCCTTGCTCAAAGCGTTCTGTAATCACTCGGGTGGAAGTCCACTCCGGGTTTTCCATTTCAAGCTCCCCGCCCACTAGTGAGAGAAACCCACTCTAAAATGTTGAATTTATTTATTTATAGTGCTGTCAAACTATGAATCGCGATTAATCGCATCCAAAATAAACGTTTTTGTTTACAAAATATATGTGCCTACACTGTGAATGTTTATTATGTAGATAAATTTTGAAAATATTTCCATGTATTTCCATTTATATATTTATATTAATATAATTTATATTATATATCACTCTCAGAAGGATGTGTGTAATTTTTACATTTTTGTGTTGACTATCTTAACATGTGTTGTGTCATTTTGTGTACATATTTAACACAAAATTTTGTAACTGTAATACAGTAGTGTGTAGAAACTTAGCAGGAATAACACATAGCTGAGTTAAAATGAACACAAAATGTGTTAACTAGACAACAGAGGTGTAAGAAACAATGCAGAAACAATGCCTAAAAATGTTAAAGACAAATTTTTAACATTTTTAAGAGTGATTAAATATATGAACATAACATTTTTCTTAACATGCATGTGTATCTATATACATAATAAATATACACAGTACACACACATATATTATGTAAACAAAAACTTTTATTTTGGATGCGATTAATCACGATTAATCGTTTAAAGCACAAATTTATTTATTTTTAATAAACTGATAACCACAAGGAAAATAGAAGGCAATGAAGTCAAATAAATCATAGTTGACCTTTCCATGGCAATGGCTAAAAAACATGTATAAACAGAGCAGTTTGTTTGAACAAACAAACAAAAACATCGCTTTAGAATACCCCTTTATAAACTAGATTATCCACATTCTGCCTAATGTTCTCCTTCAGACAATAAATGTTTGATAATATTGCACATTATAAGAAAGTTTAAAATAAAAACGATATATTACAGTTAAGAAGCACTACAGTTCTGGATTAACTCACACAGTCCCTTACTAAACCTTGTAACGTTCCAATCGTTTTCCTGTAAATGTAATAGACTTCTTAGATCCCAATACATGTTATAATCCCATCAGAGTTGCTGTTGTCATAATACAATATAATTACGTGAATTACATGTAGGATTTAAATGAAACATACATTGCATCACATCTGGTTTGTGCGCATGCGCACGGTGTAGCGCACTTACGCGGAGAGGAGAAGCCAGAGGTTTATATGTATATCGCTTGCTCTCAGGACCAGCAAAGCAGAAATACGCGCTGTTCTATCACCTACAGAGAAGAATATAACCGGAGAAGGCATAGTTATGCGCTAGGGAAAGCAAAGTTACAACACACGCATCTGCTTAAGCACCTGCCACATCAACCTGTGTTTATGAGTCTCTTGATATCGTTTAATATGAAGTGCACTTCGTGCTTTGGATAGCTTAGGTCGTGCGCTTTCCCCTCAGCAGTTTGCTTGTTCCGTGGCGTCTGCGATTGGTTATTCTCAAACGCATTTTCCATTAAAATGCGTTTTTGTAAAGTGACTGCACTGACGGAGTTTCTCCATGCACGACAAGCAGAAGCCGGTCAATAGTGAAATTTGACCAGTATTTTCATTATCGATTAGTCGTTGAAGACCTAATTTTGGCAATGCTTTTAAGTAAGCTACATGTATTTTCTTGGTGAGTGTAGTATGGATTTTCACCGTGAATTATAATGGCAATTTTTACTTTTTCAGAGAAAAAAAAAATACTAAAGTAGCCTATTATACAGTACAATAACATTTTAAACAGAAATGTGATTTATTTTACACGGTGTATTGTAAGGTTATCTAATTAATACGTTTTCATGTTTACTTTTTCTGACAAATAAACGTTTTTATAGTACCCAATTTTGATATTCCAGAAAGATGTCATATATGTGCATAATGGGGTTATTTGCCTGTGAAAGCTCAGTAGAGTGTGCAAGTGTGCACTTGACTCATCTGATGTGGCATGTTACTTGAATTTCAATATCCTTGAACCATGTGTATTTTTGTACTAATATCTCTTTTTTTTCTTAATCACGTAGCCAGTTTTCTATATGACGTCTTTGGTGCAATGTGTTATTTTCCCCCTCTCTTTCACTTCTCCTCTTTTCTTCTTTCTCGCTACACACACTCTCTCTCTCTCTCCTGCAGGCGGGCTGTTCATCAGAAACACAGATCAGGAGTACACCGCCTTTCGGTTGGCCATTTTTCTTCACAACACAAGCCCTAATGCATCCGAAGCCCCCTTTAACCTGGTACCCCACGTGGACAACATTGAGACTGCCAACAGCTTCGCTGTGACCAATGCCTGTAAGTTCAACCTGAAGCTGCATACTGGATATTTACAATAATGCTGTTTTAGCCAGAGAAATAGAGAAGGGCAGATATTGTTGGACCTAGAGTTGATTTGGATCAAGTCCTATTTCCAATATGAAGAGGACCGAATTTAAGCTAATGAGAATCATACCTGCTATGTGAACTGAACAGCAGTTCAGGCCCTCCATGCAGTGCGATAGGGATTGCCTGGCCCCCATCCAGTAAGCACGGGTGTCTCTTTGTGAAATTTGTCCTCTGGCTCTCAACTGGCACAAATACAGGCTAAGTGCATGTAGTATACGGTATACTCGTGTATGCACCCTTCCCCCAATGCCCTAAGCTGGGCCTTCTCACTGTGTGTTCATGTGTGTGAATGTTTGAATGCATTCATGTGCTTTCTGCTGACATATGTGCTGGCATTGCATAAACTGTGTTTGTGTGTTTGTGTTCAGATTTTGCTGTAATACAGTCTAGGTCTGCCATAGTTTGTTTATGAACCCCTTCTGGTATTTCTGCTGTGTGGTCCCATGGTTAGGCCTGTGGGCCAGAATGGTGGTTGTGCATTAAGCCAGATCCATGATGATGTCTCATTAAGGTGCACCATATTTTCCGAACATCTTTTTGCTATTTCCCATCATGCTTAATGGTTTTGGACATAGGGTCGGAGGGGAATAGTGAAGATCAGCCACGGTTGTGCCTGGACTTTTGGTTCTTCCTCTTTGTACCCGGTTCAATTGCTATTTTTATCACGTAATGTTCCGTGCTCAGCTCTAACCACAGAATACAGTGTTCCTTATTTTCTTGTTATCTACTGTGCTGTGATATGAAGTGATACGAGGACCTCTGCCTTCCCGGCAATTGTGTTTTGTGGAAAGTTTGAAAATATGCTACCCAAGAAATGTATTTCTTTAACTTCTGGCAGAGACAGGAGCATAAACCCCATGCAATCAAAATTGGAGTGTTGCAGCTTTTCTGTTGTTTCTAAAGCCATCTAGTGTACAACTGATTGAAACAGATACACGCATGTAAAATTTACAGTCACTCGCTTTCAGGAAAATGAAGGAATATTTTGATGACTCATATTGCACTATACAGCTCCAGTCAAATTAAATGTTCTGTAGGGAGAGATGTTTTGCACTGTATACCACTGTTTTCCAGTTAAAATTATTTCTTAAGTTAGAGTTTATGCTGCATAATATTCTTTTTTTAAAGAAAATATTTTAGTAAACGCTCTAAAAATGTATTGGTATTTTTATTACATTTAATAGAATTGTTCTTGAAATTTTTATTCAGTTGTGTAGTAAGTATTTTTGTCACAGAAATGTTTTGTAAAGAAAACTTAAGGCTATGAAAAATATAATATAACATATGTGACCCTGGACCAAAAAAAAAAACAGTCATAAGTAGCACAGGTATATTTGTAGCAATAGCCAAAAAAACATTTGTATGGGTCAAAATTATAAATTTTTCTTTTATGTCAAAAACCATTAGGATATTAAGTAAAGATCGTGTTCCATGAAGATATTTTGTGAATTTCCTACCGAATATATATAAAAACTTAGTAATATGCATTGCTAAGAACTTCATTTGGACAACTTTAAAGATGATTTCTCAATTTATTTATTTATTTATTTATTTGCACCCTCAGATTCAAAATTTTCATATAATTATATCTCGGCCAAATATTGTATGCTATCCTAACAAACCATACATCAATGGAAAGCCTATTTATTCATCTTTCAGATAATGTATAAATCTCAGTACTAAAAAAAATGACCCTTATTAATGGTTTTGTGAACAAGTGTCACAAAGAGACCAGTGTTTTGTTGTAAATTTTAAAATTATAAAGAAAACAAAAAAAGTTCATAAAAAAATATATTTCTAGAAAAAAAACTATATATATACATAGGTTATTACAGTATAAAATGGTATATATACATAAATGGTATATATACAGTATAAAATGGTGTATGTATGTATATATATATATATATATATATATATATATATATATACATATATATATATATATATATATATATATATATACATACATACATTACCACTCAAAGTTTGGGATCAGTAAGATTTGTAATGTATTTTAAATAAGTTTCTAATGCTCATCAAGGCAGCATTTATTTAATCAAAAATACAGAAAAAAATGTTATATTGTGAAATATTATTACAATGTAAAACAACGTTCTTCTATTTTAATGTACATTACAAATCTAATTTATTAAAATTAGTGATCAAAGCTTAATATTTCAGCATCATTACTCCAGTATTCAGTGTCACATGATCCATCAGAAATCATTCTAATATACTGATTTATTATCAATATTGGAAAAAGCTGTGCTGCTTAATTTTTTTGAAACCTGTAATACTTTTTCCAGGACTCTTTCATGAATAGAAAAATTAAAAAGAACAGCATTTATTTAAAACAGAAATCTTTTCTTACATTACTATACAATACTGTTCAAAAGTCTGTGGTCAGTACGTTTCTTTTTTTTGAAAGAAATGAATACTTTTATTCACCAAGGATGTCTCAAATTAATAAAAAAGTGATAGCATAGATTTGCATTGTTAGAAAAGATTTATATTTTGAATAAATGCTGTTCTTTTTTAACTTGCTATTCATCAAAGAATCCTGAAAAAAAGAATCGCAGGTTCCAGAAAAATAATTGGCAGCACAACGGTTTACAACATTGATAATTCTACTAATAAACCAGCATATTAGAATGATTTCTGAAGGATCATCCAACACTTAAGACTGGAGTAACAGCTGATGGAAATTCAGCTTTGCACACAGGAATAAATTATATTTTAAAGTATATTAAAATTAAAAAAAAACATTTTATAGTTATTTTAATTATGTGGTTTTGGCAAATAAATACATAAAATAACTAAATATTCTTTAGGCCACTAAAAATCAGAACTACTGAACCAACTGGGAAAAAAATCTTTACTGTTAAGCCTTGTTGAGCACTGACTACCAAGTATTAAATCATATTTTATGGCTGCGATTAAAGTATATTTGGCTGTTTAAACTCCCACAACCCCTCCAGTATGTCCTGCCCACAACTTTCCATTTCCTGCTCTCGTTAAGCAATTTCACAGTCTTTTTTTCTTTATTTTGACATATATGTTATCAGAGAGCTTTTCTTCTCGTCAACACTTTCTTGCCGCTGCAAAAATTCTTACACTCCTCATCCGGTGTCATAACACGCTGTGTTCTCCACACTCTGAGACCTGTCCGTGATGATAGAGTCGGCCCCTTGAGCGATAATGATGAATTTGTCTGAAATTTATATAGCCCATTTAACCTTCTCAGCAGATTAAACGCACGCGCCATCGTCGTGGTAATTCGAGCCAGCCTGATAAGTTCCTGTCCTATTACTGTGTATGAACAATCGGATTCAGTTAAACAGATTAATCGCCCGGTCCGTCACTCGCCATTTTGAGCGCAGTGTAAATCACTGCAGAGCAGCGGCAGCCCTGCTTGTGTAGTAGTCATACTACCAGCGATCTGACGTGGAGTGCCACATCCTCGGCGTCTCAGCCTTTCCTTCCTTCCTCTGTGACTGTCTGCAGCTCTGTTTGCAGTGTGTTGCACATGATGGCTTTTATTCCTCGCTGGGGAGCCATCGCTGCCACGGGAGGATGAGTAGAGGACAGATTATTCGCTCCCAATGATCTTTCTGCTTTCAGCCGCCTGTTCTTTCCCTCCATCCTCTCAGTTCTGCAGTGTTATTTTACACAGTCAGTTGTTAAATTAAGCGGGGAATGACAAATGCGTGTGTTTGGGGAGGGCGAGGGGCAATTTTGCATAGTAGGGATTTGTGTGACCTCTAGGACAGCCGTGCAAGTGGGCATGTTTTCAGCTTCTCAGCAGTGGGTATGTCAACTCAGCAGCGTAGTGCTGATACAAGCCACTTTTTGTGTAATTCAGTCATAGCCGAGACAAGTTTGTTTCCTACCGTCATATCAGTGTGCATGATAGCATCGCCACATGGGCATATGCCCCTCTCCACAGAGCTGCGCTCAACCTATTTACTCGCAGCACCACATGAGTGAACGCTGCTTTATAATATGGGCAAGGCAGCTGGATGAAGTGTTATTGGGGCTTTTAAATCGTTTATAAAGAGGTCATCAAGTAAAACGTTTGTACGCTTGCTATGGTATGTTCCAGTTATTCTAAACCCAGAAAGAAATAAAGAAAGAAATCAATCAATCAGAGAAAAATGTAAAATCTAGTTGTTCAGGATTTGTAAGCTGGTTGTTTTTAAAGGGATAGTTCACCCAAAAATTCTGTCATTAATTACTCACCCTCTTGTCGTTTCGAACACGTAAGACCTTGGTTCATCTTCAGAACACAAATTAAGATATTTTATCAAATCTGAGAGCGCTCATCAAAGACTGACTGGGAAGAGAAGAAATTGTTGAATAAAGTCATTATTTTTGTTTTCTTTGCACACAAGTATTCTTGAAGCTTCATAAAATAAAGGTTGGACTTCACATGGACTATTTTAAACGATGACCTTACTGCCTTTTTGGGTCTTGAACGTGGTAGTACTGTTGCTGTCTATGCAGGGTCAGAAATTTCTCACATTTCATTAAAAATATCTTAATTTGTGTTCTGAAGATGAACGAAGGTCTTATAGGTTTGGAACAACATGAAGGTGAATAATTAATGACAGAATTGACATTTTTGGGTGAATTATCACTTTAAATGAGCTGTTGAGCCTGCCAAAAAACTGATTGGAACTTTCTTGTGACTTAGTGGTTTGAATTAGACTGATTTTGTCATTTGGAAACTAGTGATGCACAGCAAAAACAGCAAAAATAATAAATGAAACAGCAAAAAATAATAAATGTTCCGTTTCAGCTGAAATATTGAGTCTGATATATTAGGTCTGCAATATTGAGGGACTTAAAAAAAAGATTTAGCTTTTTTTTTACCTCCTGTGAACATAAAAAAATTAAATCACTCAAATTTAAGTCCAGGTAACCAAAACTGTGAAAATCTATGAAAGTGTTTAGATGTAAATAAAAGCCCAAATCGTTAATCATATAAACCGCTCATTAGGGATGCATCAAAAAATTAAAATTTTTCGAAAAGTGGTTTCAGCATAAAGTTTGAAATATATTGCACATTTGCTGACGGACTTGAGTGGAATGACTATATGCTGAGGGCCAAAGTGAAAATCTTACATTTGATTTTTTTGATAAACCTCATATTTCTTTACAAGATTTAAACAGCTAATTTAAAGTGATAGTTCACCAAAAAATTACAATTCTTCCAATAATTACTCACCCTCATGTCACCCATAAGACCATCGTTCATCTTCGGAACACAAATTAAGATATTTTTGATGAAATCCAAGAGCTTTCTGAGCCTGCATAGACAGCAACGCAACTGACACATTAAAGGCACAGAAACCTAGTAGAACATTGATAAAATAGCCCATGTGACATCAGTGTTTTTACAAATCTATGAGATTCCTTTTTTTGCATAAAGAGCTCAAAAATACTAACTCGTGCAACCCCAGTGCTGGGAAACACTCTATGTGTGAGTAACTAATGACAGAATTATCATTTTTGGGTGAATTTGCAATGCCTTTATGACCATTTCGGATCTTTCTAAATGTCATTAACAATATCCTAATTTGAGTTTCAAGGACTGACCAAAGTCTTAAGGTGTGGTCGCATTAGCGACATTTTGCATGCAAAAAAAGGCCCATTGTCAGTAGCACTAAAAACCTCACCCCCTTTTCATCCAAGATGTTCCTGTCTTTCTTTCTTCAGTTTTAAGAAATTATGTTTCTTGAGGAAAACATTTCAAGAATGTTCTTCATATAGTGGACTTCAATGGTGCCCGTGAGTTTAGACTGGCAAAATGCAGTTTCAATGCAGCTTCAAAGGGCTCTACTCGATCCCAGCCGAGAAAGAAGGGCGAAACAATTGGTTATTTTCTAAACAAATGTACAATTTATATACTTTTTAACCTCATGAAACAGTGATGTGGGAAATTCAAACTTGTGGGCACCATATCAGTCCACTATATGGAGAACATTCCTGAAATGTTTTCCTCAAGAAACGTAATTTCTTTATGACTTAAGAAAGAAAGTCATGAACATCTTGGATGACAAGGGGGTGAGTAAATTATCTGTAAATTTTTGTTCTGGAAGTGCACTTCTCCTTTAAAGGTGAGGTCTAATGTTATTTCATGTATTCTGACTTATTTACACTACTAAAGAGTTGGATTCTCGTGCTAAAAATGACCAAAGTTTCAAAAAGCGAATTGGAAATACAGTATGACAGAGTATTTCTGTGCCAAATACACTCCATCAGGGTTTGTCTATTTCCAGGAGCATTTTTTACAATTTTTATAATCACTTTATTATTATAATCACAATGCTGTGTTGTCTTTAATGCCAAATGCTTGCATTTACCCAATTACTTTAAGCAATATTTTAAAATCTTGTCAATAACAATAGACTGTTTAAAATTGTTGCTGAATTACACATGTAAAAAACAGAAGCTCATAGGGTTGCAATATTATGACAAAAATCATTAATGTAGATTAATGTGCTTTTTATATAGTAGTAATGATAATTTGGGCCTGTCACATTCTGACTTCACAGACAAACATGTTGGTCCATGACGTTCCACTTCCAGAACAATAATTTACATATAATGTACTCACCCCCTTGTCATCCAAGATGTTCATGTCTTTCTTTCTTCAGTCATAAAGAAAGGAGAAAAACATTTCAGGATTTTTTCTCCATATAATGGACTGCTATGGTGCCCCGAGTTTGAACTTCCAAAATGCAGTTTAACAATGCGGGTTCAAACGATCCCAGATGTTTTTGTAAATGATCCCAGCTGAGGAAGAAGGGTCTTATCTATCGAAATGATCGGTTATTTTCATAAAAATAATACAATTTATATACTTTTTAATGTCAAACACTTGTCTTGCTCTTCCCGACCTCTGTTTTTTTCTGGTTCATGACAGTTAGGGTATGTCGAAAAACTACCAACTCATTTTCTCCTCCAATTTCAAAATTGTCCTACATCGTTGTTTTACCTTTTGTTTGTAAAGGGCTTTTGACCTTTGCGCATTCACTTTGTAAACACTTGGTCGGTACTTCTGCAGCGATGTAGGATGATTGGAATGATTTTTGAAGTTGAGGGAGAAAATACGATCAGAGTTTTTCGACATGCCCTAACTGTCTTGAGGCAGAATACAGGGAGGCAGTTCAGGCAGAGCAAGACAAGACGAGCGTTTGAGATTAAATTGTATTTTTTTAAATGAAAATAACCAATCATTTCGCTAGATAAGACCCTTCTTCCTTGACTGGGATCGTTTGCAACCACATTTGGGATAGTTTGAAGCTCAATTTAAACTGCATTTTGGAAGTTCAAACTCGGGGGACCATATCAGTCTATTATATGGAGAAAAATGCTGAAATGTTTTCTTCCAAAAATACAATTTCTTTACGTCTGAAGAAAGAAAGACATGAACATCTTAGATGACAAGAGGGTGAGTATTATCTCTAAATTGTTGTTTCTGGAAGTGGGCTTCTCCCTTAAGTGTCTGATTGGCCAATGCATTCCTAAGTTCAACAGAAACACATTTGATTGGTTATAAGGCTCAACGTTGCACAAAAAGTGCGGAAAAGCAATCTGATGCAGTGTGAGCAGAGGTAAATGAATTCTGCAAATTAATATATTTTATTCATTTCATTTTAATCGCATCAGTCATAATACATTGTTTAATTTGCCTTCCATTTATGGGCCATTTTTGTTTATTTTAGTGGCATTTTTGCCATAAACCCTTGTTAATCTCTGACACTGGTGCTGTCACGCAAAACTCCTAAACGTCCAAATTCACATTGTAATGACTGGATTTTGCTCTCCAAATTTCACAGATTAATGGTAGATGTAAATGTGACTTCACCTTTATGGGTTTGGTATGATATAAAGGTAAGTAAATAACGACAGAACTGTAATTTTTAGGCGAGGTTTTGGTTTCTGTAAAAAATGTATTTCATTGTATCACTATTGCCTTTTCATTTTAGAAGCTTGTGGCTTCCTATTATTTTTTTTTAGTCGGCAGCCCTGCAGACTGATTCTGGCTTTGCTTTCATTGACCTTGATGTTATTTAAAATGATAATATCTGCACCACTGCACTCCACTACAAGCTGCCTGACTCTGGCTCAACCAATGGCTTGATTTTGGGTTGAGACCACCTGCTAGACTATGAGACATTATTTTTCAGACCCCCTTGACAGCCTCCAAGTGCCCTTGAGTCGCCCTTTTCCCGAGAACGTTCATATTACTTCTGCCGCAAGTAGTACAGAGACAATGCACTTCACCTTTAGCATACTCCTTCATTTATTGTACTTTTTCGTTTGTCAATTTAGATCAGAGACACAATACTCTGAACAGATTGTTAGAGGGTATAATGGGAGGAGCTGTAAAACTGTATGGAAACAGTGTGCAGCATAATATCTTCAGCAGCGCCTTTGTTCTGCTCCATCTGGTTTTAAAATGTATGAAGCTTTCAATCAGGCCTCTATGAACACCGCAAGAGTCTCTTTGCTTTGTTTGGTCTGTCAACAGAGAAGATTATGTGCCAAACAGATAGGACTGTGTCCATGTGAGTGTTTAAAGCCACAGTGTCCCTCTGTCCCCATCATTCTCTCAGAAGGCTTTCTCTTCCAGGGGGTTTGGCTAGCTGAAAAGAAAAAAAATAGAGAGAAAACCGCACAAGCCAAGTGGTGACGAAAATAGCCAGGGGCTTGTGGGGACTGTTTCTCCAGATTGGATCCCTCTGTGAACCAAATACATCCCATATCGCTGTTCCTCCCTCTGTCTTGGTGTTTCTATATCATGCATATAGTATTTCAACATGGTAACTCTCTGTCTGTCTTTCCTCCAACTTGCTCATTAATGCGTGGGTCTAATGTTTGCATAAGTCTCGCTGTAATTCCTGAATCAATAGTTGTTTCCTGCGGCCATCTGCAGTGAGAGTGAAGAGGGGGTGAAAATCTCCAGTGATCTCAAGTTGTTTGATGGAGAGTCATGCTTCCTACTTGCAGCTCCAATTCTCCGTTTATTGACAGAATGATATGTGTATTGACAGAGATTCGTCAATAATTCAAAGCTGTGTCAAAATAGGAAATTCTCCTTTTGTCTTTATTAGGGTAAAATATTGTCTGGAAAATATTTAATTTTTGTTTACCTACTATTAGTTAGGGCCCTATGAAATCTGTTTCCAGAATTCTGTTTTTTTACATTTTAATTTTTCTGGATTCCATTATCTTTTTCCATTTTATTATTTTTTAGACTCTGTTTTAATGGTTCTAAATATATGTATATATTTATTAAAAGTTAAATGCATTTTATTTTTCTCAAATTCATTTTTATTTTTAACAAATTCTGTGTTTTCCATTAATGTCCTGGATTCCATTTTAATGGTTTCATTAAATTTTATAATCAAAGACATGTCTAATTAATTGATTTAATAAAGACTAATTATTATTTTACTATAATATATTATTATATTATTATAATATAGTATATTATTGTAATATATTATATAATATATTATAATAATATTATTTTAATTATTTATTTTATTTTTCCCAAAAAATATTTTTTTTCCCCCATTTAAATTTCCTTGGATTCCTTTTTTTTGATCATTTTATATTTTTTCTGGACTCATTTTTAAATGCATTTTTTTCTTTATTTTTACCAAATACTGTGTTTTCCATTCATTTCCTAAATTGCATTTGAATGGTTTAATCAAATTTTAATAATCAAAAGTATATTTATGTAACTGATTTTATAAAGAATTAATTTATTATTATTTTAATAATATCCTTTATTTTTTCCAAATTCCATTTTTTCCTTTTTTAATTTTTCTGGATTCTGTTTTAATGGTTAAATTAAAAAATATTAATCAAAAAGCATGGTCTTGTTAATTGTAATCATGAAACCTACACAATTTAACAGCAATTTATTAAAAGTAAAATATGTTTTATTTATTTATCAAATTTATTTATTTATTTTTTTTTTTTACCAAATTCTGTTTTCCATTCTGGATTCCACTTTAATAGTTTCATTACATTTGAATAATCAAAAGCATGTCTGATTTATTGATTTTATATTAAAAAAATGAATTATTATTTGACTATTTATATTTTTCCCAAATTCTGTTTATTTCATTTAAACTTTTCTGGATTCCTTTTTTTAGTGGTTGAATTAAAAACATTAATTAAAAAAAGCATGTCTGATTAATTGGAATCATTAACCTACACCATTTAACAGCAGTTTATTAAAATTTTTTATTTTTTTATTTTTGCCACATTCTGTGTTTTTCATTAATTTCCTGGATTCCATTTTAATGGTTTTATTAATTTGTAATAATCAAAAGCATATCTAATTAACTGACTTTATAAAGAATTAATTTATTATTATTTTAACAAAGAAACAAAGAAATGCTGTGTTGTGTATTTACATTTTATGGTAAATAAAATCTGAAATATTTTTTCTGGTAAATATTCCTTAAAAAAAAAAAAAATGTTTTAATAATACTTTTATTTTTAGGAGTAGTACTATCATTACATTAAGTAATATATTTATGTCACAGTTTCTTCAAATTAAACTGAACTTTTATACTGAAGAGTTCTAGAGATTGTTTATGTGTTCATGTGCTCTTATATTGAGGCGACAGATGTTGAAAACACTGTAAGTGTCACGCGCTTCAGTATGTGCGTCATAAAACGAAACCATGCGTCTGCGCCATTCATTCACACAGAGACACCCAGAACATCCAGGTTCGTGTTTAAATAGTATTTTTGCTGTTTAATATGCACAGACACTAGTCCACATTACGTTTTGATTTAAGCGCACTTACCTACTTTTGATTTATTCATCCTAAATTGGGCAAGTTCCACGACATTCCGCATTATACGGTTAATTCCATTTTTATAACTGGATTCCGCGGTTCCGTCTGTTTTCCCTAGTGTACATATATAAATCTGAAGGGAAACATAAAATTATTGCTTGCAGGAAAATAAAATATTTATGATTACTCTTATGACTTAAATTTGATATTACATGAAGATAAATTTAGCCTTGCAGCCGTCATGCGGTCCCTGAACTTCTTTTTAAAAAACCCTGCTCTCTGTTGTTGTTTTATAGAATATCTGTATTGTGTATTCATGGCTTTTTTTTGTCCCCCTTCATCAAAAGTCTGCAATGTGCCGACATGTTTTAGTAAATGCGTGGCAGAGTCTCTTTTTGCACTCTGCTGAGCCATTTCCTCTCTTCTCCCCTGGAGGCAGGGCTCTGGACACCCTTTAAGTGGTTGGGATTCACCTCGTGATTGAAAGTCTCGGGCGGCTGGCTCTCTGAGGATCCTGGGAAGTATTTTTGGGTTAGGTTCGATCCTCCTGCTTCAGTGGGCTCCGCTGTCCATCTGAAATGAGTTCCGGTGAGGATCTGTAAATAATGAAGGGACGGAGGCGACTGTTTGGGCTGTTGGGAATGTTGAAGAGGAAGGGGAGGTTATGTAGCGGTGCAGGGTTTCCTCGAACAAGACATTAGTATGGCCAGACAGTGCAGAGAACACACAGGGATGTCCAAAACACTACAAACTACTAATGAAACTGCAAACTGTTTTGAACTTTAATTTAATTGAACGGTATAAATTCAAAATTCAATTTTCCCCATGATTAAAAAAATGCTTGGTTGTTCCCCAAAGCACTTTTGAGAAATCTGTTAACTGGCGTGTTTGCCGAGGCCAGATATTTTCTATGGATTCTTTTCACTAGGCTCTACCGCATCTATCTTAGTGCTGCGCCAATATCTCCGCAGATTAGAGCCTTTGTATGTGCCTCAAAGTGTTCGCTTCACTGAGCAGCTGTCTCCGTCGAGGCCAGGTAGAGCCGATAGATTGGAAACCCTCTGAACCGCTTTCAAAGTCTCTTTCTCTCCCCGTGGGATTCGTACCTATGGCACCTTCCTCTGTCCTTCAAGCTGTGCTTCAGAAACACGGCGGGGCTGGAATGATGGATCACCTTAGACCCACGCACAAGGACGACAGGCAGGCAGGGATGGGTTGATGCTGGGGACGAAGTGGCTGTCCGTCAACTCTCCTCTGGCAGGTCCAGTGCTTTGTCAGCCTCCTTTCATGATTTTTTTGCCAGCGGATCAGACTGCTGCTACAGGGGAAACACAGATGCAGACACTTGCACGTGGATGTTAGGAGGGGTCATGGCAGACTGTTACATAAATATTTTACGCTGGACCACGATAAAGTGGCATTCCCAGTAAAGTTTGGAGAATTCTGGAAGTAACCTTGGCAAAGCTTGGATATTATGTCTTTGAATGCAAAAATTTGCTTGGAAATTGCTCATTCTGTGTTGTTATACAGTTGAGATCAAATTCAAAATCAAAAAGAATTGTTAATTATTTTTCCAAAAAATGGAAGGATCGTACAAAATGCATGTTATTGTTTATTTAGTACTGACCTGAATAAGATACTTCACATAAAATGTTTACATATAGTCCACAAGAGAAAATAATAGTTAAATTTATAAAAATGACCCTGTTCAAAAGTTTACATACACTTGATTCTTAATACTGTGTTCTTACCTGAATAATCCACAGATCCAGAATTTATTTGTTTAGTGATAGTTATTCATGAGTCTTGTTTGTCCTGTACAGTTAAATTATTTGCTTCTTCAAAAAAATCCTTCAGGTCCCACAATTTTGGTTTTCCAGCATTTTTGTGTATTTGAATCCTTATTTTTTTTAAAGATCCATCTTTTCACACTGAGGACAACTAAAGGACTCATATGCAGCTCCAAAAGGAAACACAATGCATTAAGAGCCGGGGGGTGAAAACTTATGGAACTTATGGAAAACTTATGGTGAAAAATGTACACATCTCCATTCTGTTCAAAAGTTTTCACCCCCGGCTCTTAAAGCATGGTTTGTCCTTCTGAAGCATCAGTGAGCGTTTGAACCTTTTTGCATATGAGTCCCTCAGTATGAAAAGATGGATCTCAAAATCATACAGTCATTGTTGGAAAGGGTTCAAATATACTAAAAATGCTGGAAAACCAAAAAATTGGTGGGACCTGAAAGGATTTTTCTGAAGAACTGTTCAGGACAAACAACGGACTCACAAACAACTATCACTAAACAAAAAAAAAATAAAAACAGCTGTGGATCATTCAGTTAACAACAGAGTATTAAGAACCAAGGGGGATGTAAACTTTTGAACCAGGTCATTTTTTTTTTTTTATAAAATATTCATATTTTCTCTTGTGGACTATATGTAAACATCTTTTATGTGAAATGTTGCATACAGGTCAGTACTAAATAAACAATAACATGCATTTTGTATGATCCTTATTTTTTCGTTAAAATAATTAACATTTTTAATGATTCTGAAAGGGGGAGGTAAACTTTTAACCTCAACTGTATGTATGTCAAGGGCCACAGTGCATACAATGCGATTGGTAAAATCAAGTTTGATAAGGTCTCTGGATTGTCATTAATGCAATTAAGAATCGTCCTGATTATGAATACATTTGTCATGACTGAAGATAGCTTTGAACAAGATGGAGTCATAGAAAAAATGACCTCCGCAGGCTTATTTCCATTTGTGTTGCTATTCTTTAGAGGATCAGAAAGTGAACATGATCTGTTCATCCCCAGCTGTCCCTATTTGCCCCGTGCTTCTAACAGCAGCAATTGATATGTAAGATATATGCATTGTCTCTGGTTATTTTTTATAGCTGAATCACATTTCTTTGGTAATGAGAGAACAGCATGACATGTACAGCCATTTTTGCTATGAAGTAAGATGGCTTTTATTTGTTGGTTAGATCTGTCAGTTGCCATATGGCACGACCAGAACGTTTGATCAGTCATGGCCTGTAGCCTCAGCCTCGTCTGCAACGACTGTATCAGCACTACACACCTCCATCTTGATATGAGTCAGTCAGCCACCTCGGCGTACGAGCGAGTCAGAATGATGGAGAGGTGTAGACAGCGAAATGAAAAGCTATGGATAGAAGGATGGATAATACAACAAAGAGCTGACACAGGAGAAAAGATGAATAAGTGCCTGGTGGAGAGGAATGGCACAGAGTACGGAACCAGACAGGTTTATTATTCCAGGCATCGTTTGGATTTCTGTTATGTGCACTGGAATTATAATATTTTCCCTTTGAACTTGACCAACAAAGAGTAACAGCAAACAAAGATGTGATATTGACTTTGTATGAGAGAAAGTAGAATGGGAGAAACTGTAACTCTCAGTGTGACAGCTGTAGGAATACACATTGTACATATTTTAAATAAGCTTTTATATTTTTAGTTTTTAGTTTTTTTATCTAAATGTTAGTCATTTTAATATTTTACCTTATTTATTTCAGTTAGCCAAGGCCACAGTTTTAGTTTTCTACATTTATAGTTTAAGTTTTTCATCTCATATTTATATTTTTGTCAGAGTTCTGGCAATGTGATTAAAAAAATAGATTTCCCAGCTGTTTTCTTCTACATTATTATTGATTGCTTTTGCCTGTGCAGTTCTCTCTGCATTTATTAACCATTTTAACCCCAATTACGGCCTTGCAGTTTTAGATCTTCTGATCAAATGTTAAACTCTCAGCCAGATTGCGTAAGACCCACTCTGTGTTTTTTGAGGAAATAAATGTTTAATTTATTCCTTTTTTTATGCCGTATTATATCCCACCTTGTTGAGTTGGTTATGTAACTACCCTTTCCCTTGACACTTCTAATGGGGGAGGTGTAGATGGAGGAAGGACTTATGTGAACTCTGTTGCTTACTGTTAATTACTTAGATAGTTAGGCTAGAAGCCTCTCTTGTGTACTGCCCCAATCTTTCTCATTGCCGTTTCTCTTTTTTTTTCTTTTCTTTGGCAGCATCAGCTCTTCACTAAAATTAGACAGGAAGATGCAATGAAACAGTAATTTAAAAGAGGATACAAAGAGGTCGACACATAATTCAGAGCTTCTAATTGAAAGAAGCAAAGCAAAAGAGATACAAGCTGGGATTTGATCAGTGATGCTGTTAGTGAAGTTTCGTCTTCATACATCAAGATGAACAGAAGTTCCTGTTCCTGTCTGCTCCCTGAGCATGAGTCATTTAACATGGCACTTTCTGAATCGCTGCTGAAAAAGAATCATTATACAACTGTTCCAGTCCTTGGTTGAGCTGCTTTCCAAGAGCACTAATGTAGTTCAACAGCACTGGGACTTTTCACTGTTTATGTCATTCAGCTTGTCTGTGTTTGCATGTTACAGACTGACTGTCAGGCTGTGTACGAGTGTTGGGGATTTTTCAGTGACTCTTTCTTCGGTAACATCGTTAGTAGGTGGTGACAAGCGAATGTCTGTATGAGTGAGTCAATGAATCATTCAAAACGCATATTCGTTCGAGACTAGCTGTGTCCAAAATGGAATACTTTCAGTGTTTTCAAAAGTTTACAGTAGTTTTTGCTACTGTACCAAAACTGGTAGAGAGAACCTTGAATTTTACTGGTTTGGGGTAGTTTTAGTCCAGGTATTTTTGCACAATGCTACTCTATTCATACTGTTTTTCGCCTACTATATAGTAGGGAACTAGGCATATTTGAACGCAGGGACTGTTTTTGTAATTCAGTGAATGGTGTTTAGAATTCATACTAAACACCATTTCATTCAGGTAGTAAACAGCACAGAGATGCAAAATGGTTTTGGGGCTGCTTTGTTTGGAATTCTTTTTGTTGACAGAGCACAACCAGACAAAATATGGCAATATGGCGATAGAAACATACTTTACGCAAATGTGTGAATGCACTTGTGACAGGTTGGCCAGCAGTCATACTCGCATTCAGTTTTACAGTAGCTTCTAGAGAAGCTAGATTGACTTTGCATGTCATTAAATTGCAAAATTGCACATCTGATTACATCAGCATTCAAATACTTGGCTAGTGCTTGCTGTAGCAGTTGTAGCATGCTTTTGAAACCCTCCACCTCCCTAGCTCCACCTGTATAGATCTGCTATGGGGTGATTTCATGTATGTTATATATGGATGTTATTTCATATATGTGCAGCAGCAGTATTTTGTACATGCCTACAGCAGCATGTCTGTGGATGTACTGTACTGGCAGTAGCAAGTCTCGATACTAGCAGATCTATTCCCGCCAAGACCAAACACATTTTGCATTATCACATACATTGCCATGCTAAACTCTAAAGTTGTCATGACAGAAGTCTAAATATAAGCATATTAGCTTCCACACAACACACAATAATGTTCTGTTTATTCTAAGTGCACACTGCAGTTTTGTCCTCTGCCACTTTAAATTGTCAAGTTGTTTAAAGTCAGGTGGATTCTGATTGTCAGTGTTTTTATCATTCATCAGATGGGAAAAAATCTTCCTGAGAGTGATTCAAACAATATTGTTTCTCTGTGTCATTACTGTTATAGCTGTGGTATACTATTTACAGTTATCATCCTAGGTGTAATTGGCCTTCTCTCAGTGTTAGCTTTGTGTTTATTGAACTGTTATAGAAAAGCAATACCATATTGCTTAAATGTAAAATAGCCTAAACTTCCAAAAATGGCTGATTGATTTGGGTTTAAATACATTCAGATATGGTGATTCAGTCCATCCCCCAAGTTGTCTTTTAGCAGAGCTTTGGCTGTATTGATCAAGACATTAATACAGTAAATACACACCCTCTAGATATTATAAGGCCAGGCAGGGATATTCCTCTGGCGTCTTCGCAGCACTTCAGTTACTAATTATCATCTTAGCTTATTATGACTTATGATACACTAGATTAGCTTAAATAGATCTTAGGAGAATGGACATTTATAGCCTATGCTCAAAGTTGGCTAGATAAGCTATCAGGGGAGACGCTTGATTTGCTGCATCATCCTATACACAAAGCAACCAGGTGTCTGTTCTGCACTGTAATCATGTCTGTTATAATGCTCCATAAGCAATCCAATATATAAGCATATTAAGCCATCATCTGTCTCTTTTTTTAATAAAGCATTGCGCTTTTATTTATAATTTCTCTTACTTTTTCTGGAGCGGAAAACTTAATGTTTTCTAATCCATTCTGCGGTTGGTGCGGTCAGTCATTTTATTGAGCGAAATGAATTTATTTGCTCTTTCAAAGATCCTGCAAATTGTACTCCTAAATCATCACGCTACATTGATAAACGGCCACGACCACTATGGTTGTATCTCATAACATGCAGAATGGCCAACGGGATTTCCTCAGTGGCCTGCCGTGATCCCAAGTGTCCTTCACTCACTAAATCCAGACAATAAATAGAGGCACTGTAGTAAATGTAGAATGTGAGGTCTGAACTTTGACCTCAGTCCCTGTGCAGTCGTTTTCAACCCTTGTTGTTTTATTACTGATCATTAATCATTGGGGGTTTTTTTTATTTATTTGTAGGACTGTCAATTTAAAATGTTCAAGGTCATGCAAAAATGAAAATTTGTTGAAAATTTACTTGATGAGTATGTTTCTTTGAATCTAGCATTACATCACTTGCTCACCAATGGATCCTTTGCAGTGAATGGGTGTCATCAGAATGAGAGTCCAATCTCATTCCTTATGAAATGAGATACTAAAAAACAGAAATGCATTTTAAAGAGCAGGTCATATGGGTTTTCCAAAAATATATTTTTTGCGGTTTGTAACATAGCTATACTTCAGTGTAAACAGTCTGCAAATTTGTTTATCAAAAAAGTGCATTATTCATAAAGATATTGTCTCTCAAAAGAAAGAGACAATTCTGAATTGCGAATAACGAATAACAAGTCGTTATATTTTCAAATCTTTTGCCATAATCCCCGCCTGCCCACAAAATACGAACACTGTGACCTGTCCACAAACACTTCTGCTAGTTAGCGTGTTTACGTCATGTCGAGAAGACGCTGTGTTTGTTTTGCTTTTAAGCGAGTGCTCAAAATATCACGTTTTTTGTGCAAATATGTAATGTATAGTGCAGCTTTAGGTTTCCAGGTAAACCACAATATTACTGTATTACTGAAATAGCTTTGATCATTTCCTAAGCGGATCATTTTCCGCTATTTCCTAAGAATATGTTGATTAATGTAGACTGTCGTTGTTCTGGTTACTTTAATAATAAAGAATGTAACTTAGACATATTTTGGTTTACAAACTGTGTTGTTTTATCAGTTAGTCACATTAGCACTCGGCTAATATATCCACCATTATTGTGAAGTGTTTACAGTTTAGCAGCTAAACTTTAGCTGTGGGCATGATTCGCTTGCATAAGTCTTAAAACGTTTTTATGTCATTATTTTTAAGAACGGACTGGAGCACTATATTATTGTTTTATATTGTGATGCATGCTCAGGGTTGCCAGGTTTTCACACCAAATCCGCTGAATTGCTACACAAAACTAGCCCAATGGGCATTTTGAGGGGGGTCCCCCATTAAAAGTCACACTCCAGAGTTAAAACACATGCTTTTTGTCTGGGTTGCCCTGGTAAATTTGCATTGCAGTGGCTAAACATGACATTAATGGGCATCAAATATAACCATGGACTAGGCAACACAGATAGTAGTGGTCTCTGTGCCAATCACAACAGGCTTGGCCAGCTGACCAATCAGAGCAGAGTAGGCTTATGGAAGGGAGGGGTTTACAGACATTACGCTCAAAGCTGGTTTGAACGAACCATTTCAAAATCATTGACAAATGTATAAATGTATATTCTGAGAAAATTACAGTGTTTTCTGAGCTTAGATGCATTTAAACCTGTTAAAGGGGACTCTAAGACAATATTAGCACACTTTAAAAAACCATATGACCTGCTCTTTAACAATTAAAAAAATATGTGACCCTGGACCACAAAACCAGTCATAAAGCTCAATTTTTTTACATTGACATCTATACATCATCTGAATAACTAAGCTTTCCATTAATGTATGGTTTGTTAGGATAGGACAATATTTGGCTGAGATACAACTATTTGAAAATCTGGAATCTTAGGGTGGAAAAAATCAAAATATTGAGAAAATCGCCTTTAAAATGGTCCAAATGAAGTTCTTAGCAATGCATATTACTAATCAAAAATTAAGTTTTGATATATTTGTGACGCTGGACCACAAAACCAGTCTTAAGTCACTGGGGTATGTTTGTAGCAATAGCCAAAAATACATTGTATGGGTCAAAATGATTGAATTTTCTTTTATAGCAAAAATCATTAGGAAATTAAGTAAAGATCATGTACCATGAAGATATTTTGTAAAATTCCTACTGTAAATATATCAAAACTTAATTTTTAAATTAGTAATATACATTGTTAAGAACTTTATTTGGACACTTTAAAGGCGATTTTCTCAATATTTTGATTTGTTTGCACCCTCAGATTCCAGGTTTTCAAATAGTTGTCTCGGCCAAATATTGTCCTATCCTTATAAACCACACATCAATGGAAAGCCTATTTATTCAGCTTTCAGATGATGTGTACATCTCAGTTTTGAAAAATTGACCCTTATGACTGGTTTTGTCATCCAGGGTCACATTCATGGTAGGAAATTTGCCAAATATCTTCATGGAACATGATCTTTACTTAATATCCTAATGATTTTTGCCGTAAAAGACAAATCAATCATTTTGACCCCTTACAATGTATTGTTGGGTATTTCTACAAATATACTTGTGCTACTTAATACTGGTTTTGTGGTCCAAGGACACATATTGCAAATTTGTTTGGGAAGTGTAAAGACACATTTGCATTTTATATATAAAAACATTACTTCTAAATTTACTTTTTGTAAAGTGTATCTCAAAATCCGTCACAATAAAGGAAAGCCTTTGAATTATCTTTAATAATAAAATAATACTAATTAAAAAAACGAATTCATTCAGTCTACATGTAACGTAATTAATGCAGGGTCAGAAAGCTTTAGATTTCATCAAAAATATCTTAATTTGTGTTCCGAAGAAAACAAAGGTCTTACGAGTTTGAAACAACGAGAGAATTTTAATTTTTGTGTAAACTATTGTTTAAACTGTATTTGTATTTAAACAGTTAGGGCTTTTGATCAATTACATCGCTTTGTTTCTATGATTGTTTAATATGTAGTGTTATGAAGGGCCAATATCTTTCTACATAAATATATAATGCGTGTACATACAGCAGAACTATATATATGACTCTAGACTGCTGACTTTATGAGTTCACATATCAAAAGGAAGAGAAATGGCGTCCGCGCGGTCCAGGTCTACGGTGCTTTGTCAGACGAACAGCTGCTGTGAGAGGCTTGTGTTTCACAGCCATGCTGGACTTACGACGCACAGCACACTTTCAATTATATGGGCCGTGGGCAGGGCGCCAGGCTGTGTAGAGATGGGTGCTTTCCAATTACACGGCAGGCCTCGGCTGCAGAGTGAATGAGCCGCGGCCGAATACACAGACACGCTTACGTTTTAGCCCACACACAGGCTTGCACGCGAGGGTGCCGTGACCGATCGTGCAACTGGCTTTATAGGGATATGTTTCATATCAGGAATAACTGTTCTGTGTTGTAAGACTCAGTGTAATAAATTGCTTTCTCGGCTAATGAAGCGTATGTGTCAAATGATGGTTTGTGTTTGAGAATTTTAAAGCCTTTATGATTCTCTGCTGAGGTTTGTTAGCCTGTCTAGGGAGAAACTTTATAGAGTGCTTATTGATTTGTTTAACACAAGGTTCTTGCTCTCTGCTTCCAATGAAAGGAGAAAAAGACAGGAGATCTAATCCGACGGCTTTAATGAATTTTAAAAGTCGACTTGGCACTGGTTAGGCGTTCTGTCTGGATTAAAAGGTTACGAACGGGGTTGTCAGTTTTTTTCCCCATTTTGCAAGACAAGACGTGACCAAAGGAAAGAAAATGCTTTGTGAAGTTAAGAACTGTAATTTATTATATTTTTTGTTTTACGTGTAAGACCCATGTTTAATTTCTGACCTTCTAACATATATTTTATGCAGTATATTTTATATACACACTACCGTTCAAAAGTTTGGACGGAAGTATTTTGTAATATTTTAAAAGGCGTTTCTATGCTCATCAAGGCTGCATTTATTTGATCAAAAATACTATAAAACAGTACACTCTTAAAAATAAAAGGCTTCAAATGGGTGTTTTTGCGGTGATGCCATAGACGAGCCATTTTTGGTTCCCAAAAGAACCTTTCAGTGATCAGTTCTTAAAAGAACCATTTTGAAGAACATTTTAAAAATCTAAAGAACCTTTTTCCACTATATAGAACCTTTTCTGCATCTGAACGGTTCCATAGATGTTGAAAGTTCTTCATGGAACCATCAATGCCAATAAAGAACCTTTATTTTTAAGAGTGTAATATTAAAATAAAATGTGTAGGAATGCAACAAAATTTCGGCCACCCCAAATTACTGTCCGATACATTATTTGGATAATTAAACAAAAACAAAAACAAAAAAAAAAGTTCCATAAAGTTCCAAAAGTTGCATAAAACCAAATAAAAATTATATATTGATATTTATTATGAATATATATTTATTTTCTGTCCAATTTTATTGTTTTACTTTCAATAGAAGTTGTTATTTTATTGGCTTGTTTTTTTTTTTAATTTAGTAAAATGAAAATTACTGAGTTAAATAAAAAAATCTTACCAAATAATTTTATATTATTTCATAAAAACATTTTCAGTTTTGGTTTTCGGCTAAGTGCATCTAGAATTTTTGTTTTTGGTTTCAGCCCAGAATTAAATTTTGTATTTTTATAATATATAATTTTCTTTTTTTTTTTAGCGTATTTTAAATTTTAATTTATTCATGTGACGAAAAAGCTAAATTTTCAGCATCATTACTCCAGTCTTAAGTGCCACATGATCCTTCAGAAATCATACTTAAGAGCTGATTTGCTGCTTCAAGTTTTCTTTTTATTATAAATGTTGAAATGGCTATGATGCTTAATCTTTATGTGGAAACTTTTTCAGGATTCTTTAAATCGAAAAAATTCAGCATATAAAATATAAAACTTTTGTAACTTTTATAAATGTCTTTCCTGTCACTTTTTTTAACCAATTTAGTGTGTAAATTGTGAAAAAAAAAAAGAAAGAAAAAAAAAGAAGAAGAAGTATTAATTTCTTAAAAAATAAAAAATCTTACTGATCCCCAAACCGGCAAAAATAATTGTGTATATAAAAATAAAATTATAGAATAAAATTTGTTTAATTCATAAATTTTAGAAATTATTTTATTTTAATTCTAAAATAATAGTAAATTAAATATGAATACTATTAATTACTATTATTAAATGTAAGTCTTACTGGTCCCAAAACTGGCAAAAAATGGTTGCATATATAAAAATATAAAAAAAATATATGTAATAAATATTTTATTCTAAAATAGTATATTTATTATGAATACTATTCATTACTATTATTAAATACATATTAAAATATATCTGTATATTGTAAATGTATTTTGTATTAAATTTTGGACCATCAGAGGGTTGCTAGATGATGACAGAATGGGACAACTTGATTGGACTAACCAAATTTAGACATGAAAAATATTACAGCCACAACTGCTATAATTGTGCTTAATTAAAAATACATGTGTTTTGAAATGTACTGTTGGCTCAGAAATCTTGGGGGCATAAGGTTCACATTCCCCATCTGACGCTTCTGGTTACTCAGAACACAGTGAGGTCATAATGGAGCTTCTTTCTATTTCAGTATGCTGTTCCATTCTGCCCTTAGAAAAGAGCTGTCAATCAAAGCTTCCCCGAAACACATTTGTACAAAAACACTCGACCTGTGGGACAAATGACCCTGACAGATCGCTGTATGACTCGCAGTCATTCTCCAGCTTGTAAGCACTGACCCGCGGGTCACCGCAAGGAGCAATCTCATCACATTTAAAGGGATAGTTCACCCAAAAATGAGAATTCTGTCATCATTGCTTCAATTATTCAAACTCACAGCTACACAGAGGCTGCATCTTGCTAGATGTGCATGTAAGAGCTCATTTAGCAAAAACGCGATGGAAAACGTACAGCAAGGAGAGTGATTTTTCTATATTAAGACGGTGTTATGCGAATGTGTGAGATAGAGCAGCTGAACGTGAATAATGATGTGAGTGTGTAAGTGTGAATCTGTGTTTGTGTGTGCTGTGGGGCGCATGCACACGGGGCAATTACAGGTACAAAAAGCGGTCCTTTTAGAG
The DNA here is from genome assembly GCF_022985175.1 of Labeo rohita. Classification (NCBI taxonomy): domain Eukaryota; kingdom Metazoa; phylum Chordata; class Actinopteri; order Cypriniformes; family Cyprinidae; genus Labeo; species Labeo rohita. The sequence continues at coordinate 16,810,038 of NC_066889.1, read as the reverse complement.
CGGTAAAAAGTGTTTCCATGGTGATGCGGTCATCCCTTTAGGACCAACGACGCGGGAGGACGCTAATAGTTTGCATCGGTCACCTCACGCCAGCCTGGGGGGGGCTGAAGTACAGGTGTTAAGACAAGAGAATCCCTAGGTGTTGCATCTCCGCATTTCCACTCTTTCTTGTCTTTTTGAAATGCTACGTGTTAAAAAGCATGGCTCGAAACTAAAAGGAACTGGAGATGCTGCATGCAGCCTCCCGTTTCTTCCATTTCAGAGCGGCAGGAGTCTCGCCATGCTTCATGTAATCAATGTTTATTTTTAGCCCAGCTCTCTCGGTTTTCGCAAAGAGAAAAGGCCATTCGGATAAATGGGATTTTTATCATTAGTCACAGACAAAAGAATAGGCAACAGCAGGGCACGTCTCTGGGTCTGTGAATGGTTGTCGCACAGTTAGGGGTTGACATAGTGCTTTAGTGGCTCAGTGGAGTTCCAGTAAAGGCTGACTTACACTCCTCGGTCTTTGTAAAGCCCTGGCGTTGTGTGTGTTTATGAGCTTAGGCCTGCGGTACAGAGAGAGATAAATTCCAGGCCCAAACGGTGTCGATAATGCTCGTTACAGTCCATAATGAGGTCACAGGCGCACTGTCTGGCCCTGATAAAGATTTATAGAGGCTGTGACTCATTGGAGTCCCTCTGTATCCGGGGCCGTGCCGCGCTGCCACCGCTGGACACAGGAAATGCGCACTGACACGCGCTCGGCACCCTGGAATCAAGCTTGTGTGCTATTGCTGGAGCTTTCCATGAAGAGGGTACAAATTAGTGTCTCGTTAAAGGAGAAGTCCACTTTCAGAACAACAATTTACAAATAATTTACTCACCCCCCTGTCATCCAAGATGTTCATGTGTTTCTGTCTTCAGTCGTAAAGAAATTATGGTTTTTGAGGAAAGCATTTCAGGATTTTTCTCCATAACAAAATGTAGTTTAAATGCAGCTTCAAATGGCTCTAAACGATCCCAGCCAAGGAAGAAGGGTCTTATCTAGCGAAATGATCTGTCATTTTTTTCAAAAAAATTTTTTTGAATTTGTATACTTTTTAAGCACAAAAGCTTGTATAGCACAGGCTCTGGGATGCGCATCCATGATGTGAATTGTTGTTCTGGAAGTGGAGTTCTCCTTTAATTTATTTTAAAGCATTAGAGGCACAGCTCACTTTTTTTTGTAGGAATTGGGTATGTTAGACATTAGCTGACAAAAAGATCTAGCACTTGTTACTTTATTTTAATTTTAATGTGTCTATTTATAAGGAATATGTACTGTAATGGATGTGACAAGCCTGAAAATAGCATTTACCAGACTATATATATATATATATATATATATATATATAAAACTTTAAGAGAGACCTCACGTGGGTATTTGAACCACCAAATGTTAACAATTGTGCTAACAGTATAGTAAAAACCTTTGGTTGACATTTGCGTGGAATTGCCCTAAAATTAAAAGAAAAATTATTTTATACATAATGTAAATTGTTCAAAAGTTTGGGGTTAGTAGGATTTTTAATGTTTTTGATGTTTTTGTCTCTTATGCTCACCAAAGATGCATTTATTTGATTAAAAATACAGTAACAGTAATATTGTGAAATATTATTAATATTTACTCTTACTATATACTCTATTTTTATTTTATTATAATTTTATTCCTGTGATGGCATGGCTGAATTTTCAACGGTCTTTAGTGTCACATCATTGTTCAGAAATTATTTGAATATGCTAATATGGTGCTCATAAAATATTTATTATTATGAGCAGTGGTAAAAAAAAAAAATGGAAGCCCATTTTCGACACTGAATAAAAAATAAAAAAGGTAATGCCGACTTTTTATCACAGTTATGAAGAAAAAACTCAGAAGTGCAAGATTTAAACTATAACTCGCAGTTGCGAGTTCATATCTCACAATTCTCTCTTTTTTCTTGCAATTCTTACTTTTTTCTCAGAATTGTGAAATTTACTCTTGCAATTGTGAGTTTTAGTTTAAATCTCACAATTCTGACTTTTTTCTTGCTATTCTGACTCAAAATTGCGAGTTATGAAGTCAGAATTTTGAGATATAAACTCGCAATTCTGACTTTTTTTCTCAGAATTTTGAAATATAAACTCGCAATTGAGAGTTTAAATCTGACAATTTTAAGTTTTTCCTCGGAGGTGCGAGTTTATATCACACAATACTGACTGCATAACTCGCAATTGCGAGTTTTTGTCACAATTCTGAGAAAAATTTTGAATTGTGAGATAAAAAGTCGCAATTACCTTTTTTTTAAAAAACATTTTATTTAGTGGTGGAAATGTGGCTTCTATAGTGACACTTTTTCCAGGATTCTTTGATGAATAGAAACAATGTCATTTATTTGAAATAGGAAATATAATACTTTTACATTTGATTAGTGTGCCCATGCTGAACAAAAGTATTAATTTATTTGGAAAATCTATAAAAAATATATTCATTAAAGAAGAAGTTCACTTCCAGAACAAAAACAGATAATTTACTCATCCCCTTGTCATCCAAAATGTTCATGTCTTTCTTTCTTCAGTCATAAAGAAATGATGTTTTTTGAGAAAAACATTTTAGAAATGTTCTCCATATAGTGAACGTCTATGATGCCCGCAAGTTTGAACTTCCAAAATGCAGTTTAAATGCAACTTCAAAGCTTCAAAGAGAAAGGGTCTCATCTAGCGAAGCGATTGGTTATTTTCTAAAAAGAAATGTACAATTTATATCATTTTTAACCTCAAATGCTCATCTTGTCTAGCTCTACGTGTACTCTGTATTCTGTGAGTAGGTCGTAAAAATCCCATGTCATTTTCTCCTCCAACTTCAAAATAGTCCTAAATTGCTGCAGAAGTACCGACCCAGTGTTTACAAAGTGAATATGCAAAGAAGGTCAAACGCCCTTTACAAAAAAAGTAAAACAGCGATGTAGGGTAATTTTGAATTTGGAGGAGAAAATGAGATGGGAGTTTTTCCGACATACTCTAACTGTCTTGAAAAGAGTACCCGCAGAGCTAGACAAGACCAGTGATTGAGGTTAAAAAGTATATAAATTGTAATTTTTTTTAGAAAATAACCAATCATTTAGCTAGATAAGACCCTTCTTCCTCGGCTGGGATCATTTAGAGCTTTTTCAAGCTGCATTTAAACTGCATTTCGGAAGTTCAAACTTGGGTGCACCATAGAAGTCCACTATGCACAAAATTCCTGAAATGAATTTTTATTTTAGTTTTGCTAGAAAATAAAACCTAGAGTTTTAACACCAAGGTTTCAGAAACTGCACACATCATATAAAATTAAACAGAAAGCAGCTCATGTAATATTTAATTCGACCTCCCGTGGTGGTTGATCACGAATTTCTGAAGGTTAAGTGCCTTCCCTCACTGACCTTTCACTGAGTGTCATGCTCTATTTTGTACCCTTGCCACTCTGTGAGCTGTAGTGTAAGTGGTCCATCAAGAGTGCTGTTTTTCGGAGAAAAGGAAAAGAGTAGTCTGGTTGCTTGAGACAGCTGTCCTTGACCATGAAATCTTTTCAGCTAGTGCTCAGTACAAAACCTGCGCAAGGTGCAGTCCTCAGCTGTGACACACAAAGAGATGTGATGGAACAATGTGTTCACATGAAATCCATCGATAGTCTCTCAACAGCTTCTCAGTGCACAGGCCAGTCCAGTGTCTTTTTTTCTGTCAAACACTCTCATGTGGAGAGTTAGAGGAGTTAGTATCTTGTTCATTCTTAATTTTGTATGAGCAACCTCTGGCAGGGTGAGCGTTTCGAAAGTTTCGAACATTTTTAGAGTACTTCCGACTAAAAATAGAAGTGTGCAAATAAAAAAAATCCATCAGTTCATCAGTTTTATGAAAATTAAGGTCATTAAAAGTCTTAAAGGGATAGTTTCCCTCATGTTGCTCCAAAGCCATGAGACCTTAGTTCATCTTCAGAACACAAAAACCCAGAACACACATGATGAAGCCAGTGTGTTTTGCAGGGGGCCGTATTCCCATTTGTGCAAATGTTTTGTTTTATGTAGGAAATGCCCTGAGCGCTGCTTTTAAAGGTGATCAGCAGTGTACACTGCCAGAAGATGCTGCTGCTCCCCACCTTCTCCTGCACAAGTACTGCACACAGGACCAAGATCAGCAGGAGGAAACGCACACAGTTATTCACCCATGGGGCAAACCTGTTGGCGCGTGGTAGAATCAATCATATTAATGCCGTATCCTTAGACTCGCACACACATATAAGTGTACTACACTGCCTATTATTTACACACAGTGCACAATACACACATATAGGCAGATAATAAAATACAAAAGACACTATGCTGGAAAGATAAACAATGGAACAAAATGTTTTCGGGGGATGTTGTCCTCATTGGGTCACTGCAGTGGCTTAATTTGGTGTTCCAGACACACCTGATTTATTCTCGTTCCTCGGCTCAAAATGCCAGTAGCTAGAAACCACACATCGGCTTTAGTTATGCTGCGGTGCCACAGACAAACAAAATATCTCTGTTTTCTCCTGCAGAGCTGCTACATAATTAAATCCTGTGGAGATCATGTAGCTAATTAGACACACATGCAGTGTGTTTAACTGAATGATGAGAGGAACAATCAGGGCAACGACTATTTGAGTTTAAAACCGTGTGTTTATAGGGTTTCATTTTAGTGTATGGTTTGAATGAGTAAAATATATCACTAATGATTTATTAGGGCTGAACCGTATGGATGGTTTCCGGGGTCAGTGTTATGGTCTTATTTGTTAATCTTGTACAAGTGGTTTTTCATTTTCAAATTTATGAGAAGGTAAATGTTTTAGCTGGCTATATGTTTTTGTTGAAATTGCTAACATACTGTATATATGGTTATAAATGGCTAACATATACATGTTTTTTGAAACTTTTTTTATTCAGCAAATATGTGAATTTTAATTTAGCTGTGATAAAATAATATAATTGGTATCATATTTTATTTTCACAATTCATCAAAGAAACCCGAAAAACATTTCAGCTTAACAATAATAAATGTATTTTGAGCAGCAAATCAGAATATTAGAATGATTTCTGAAGGATCATGTGACTGGAGTAATGATGCTAAAAATTCAGCTTTGAAATACAAAAATAAATTTCATTTTAAAATATATTCAAATAAAAAACAGTTAAAAATATTTCAAAATGTTATTGGGTTTTTATTATTATTATTATTATTATTATTTATTTATTTTATTTTATTTTATTTTATTTTGTGCTGTACTAATCAGCTGTTTTCAACAACAACAATAATAATAATAATAGTAATAATAATTTTTTGAGCAGAAAATCAGAATATTAGAATGATTTCTGAAGGATCATGTGACTGGAGTAATGATGCTAAAAATTCAGCTTGGAAATTACAGGAATAAATTACATTTTAAAATATATTCAAATAGAAAACAGTTATTTTAAATAGTAAAAATATTTCAAAATGTTATTTTTGCTGTACTCAAATAAATGCAGGCTTGGTGAGCAGAAGAGACTTAAAAAAAAAAAAAAAAAATCTTAGTTCCAAAACTTTTGACTGGTAGTGTGTGTGTGTGTGTGTATTTGTTAATACATACTTTCAGCACCGATGCATTAAAATATATATATATATATATACACACACATTAAAATGCATTTTTTCATTTGTGTCTTCGGTCGTGTAAAAAAATGATGTCAGTAAAATAATTGCTAGACTAAAAAAAAAAACAAAAAAAAAAATTTTTTTTAATCCACATCCAGATCGTAAATAATGCACTCGAGTCTGGTTAGTCATTTAAAGCTTTTTTCTGCAAACCTTGAGTGCAGCCCTGTGTTTGCAATTGAAACTTATCACCCAAAAGAATCTCAAACCTTCATCTTGTTGCTGACTGAGAGAATTTCCCTTCACACTGATGTAACAACAATCTTTAATATTTTGTTGCTCCTTTCCCACTTTTCGAGAGCATAACATTATGGATTCAGACACAGAATGAGGCATTGAGTCAGAAAGAGCAAATGTTGGAGATTAGAGCCTGTTGGGCGCTTTATCGGAACACAGAGGGGTTTTCTGCTTTAAATATATTCAAAACATCCTCGACAATGCTTCTGTCTAATGTGGTAATCTGGTGAATGCAGGAGTGCATATTGTTCTACAAAGGCTGCTATGAATCAGAAAGAGAGCTGTCAAGGGATGCAGCTCTCTCTCTCTTGTGTCTGTGTACAGTGTATTATTGGCCATGCTCAGTCAATAGGCTTCATTCAGTGTTCCCACACTGACTGGGATCAAATGATGTGGGAGCCTGTTCAGTCAGTAGCACTAATGTCTGCAATATCAGAGGGCTTGTGTCAGGCTGTGGTCACAGTTCTGTAGTCACTGGGCTCGGTCCAATACAACTAGCTCCATCAGGCCCAGCCAACATTAGGTCTGCACTTTTAGATCTTTATCCCCAAATGTAGTATTTTTATATTTAAATATACATTTGAACAGCTCCTTTTATCCAAATACATAATATTTAGCTTTTTCCATTACATGGAATCAAATTTGAAGCCCAATCAAATTGATCAAACCACCATATTTTATTTATTAATTAATTATTTTTTATTTTATTATCATAGCAAGTTGTATGTGAATGTTGAAATGGCAAGGGAAATGCATTGGAGATGTTTAATAGTTTGACGATGTTAAAAACAACTTGTTTCTCGGCTGACCTGAGCTTAGTTCTGTTGACATTCTAGGGTAATATTGTATCTCTGTTTCTCTGTTTCTCGATTTATTTTGGCTGTTCATCTGCTGTGTCGTCTAGTCCTTCAACTGCACTGCCATGCATCCTTTAGTCTGACAAATGACCTTACTTGAGAGGAATCTTTCTGCCTCTGCTGTGTCCTTAAAGGATCCTGTCTGTCTGTCTGTTGTTCTGTCTCTCATTCTAACATTCTAATATTCTATCCATGATTAAATCTGTCGTTATGTCCTTCTATCTGTCATTAAATCTGTTGTCCTTTTGTTCTGTCTGTCATTACATTGATTCATCATTTTATTGTTCCATTATTTTACTGTATTTTTTTATTCTTCTAATGTTCTCTTGTCTGTCGTCAAAGCTGGGTGACTTCCAAAAAGGACAAATAATGGGAGCATGTGCAACTGGAGCATTTGTAAACTTAAAGGGATAGTTCACCCAAAAATGAAAATTCTGTCATTTATTACTCACCCTCATGTCATTTCAAACCCGTAAGACCTTCATTCATCTTCTGAACACAAATTAAGATATTTTTGATGAAATCCGAGAGCTTTCTGACGCATGAATCTGTGAAGAAGAATAGTGGGGGAAAACACAGATCCAATATACTGAAACACATGTTTTTTCTCACCTATTTACGTTAAGGGGGTCATCGGATGCAAAGATCACTTTTTTAAGTTTTCTGAACGTTAATGTGTGTTGGCAGTGTATGTACAAATCTACCCTATAATGATAAAAATCCATGCTGTGGTTTTTAATTCATCTGTAAAAATGATATCCCATTTTTTTAAATCGGTGTGGCGTCACACTGACAGTGGCCGCTCCCACGATGGTTGATTGACATGAGCGTCTTACCTTAGACCCGCCCTAAATCAGCTGTAACAGTCCGACCTCTATTGTTTCGATGTCGGAGCAGGGATGTAAGTTAGACAAGAATATCTCAGATTGAGCGATTGAGTTGTGTTGTATAATGAATAATGAACGTAGTGGTCGTCATTTACTCCCTACATCTGAGCTGCTGAAGATGCAGTGGATTACGTTTGTTTGTGAATGGATTGCGCCTCCTGATCTACATAAATGTGTCTATGTTCGCGCGATTCATTCATGATCCAAATTCACCTACAGCAGAAGTGAGTATAAGTGTTTTTTTATGAATCTCTGCAAACACCTTTCCTAATAATGTGCTAGTTAGCAAATTTTGTGGCTAAAAGCACTAAATGCGGCTAAAGTAAACAAGCACAGAGAGAAGAGAGGGGCGGGGCGAGCAGAGCTCATTTGCATTTAAAGGAACAATCCCTCAGAATGGGATGATTTTTGCAGAGCTCGTTTTGACAAGGTAAAAAGGGTGTTGTTTTACACAACCATTGAGAATTTTTAACCAAAGTATATTATAGACTTTTCATTAAGACCCTAAAGAATCATATCAACTTGTGGAAAATGGGCATCCGATGACCCCTTTAAGACATAGGCCTAGCCGACTGTGTTTACTGGGATATTCACCAGGATGCCATTTTGGTATAATTCTGTCTTTTGTGCAAGCACAAAAAGAAGCAAACAAGAACTCGATTAAGTCAAAGATTATAGAATACCCAAAACATGTCACTTGCATAGATTAGAATGGGGGAAAATGCAATGCTTATTATGGCCGTGAAGCCCTGCCTTCTTATTGAAAGAGCCTGTCGTTGATTAGTAAAGTCAGTGCATAACTGCAGCTGCCGTTAGAACTCCCAGTTGCTTTCGGCGCCAATAGCCTCGTGGTTAGTGCGTCTACATACAGCGCAACTGCGCCCACAGGCGACCCGAGTTCGATTCCCGTCTCAAGGTCCTTTGTCGATCCTGCTCCCCTCTCTCCTCCCACTGCTTTCCTGTCGTCTCTCAACTGTCTCATCTACAACAGCCCATAAAAAAAAAAAAGAACTCCCAGTTGCTATAGAAGCAGTCAGTGTTCTGAGACGTGCGCTCAGTATTGCGCATGCGCACTGGCTGATCTGGCCTGAAAAATAAGCTTTTTTTAATGCTATTGGAGCGTAAGGAACAGTATTTATGAGGCAGTTCTTGCCAGATTTCATTGGTGATTTCAGATATGAAATTTAATTGCAAGCTTGGTGAACACTTTTGGAGAATTTGATGTTTCCTCATTCAAAGAGATAGGAACTGCACTTGCATGCCCGAGAGGCATTTCAAAGATGACCGCTGAGTGAAATGACTTGCCTTAAAGGGACTTTGATTGAAGTATCTGTCTGTCTACCTATCTGTCTATCTGTATCATTCTATCATTTTATCTCCTCTCAGACTTAATTTTCTCACAACAAATCATTTTCTAGTTTTAGAAAGTGTTAGAAATTACAGATCTAGCAGTTATGTGAATTTCTTCTGTTGAATTTCATTTTAGTTCTTCTGTTGTGTGTTGTGTTTGCTACCCTAATTGAACTGAAAGTTGTAAATGATGCCCAACTCCCAGTTAAAAGTTAAAAGTTTACATACACCTTGCAATATCTGCAAAATGTTCATTATTTTACCAAAATAAGAGGAATCGTACAACATGCATGTTATTTTTTTTATTTAGTACTGACCTGAATAAGACATTTCACATAAAAGATCTTTACATATAGTCCACAAGAGAAAATAATAGTTGAATTTATAAAAATGACCTTGTTCAAAAGTTTACATACACTTGATTCTTAATACTGTGTTGTTACCTGAATGATCCACAGCTGTGTTTTTTAGTTTAGTGGTGATTGTTCATGAGTCCCTTATTTGTCCTGAACAGTTAAACTGCCCGTTGGTCTTCAGAAAAAAATCATTCAGGTCCCAAAAACTCTTTGGTTTTTAAGCATTTTACATGCATTGTTTTTCCTTCAGGAGCATCAGTGAGCATTTGAACCTTTTGTAATAGTTGCATATGAGTCCCTCAGTTGTCTTCAGTGTGAAAAGATGGATCTCAAAATCATACAGTCATTGTTGGAAAGGCATTGTTCAGGACAAAAAAGGGACTTATGAACAACTGTCACTTAAAAAAAAACAGACAGCTGTGGATCGTTCAGAATCAAGTGTATGTAAAGAATCAAGTGTATGTAAACTTTTGAACAGGGTCATTTTTATAAATTCAACTATTATTTTCTCTTGTGGACTATATGTAAACGTCTTTTATGTGAAATATCTTATTCAGGTCAGTACTAAATAAAAAACATGCATTTTGTATGATCCCTCTTATTTTGGTAAAATAATTACAATTTTGCAGATTTTGCAAGGTGTATGTAAACATTTGACTTCAACTGTATGTGTATCTGTGTGTGTTGGCACAGTTCAGTAACATTCAGCTCCTTTGAAATAATATCTGGATCAGTCGTGTAATCTCTAGCACTCGATTGTGATGCTTCACACCGTTTACAATTTGAGCTGGATAAACTGAGGCAGGAGGTGTATCGCTGCCCCTCTTCCTGCGCTAATTAGAACAGGCAGTGCTAATCAAGCTAAGTGCAACCGACTGCGTTGAGTGCCTGTGTGGCTCTGTACATCAGTAGGTTGGGGTGGTGTGTGTCAATGGGACCTTAATGATCCACACAGAACGAGACAGGCCTGGATCTCTCTGTTTCCACTGATGTTCCCTCTGAGAGCGAGAACAACAGAGGACCATTGAATGGTTTAAGTTTCTAAGGGGGTTGATGGCGAGGGCTGACACGGATTGTCATGTTTATCTAAACTTGAGAGGTGGAAACAGAAAGCAAAAGAGTGCCGAAAGAGAAAAAATGACAGAGAAAAGAGAATATAGAGGGAGGCAAGGCCAAGAGGAAGCACAGAGATAGATGTGAAAAGAAATATATACCATCTCAGAAATGCTTTATAGAAGACTAGCAGACTGGACAGAAATAGGCCAGAAATTCATCCCGATAGCTGAGGAAAGCAGCGTGGCTGTGTGCCAGTGTCAAAAAAATACCACACGTCCCTTTGTTCTCCTTTCTGTGGCTTTGTAAATATCCCAGCCTTGTGCTGTTTGTATTCCGAGCTAATTACCGTGACTGTAATTAGCAAGGATTGAAATAGAAAATCATGGATTTATTTGAATTAGTGACACAGGCGCAAATGAATCTCGCTTTGCTATTCACGATTAAAAACAAGTGAGACAGAACCTGCTGTTTTTTTTTTATCTAATGACGGAAATGATCCTAAAATATTAATTTTTCCTATTTCAAAGTCAGTTTTTGCACAAATGTTTGCACAAATTGAATCACATTGTCTATACAAAACCTTTTGATTGAATTTGCATGTTTTGTAACGCTTGCACATATTATAATTTGAAATATTTTTGATTTACATTATTGTTTAATCATGAGTTTGTGAGGCTCAGAGGAATTTTTTTGGCGTTAAGATGTAGAATGTTTGAATCTCAATCGAGTGACTATAATTTTGTTTTCCAGTAGACATGCATCACTTCTGTATTTTGTAAAATTGCATGATGTAAACGTTCATTTTTAAGTTATAAAGGATTGCAAGATAAAAACAGTTTTTACTTTTTTCTTGCAAATGCGAGTTTGTATCTTGCAATTCAGTATTTTTTTTTCTCAGAATTGTGTAATACAAACTAGCAATTCTGACTTTTTTCTGAAAATTGCATGATATAAACTTACATTTGTGAGTTATAAAGTCAGAGTAGCAGGATATACATTTGCAGTTGTGAGAAATAGTCATAATTGTGAGAAATATGAGTTTATATCTCACAATTCTGACTTTTTTTCTCGTAATTGTGTAAAACAAACTAGCAATTCTGACTTTTTTCTGAAAACTGCATGATATAAACTTGCATTTGTGAGTTATAAATTCAGAGTACCAAGATATAAACTTGCAATTGTGAGAAATAAAGTCAGGATTGTTAGGTAGAAATTCGCAGTTCTGACTTTTTTCTCAGAATTTTGTAATACAAACTAACAGTTCTGACTTTTTTCTGAAAATTACATGATATAAACTCGCATTTGTGAGTAATAAATTCAAAGTAGCAAGGTATAAACTCTTAACTGTGTAAATAAAGTCGGAATTGTGTAATACAAACCAGCAATTCTGACTTTTTTCTGAAAATTGCATGATATAAATTTGCATTTGTGAGAAATTAAGTCAGAGTAGTGGGATATACATTTGCAATTGTGAGAAATAATCGCAATTCTGACTTTTTTTTCTCAGAATTGTGTAATACAAACTAGCAATTCTGACGTTTTTCTCAGAATTGCATGATATAAATTTGTAATTGCGAGTTATGAAGTCAGAATAGCAGAATATAAACACGCAATTGTGAGAAACAGTCATAATTGCAAGATACAAACTTGCAGTTCTGACTTTCTTCTCACAAATGCGAGTTTGTATCTCGCAATTCTGACTTTTTTCACAGAAATGTGTAGTACAAACAAGTAATACTGACTTTTTTTTCAGAATTGCATGATATAAACTCGCAATTGCGAGAAATAAAGTCAGAATTGTGAGAGAAAAGCACCCGCAATTATGACTTATTTCCTTGCAATTCTAAATTTATATCTCTTTTTTCTCAGAATTGTATGCTACATACTCAAAATTGTGAGTTATAAAGTCCAATTATTAGGGGGAAGAAAGTCTGATATGTTCTCAGAATTGCGAGTTTATATTTCACAATTCTGAGCAAAGTAAAAATTGTGAGATAAAAAGTTGCCTTTTTTATTTCATAATTAGTGGTCAAAATGACATCCATAGGATTCTGACTGAAATAACCTATAACTTACTAGCTAATAAGCCCATCTAAATAGGTTCTCGCAGTGTTAATAGTTGTATATTTATGCACCAAAATGTCTTTAATTTTCTTCCAGTTTACCGAAGCTTTTCGTAATGCATCGTATTTAAATAAATGTGATCTGAAGGCTTGATTCTTTCACCATGTCATTCTGATTCGCCTGGGTCTCTGAAAGCAAATAAACATGGCTGCGTGTTTCACGTTTTCCTCTGTAAAATAACAAGGTCCTGACTGTACATGCAGCGACAGACTGCATTTCTGATTGACAGGCTGAGAAGAATGACACCGTGTGACTCAGGGGAATAAGGGGAAGTGATTGGCCGGCAGAGGAGGCCTGTGAATCAGGATGGTTGGTATAATTTGTTCTTCTCACTCTGATCGCTGCCATGGAACGCTGCCCATGTATGAGGTTAAAAGAGTATCGCGCTACATCTGAATTGTGCCACAGAAGCCATAACCTTTCTCTGTCTCTTCTGAAAAAGCAGTACCTTACTGCAGTAGATACTGTTGATGTAACTGAATGGTTCTGCTTAAAACATCTATCCCATTTTGATGGTCACTTTGGCTATTCAAAAATTAGAACTGTCAATAATTACCCACCCTCATGTCGTTCCAAACCTGTAAGATCTTCATTCATCTTCAAAACACAAATTAAGATATTTTTGATGAAATCCGAGAGCTTTCTGACCCTACATAGACAGCAACACAGCTGACATGTTCATGGCCCGGAAAAAAAGTAAGGACATCAGTGAGTAATTAACGTCAGAATTATCATTTTTGGGTGAACTGTCCCTTTAAGACTCTTTTAGTAGCTTTATTTAAAGTATAGTTTGAATTTGGAGATGTTTCTCTCATAGTACTCTTGGAAAGTCTTGAGGAGGAGTTGCATCTCTGAGGGTGAGTGGTTCTGACAGTTTGTGTTGTAAAAACCAATCGTCTTCGGACAGAGGAGTCTGTGTGTGTGTGTGTGTTTTATGTGTGTCTAGACCCAAATCCCAGAGCATTGCAGAATAACATCCTCCTCCTCTTCTCTTTTGTGCTGATTTAATTTAAGAGTGGGCTGAATTAATAACATCCCCTAGGCGTGTAGGGCGCCCTGAGAGCCTTTCTCATATTTACTCACCAATACACATTATATGGAGTTCTTTTACATCCCTCCTGTGATTTGCCAGATACTGCAACATGCCCCTTTTTAAGGTTGTCATGGGCTTCACTTTGTTTTAAAAGAATTGGCTTATGAATATTAATTAGGTTGTGTGTAAATAATTTAACACCATCTTTTGCTATTTTGATAATTAAATGGTTGGTAGTAAATAGTAGGTGACAGTGTTTGCTTTTTGTTTCATGATTTAAGTGGAACTGATAAGCCGTGATATTTTTGAAGTGTTTGCAAATGTGGCATTTGGTTGACATGTCCAGCAGTGTGAATTGCTTTATTCTATTTTATACAGCGTTTTATGAAACATTTTGTAGTTGTTATGCATGTAACATTATTGGAAGGTATAGCTCACATATTGTCATATTTATTTGTCATACTGTAGGATGATTGAAGACACTTTAGTTGTGGAATAAATTCATTGTAAGTTTCAAATCAAATATTTCTAAAAAGTACCTTAACTCACTATTGCATTAATTTTAGACTTTATGTATATTATGCATTTTTTTTGTTTTCCTTTTCTTAAAAAGACACTGAGGAAAATGACTGTGTTATATTAAATTGTTATATTATGACATTATTCAAGGTTAAACATTTTTTATTTTAAATTTAGCAAAACAGAAATTTTTCCAAGTACCTCAACATAAACTTTAATTTTGAATGTGATTAATCGTGATTATTAGCGATTAATCGCTATTAATCTTCTTGCAGCCCTAATTTATTTATTTATTCATTCATTCATTCATTTATTTATTTTAATGTGAATTAAATTAATATAAATTTACATGTTATATTTTAGTGCTGTCAAATTGATTAACTGATAAATACATTAATATTTATATGTAAGCCTGTATATACATATACAAACATACATGTATATATTAAATAAATGTAATTAATAAATATAATAGATGTTTTCCTTTTCTTAAAAAGACACTGAGGAAAATGATTATGTTATATTAAATTATGTTATATTATGACATTATTCAAGGTTAAACATTTTATTTATTTTTCAAATGTAGCAAAACTGATTTTTTTTTTTTTTTTCAAAACTTTTTTTTTTTTTTTAGGACTGCAATCATGATTATTTGCATTCAAAATAAAAGTTTACACAAGTTTGTGTGTGTACTGTGTATATTTATTTTGTGTGTGTGTGTATTTTTTTTTCTTAAATATTTGTGTATATATATATATATATATAAACATACAAACTTTAATTTTGAATGTGACTAATTGTGATTATTTGCGATTAATCGCTATTAATCGTCTTGCAGCCCTAATTTATTATTTATTATTTATTTATTTATTTATTCATTCATTCATTTGAATGTGAATTAAATTCATATAATTTTTTTTATTGCTGTCAAATTGATTAACTGATAAATTAATATTTCTATGTAGGCCTGTATATACATATACAAACATACATGTATATATTAAATAAATGTAATATATATTTATATTTATATATAATATAAATCATATATAAATATGAATACATATATACACGTGTAAATATGAAATATATTCATGTGCATTTGTGTATTTATATTTAGATGCGATTAATCATGATTAATCGATTTGACAGCACTAAAGTTTTTACCTTTTTAATATATATTTATGTAATATTTAATTTAACAATTTACGTTATTAAATTAAATTATTTAATAATACATTTTTTTAAATAAATTTAATCTAATTACAGTTTTAATTTTTACATTTTACTTTTAATATTGAATGCATTTCAGGTGTTTATTTAAAAATATAAACAGCTTTTGCATATCCATGTACTTTTTTTATTACATCAGGTACCCTACTTCTACCTGTTCTTACAAAAGTAATATTTTCTGGTGAAATGTTTTCTTTTTCTTTATAACAGTATGTGCTCTGGTCTTTTTCTCTCTCGCTTCTTTCATTCAATGACGAAACTAATCCTGCATCTGGTTTAGGTGCCGCACACCGATATTGTGCTTTGTGTCTGTAAATGGACTTCAGGTTTAAACAGAAGCCAGACTAGGTGGAAGCTTTTTGTCGGCTGCTTTTTTCTCTTTCTCTCTCTTAAGCTCAGCACGCAGTTTAAGGCAGTATGAATGAGTAAATAAATAAATATATAAATAAAAAGAAAGAATTCTCTGAGGAAGCGCATGTGAATGCGAACATGAGAGAGTGAGAGTGAGAAAGAGAGAGGAGGAGGAGGAGGAGCAGCAGTCAGGGAGAGCGGGCACAAAAGAAAAGACAGAAAGAACACAAAGATACCGGATGAAAAAAGGAGTCACAAAGGATACAGAGACTACAACAAAAGCATAGGAGTGAAGGATAGAGACACAAGACAGGCAACAGAAGGAACAAGAGAAGCGTCAACTACGGCGGAGACCAGAGCGAGGGATAGAAAGAGAGAGAAAGAAATGGGCCAGCTCTCCCCTGCAAGGCACACCCTGGCATTCAGCCGTATAGAGGAGAGCAGGAGAAACGTTGAAAGAGAGAGAACAGTATTTGTCAAGAACTGAGGAAACCGAGGCGTCTGTGCTGCGTCAAGGAAAAGAGACAGAGAGACGGCGACGTGGTAAAGGAAGTGACTTTTAGGAATCAACTGTGATATGTAAATGCCAACTTTTGCTATCATCTCAGGCCCTTTTGCTCGCGTTGTGTCATCATTGCGAGAGGATATGAATATGTATCGTCTGATTGCTTAGATAAACATCAGTGCGCCGATGATTTACTGATGTCTGGATCTGGAAGAACAGGGGAAGAGCTTCATTGTGCAGCACAGGCACACACTGTTCCACAAGTACTTAAAGATATGTTTTACTGGTGTCTGCTACCATAAAAACAGACTGAATTATGGGGAAGACAGTGTTTCTTTTAGTATAGCTGGGAGTGATGGAAAAACTGAATTGTATTTTAGGCTATTATAGTTTTTGTATGTGTTTGGGCCAAAGATTTTGATGTTTGCATCAAATTAAATTTACAAAAGTGATTTTATAGACGTACACTGCCCTCCAAACGTTTGGAAATGCCCTACACTGTAAAAAATAAAAAACACAATTTGTTGAGTCAGCTTAAAATAATTTGTTACCCTGCTGCCTTAAAATTTTAAGTTCAGTCAACACAAATAAGTTTAGTCAACTTGAAATGTTAAGTAACAACTTAGATATTTGTGTTTGCTAAACTTAACAGATGGGTAAGTAACCCAGCTGCCTTAAAATTTTAAGTTGATTCAAATCAAATATCTAAGTTGTCACTTAGTATAATTTAACATTTCAAGTTGAATAAACTTTTTTTGAGTTGACTGAACTTAAAATTTTAAGACAGCCAGGTTACAAATTTGACTCAACAAATTGTTTTTTACAGTGTGGAAAAGTGGGGTTTTGGACAATATTGGCATGAATCCTTTTTAATTTGTGATGATTTTGCACTGATAAGGGACAACACAAACTACAAAAATATATTTTATTACATAAACAGTTTATACACAGAAAAAACTTACATTTTCGATTCATCAAAATATCCACCATTAGCAGCTATTACAGCTCTGCATAATCTGGGCCTAAATTCATTATATTCTAAACTTAATTGGCAATCAATCGTTGAAGCTATTAAGGAGTGCTGACCCAAAAATCTTTTAAAAACCTGGGCCAAATTTAAACCAGTAACCAGTCATCACAGCTGGCAAAGAGGCATGTCTGACTTTGACATGTATGTATTGCCATTATTATGTAATCAAAATGAAAATTATTATTGTTGGTCTTCATTGCTAATGTCAAGTTACTTTAATGTATTTGCACCAAAAAATGATAAGGGTTTATGCTGATATTGTCCAAAACCACACTTTGCCAGGGGTGTTTCCAAACATTTGGAGGGCAGTGTAAATGCAAGTAAAGTTCCTGCTTTAAATTTCAAATAACTTATGAAAATAAAATGCCAAAAAATTAGTGAAATAATCTTCCAACGTCATTCAGTGTAACAGATATATTTATGTAAAAATCAAGAAATATTCTTATTTTGATCTGCACTGTAAAAAATAAAAAAACACAATTTGTTGAGTCAGCTTAAAATAATTTGTTACCCTGCTGCCTTAAAATGTTAAGTTCAGTCAACTACAATAAGTTTAGTCAATTTGAAATGTTAAGTTGTACTAAGTAAAAACTTAGATATTTGTGATTGATAAATTTTACAGATGGGTAAGTAACCTGGCTGCCTTTAAAAAATTTTTAAGTTGATTCAAATCAAATATCTAAGTTGTCACTTAGTATAATTTAACATTT
Source organism: Labeo rohita (assembly GCF_022985175.1). Classification (NCBI taxonomy): domain Eukaryota; kingdom Metazoa; phylum Chordata; class Actinopteri; order Cypriniformes; family Cyprinidae; genus Labeo; species Labeo rohita. Next base: position 16,792,093 of record NC_066889.1, on the reverse strand, counting down.
CAAGTTGAATAAACTTTTTTTGAGTTGACTGAACTTAAAATTTTAAGGCAGCCTGGTTACAAATTATTTTAAGTTGACTCAACAAATTGTTTTTTACAGTGTGTACTTATTTAAATCTTTTTTAAGAAAAAGTGATACTATATTTTATTTTTAAATAAGTAAAAATGTTTTGTTGAGAAATGGGTAAAACATAGTGAATAGAAGGATAGAGATAAAGATTAAAAATGATGATTAATTTGTATTTGGGGGCTGAACTGAGATCCTGAAAGAGTCTTTTAATGTCCCCGTATAATTAGGGCTGCACAATTAATCGAATTTCTAATCATGATTACAATTACAGTTGCCACAATAATGTAATCGTTCAAAGTCACAATTACAAAAAAAAATAATAATAATAAAAAAAAAAAATAATAAAAATACACTTACATTATTCTGCTTTCTTAAGATGTGTCTGTGTGAGAAAGTGTGTATTTTTTCTACAGTTTTCTTAAGTTTTTTTTCCTCATTGTTTTAATTTTTGCATTTAATTTTTTTAATTTTAAAATTTACATTTTTTTTATATTTAAAGTAGAAGCAATATATAAAAATTTGACATGCAGTTTCTTCAAACAGTGGTATAAAGCTATTCAAAACATAATTTAATGTAAATTGTGATAATCGTAAATAATAATCGCACTTACAATTTCAAGGGAATAATCGACAATTATAATTTTTATCATAATAGTGCAGCCCTACTAATAATTGTTGTTTTTAATATGCCTGACGATGTTTTAGCAGATGAACTGTTGTTATGCTGAATGATATTTTAGTTGGTGTCTCAAAATGTATGATAATCATAATTTATTGTGAAAAAATAAAATTAATATATTTAATATGATTATTCATATACACTGCTGTTCAAAATTTTGCCATTGGTACAATTTTTTTATGTTTTTAAATGAATCTGCTCATCAAGGCTGCCTTTATTTGATCAGAACTACAGAAAAAACTGTAATATTGTAAAAATATTATCGCAATTTAAACTAATGGGTTTGTTTTTTAATATACTTTAAAATATAATTTATTTCTGTGATTCAAAGCTAAATTTTCAGCATCTTCATTCCAGTCTTCAGTGTCACATGATCCTTCAGAAATCATTTTAATATGCTGATTTGTTATCAATGTTCAGCACAGTTGTGCTGCTTAATATTTTTTTGGAACCTGTGATTCTTTTTTCAGGATTCTTTGATGAAAAAAGTTTAATAGTTTTAAAGTTTAATAGTGCAGTATTCCTTTTAAAAGCACATCTTTTCAAAATATGTTTTTACTATCACTTTTTATCACTTCAACACATCCTTGCTTAATAAAAATATTAATTTCTGTCCAAAAAAAAAGAAGGAAAACAATTACTGACCCCAAACTTTAAACAGTATTGTTAAAAAAGATTACTATTTTAAATAAATGCTGTTCTTTTTAACATTTTATTCATAAAAGAATTCTGAAAAAACTTTGACAGGTTCCAAAAAATATTGGAACTGTTTACAACATTGATAATAAATCAGCATATCAGAATGATTTCTGAAGGATCATGTGACACTAAAGACTGGAATAATGAAGCTGAAAATGCAGCTTTGCATCACAGAAATAAATTATATTTTAAAGTATTTTAAAATAAAAAAAACAATCAAATAAAATCAAATAACTGCGGTCTTGATGAGCATAAGAAACTTCTTTAAAAAACATTAAAACTCATACTGATCCCAAACTTTAGGATGGCAGTGTATCTAAAAATATATTACATATTTTAGTATTTTTGTGAAAAAAAAAAATCATGAAAGTCCAGGATTCTTTGATGACGAAAAAGCATTTATTTAAAATATGTATTGAAATATCTTTTGTAAAAATCTGCATTGAATTTTGGTTAAAAGAAGCTATCTTAGGAAGTCGTGTACCAGCTTTCTCAAACTTAAGAAAGTATTTTTGCTTTTTTTTTTTTTTTCAGAAATGGCAGCAGTGAGTCTGACATCAACAGGATGTGAGGTCATGAGAATAAACTGCAGTGCTCAATGTTAAAGGTGTACACCTCAGGCTTCATTGATGTGACCGTTGCTTCCGGAAGAGACGGCACGAATGTTTTCTTTTGCTTTCGCCTCTCACCATTAATGCCTGTGATGACGAATTTCATAAATGTCACTAACAAGTGTTAGTTTATTCATTTGCCACCCAGCATTAGTCACAGTGCGTGTTTGAGTGCTGGAATGACGCTGACACTCTCTCTTGTCTCGGTCTGTACAGTTGTGCTTCATCGTCTTTGGCTCCCCATAAAAAAAAAAAAAAATCTCATTCAGCCACTCCATGATTTTTCTATAAATATCGAACACGCTGGTCTCAGGAGAGAAATCTAATCTATTTTATCAAGTGCTTGCAACTAGGTAACAGAAGATCGGATTTCTATTCAACTTGGATTTTTAGCATGTACATGAAAAGCTTGTTTCAAATCAAACAAGAGACTCTGATGATTCATATGAAACTTGCTATGACATTTAACATCCATTAACAAGCTTGAAATTACACTTTCTTTCACTAGATTTTTTCTTTTGTCCTTTACTTTGTATTTACAGTGACTTTCACCTTTTAAAGTCATGTAATTTCAGTCCTGTAGCTCATTTCTAAAGGTGCAGTCACATTTATTGTTGTTCAGGGAATTTTCATGAGCAAATAACAGTAATTTCAAGTCATCACCTTTATGTAGTGCTTCACACTATCATAACAGCTTCTGTAGTAATATTCAACTCTATTTAAACTATAATAAGGAAAATAATAGAATCAGTGATGCAGGCTTCTTCAAATATGAGGCAAATAAACGACAATAGTGTAAACGACAATAGTCGAAAATAGTAATTTTCCAGCTCAAATCAGTTTAATCTTGATATACACTACCAGTCAAAAGTTTTTGAACAGTAAAATCTTTAATGTTTTTTAAAAGAATCTCTTCTGCTCACCAAGCCTGCATTTATTTGATCCAAAGAACAGAATTTTTGAAATATTTTTACTGTTTAAAATAACATTTTTTTATTTGAATATATTTTAAAATGTCATTTATTCCTGTGATTTCAAAGCTGAATTTTTAGCATCATTACTCCAGTCGCATGATCCTTCAGATATCATTGTAATATTTTGAATTGCTGCTCAAAATACATTTATTATTATTATTATTATGTTGAAAATAGCTGACTAGAATTTTTTCAGGTTTCTTTGATGAATAGGAAGTCAGAAGAACAGCATTTATTTAAAATAAAAATCTTTTGTAACATGATAAATGTCTTCATCATCACTTTTGATCAATTTAAAGCATCCTTGATAAATGAAAGCATTAATTTCTATCATTTCTTTCCCAAAAAAGCTTTTGAATGGTATAGTATATAATGTTACAAAAGCTTTTTTATTTCTGATAAATGCTGATCTTTGGATTTTTCTATTCATTGAAGAATTCTGAAAAAACTCTGTTTTAAATATTGATAATAGTAATAATTTTGAAGGATTATGTGACACAGAAGATCGGAGAAACGATGACGAAAATTTTGCTTTGATCACAGGAATAAATTACATTTTAAAATATATTCAAATAGAAAGCAGTTATTTTAATCAAATAGATCAAATAAATGCAGGCTTGGTGAGCAGAAGAGATTTAAAAAAAACAAAAAACTTAAAAATTTTAGTGTTCAAAAACTTTTGACTGGTAATGCAGTTCAATAACTGTGTAAAGTTCAGTTAAAAAATGTTAAAAATCAGCTATAAGCTGCTCTACAAAAGGCATATTATTATCTTTTTTTAATATGAAGCTGTGCGATTATGAATTTTGCGTCAGGGCAAAAATATTTTCCCATCGCAAGGTATTGCCATTGTTTTTTGTCTGTGAAATAGTGATAATTTGTACATTCATTGATTTAAACTGATAATGTTGCAACTCATCTTGTTGTTACAGCACTCCCTGTTCACCTTTACACCTTTACAATAAAATTGGGAAGAAAACAATCAGATTCTGTCTTAGTAGTATCCATATCTCTTACGTAGTGACAGGCAGCAGTTTAGCCTTTAGAAAGGTTAGTTTTCCTCATATGACCAGGCCATTAGTATTGATAAAGCAGTCATGTACTGAAGGATGTTCTTCATGGTTTTTAATGGCTTCTCAGACTTCAAACTCACTACTAAACCCCCTTTAAAATTGTATGAAATCAAGATCCATCTTCGCCTTAACTCACCTTTTTAGCAGTTTCTCTATTATGGAACATCTACTGCTTTTTCGTCTATTTTTCCGCATTTTTTGTCATAATCTTTAAGGTTCTGGTCTGAAGGAGAGGGACCGGGCAGACAGGGAAACCTAATCCATCTTTTCTGTCCCAGAGGCATTGTGGGAGATGAAGTCAAGCGCACTGCGAGTGAAGCTGTCAGCGGCAGTGATGCGTGAAGCGGAAAGCGGGATCTGTTTTTCTGCAGTTCATGGTTTACATAGAATCAGAAGCCAGCCGAGCTTTGCTTATTCCTTGCCCCTCTCACGTACACGCTCGGCTGTTTAGGTGTCCGACTAGAGGAGTTAGAAGGCAAGACCTGCGAGACGTTATTGTGTCGTAAATCAGATTCTTGTATGGATCATGTGAATTAAAGCAAAAGCTGGTTTATTTCACCTTTGGGAAACATTCATTTTGCAGATGCACAGATGCTAACCTGAAACACTATAAAATATCCATGCTAGCTATTGGTCAAGCTTCTGTCTATAGGCCCGAACAGAATTAGTCATGTCGTAAATGCTCTTTCTGGTTGGGTCAGATAAAAAAAGTCTACCACTGAAATTGCAGCAAGGTCAATGTAAATTGTTATTATTTTCTTTCCATGTCGTTTTCCATGTTGTTAATCATATATAATTTTTTTTCCTCAGTGATGCGCAAAGAAGATATTTTTAGTCCTTAAAAATTAATGGGGTCCAATATTGTTTTTGGGGTGTGAGATATATATCGTCTAGCATAGAGTGTTTTCACGACGTGTCATCAGTCGGCCATATTGGTGGCACTGAACATAATGCCACCGAATGAGACTCATATTTTGCTGATTATTGCTGCTGAAAATGGTCAATTATTGTCATGTTTTGGGCTGCACTAATCGTTTGGACCAGGAAAAACATTTGGAGTACTATAGACTGCCAAAAGCTATAACAAATCAAGGTGAAGAGTGCAAAAAACTGTCTGAGGAACAAAAGACGTTTGAGGTTGGCCAAACTGAACCAGGATTTCCAGGGCAAGAATCTTGACAACATTCATGTTTGTTCTTATCATTTCCAGTCAGATATGTGAAATATTTGGCTAATATCTTAATTAATACTGCTTGTATGTATCTTTACCACCTATTAATTTTAGTTTGTCAAAATATTGTGCCCTTTCCTGTTTACTAAGTCCTTCTGTATGATTCAGCAGCTTCCACACGTTTTTTTCCGTGGTTTAGACAGCATAAATTAGCAGAACTTAGAAATTAGCGTATTCAGTAGTACATTTACCATGCAATCCATTCTGTTGTTTACATCCAAGTATAGTCAATATGGCCACACATCCGGGTAATGTAAATGCAAACCCTCTAAAATATCATAATTGTTATTTAAACTATATGTGATTTTTTTTTTTTTTTTTGGAGCATTATGAGTATATCGCAAAAACAGAACAAAATCTCACCCAGAGTGTGTGCGCATACACTATGACAGTCCAGTAAACAAGAAGTTAGTATTAATTGACTTACATTTTAGACACAAGTTCCTCTCTTTGCTCTATTTCGTCAACTAAATAAGATTCAAAACAACAGCAGTACTGTTTTGCATCTCTGAACTGCACAGAATGGTATTACGTTACTGAATCAATCAGCCGTTTGAAAGAATCAGTTAAATGAATGACTCAAAGGCTCACTCATACAGTGATTTTCATACAGTGGCAATTCTAGGTTTATATTTAAAGTATATTTTCCCTATTTTCCCAAAATCATTTTAAATATCACTGCACTGCACGTTAACTGCATTAAACAGTCTATGTAAATGCATCTAAATGCCCCTTCAGATCCAGATTCTGTGCCAACTCTGCATTGAAAACACAAATTTTATTGATACTGATTTCATTTGATTGGTAACAGCCCTATAGTGTCTTACTATTTAAATGTACTGGTACCGTTTAAATTTGATTGGCATACATTTAATTAGGTTTGAAAAAAAATTGGACTTAAAAAGGTAAAAATGCTCATAAAAGGTAAAAATCAATTGAAACTTTTGTTTAAAAGGTTCACCTGCAAACTAATTGCTGGACAAATTATGAAGAATATCCCCAGATAGCACATGTATGTCTGCAAGATGTCTGTTAAAGATCACTTGATCTGGAAAGCATCTGCTGTGTGCAAACATCTAACAGACATCTGTAAGATTACATCTATTCTAAATCATAAACATCTTAAAGAAATCTAATAGACGTCTATTTGACATCTGATAGGAAACTTCTTATAGATGTATTGCAGATGAGCAAACAACCTAAAAAATATGTCTTCCAAATGTCTTGCAGACGTTTCTGTGATACAGAAAAGTATGTGTGCTATCAGGGTCTCCAGATGTACGTCTGCCAGATGTCTGTTAAAGATCACTTGATCTGGAAATTATCTGCTATGTACAAACTTGCAGATGAGCAAACAGCCTAAAAAATATGTCTTCCAAATGTAAATGTAGACGTCAAACAGATGTCTCTGTGATGTATGTGTACTATCAGAGTCAAAAGCTTTGGAAGTCAGCTTTCCACGACAGTCCTAAACCTGACAAAATACCAGCGCAATAACGTTCACCAAAATATTGTCTAATTATCGCTATGAACAAAATTCCAGAAAATAAATTTTTCATTATTGTACACCAGTAGTGGAGACAAAAACCTTCTTTAAAATTAAAATTCTGTCATTGTTTTCTCACTTTCCCACTTTTCATGTTTTTGTCAATACATGAAATGTCAATGGGGTCCAAAACAACTTTTAAAAACCAGCGACTTTTATTATATCTTCAGAAGAAAGAAAGTCATACAGGTTTGGAACGACATGAAAGTGAGAAAATAATGACAGAATTTTGGGTGAACTGTTCCTTTAAATGTGCTTGATGTTATATAAAACAGCACGTAGATTGTCCGATCCACGCACACAGACATTCATTGATTATGGAAGTGTGTGATAACAGCACTGACCTGCTTGTTCATTTGAGTGGAATGTTGGTGGAGGCGCTTTAGGGGTCATTGGTAGTGTGGGCCATAGCGAAATGGACCACTGCAGTGAGGAAACTGCCAATTGTAGAGCGGCGGCATCACAAACGGTGCGCTCTTTAATAGAACAGCTGATAAAATCAAGCCTATTAAAAACAAACCCTTCTTTTCACTCCTAAGGGGAAACACGCAGCTCTGCTTGAAACACTGTGTGTTTACAGTATCCTGAGTACACACAAAGGGCATCTGAGCTGTGGCTTTTTGATAATGTCAAATAAAACCTTCCTTGGGTTGTTTTCCTAAACAGACGTGGTCCCTTTAAAAAGGTCAGACTGACAGAGAAAACAACTAAGCTGGAGTTTCAGTGTTTAGAGAAGGGGGAATACTGAACTGGAGGAGCGTTTGGTGCGAATCTTGCTAACGTAATTGCAGTCTTGATTGCTACAAGGAGCCTCTGTGTCCCCTTTAGCGCATACACCTCCACCCCACCCCCACCGTCTCTCTCCCCGGGGATATGTGTGGTGATTTTAGCAGATATCCAGCCCTGCAGACAGTGGAAGTGTGACTGAAACACATTTATGTAGTCTCAAGACCAAGGCGAGCTCAAAAAATCTATCTGTGGTTTCCCCCAAAGCCCTGTCTGCTCATGAACTTGTCTCTACTTTACTAAAACATTGAAGTTCAGTCGTCACTGATGATGCATTTGACACTGTGGTGACCAGACGTGCCTATTTTTTGGCCTTTCCCGTGGCTGGAGCTGTCCTTGGAAATGTCCCTGTTAAAAACAAGAATATTCAAAAACCTATTAGGCTTGCTGGAAAGACAGAATATTCTATTTATACCCTATGATTCTACGAGAGGTCCCATATTTATTTTTTTATCAGTCTCAGTTTCTCTTATTTATTTGATTATTACTATTGATTGCTTGTAGTGGCTTTATATAGCAATTCAGTGCTGCGCTGTCGGCACTCACACATTGTTTTGGATGCATGCTTATGTCACGATCAGTTTTAGTTTTATATTGTTCAGTAGTAGGGAATTGTTCATGCTGATTTCATGTATTTTTACATTTATATAAGAAATGTATTTGTATTTACATGTTAGAGATACCTTTGCCATCATCCAGTGCTGTTTTAAAGGGCTAGTTCACCCAAAAAATGAAAATTACATCATGATTTACTCACCCTCAAGTCATCTTAGGTATACATGACTTTCTTCTTTCAGACAAATACAATCAGAGTTATATTAAAAAATATCTGGGCTGTTCCAAGGTTTATAATGGCAGTGAATGGCTGTTGAGATTTTGAAGTCCAATAAAGTACATCCATCCATCATAAAAAGTACTCCACATAGCTCTGGATGGTTAATATAGGCCTTCTGAAGCAGTTTGTGTAAGTAAAAAATCCATATTTAAAACTTTAGAGACCCTAATCTCTAACTTCCGCTAACTGTCCACGAGTAAGTGACATTTCAGCTGATGACGTTGGAAGTAGGCGAACAGTGAAGTGCAGTGGAGAGAGAAAAACAAAACACCAGTCATAAATTAGTAGTACAAAATGAGGTTTTGTAAAGAAAAAATTTCAGAGGATTTCGATATAAGACAAGAGGAGACTGGTTTTCCTTTGCTGTAAACAAAACTTGGTTCTTGCGAGACTAGCATATTCTCACTGTAGCTTACGCTACATCTATATCCTACATCATATGCTGGCACACCACTCCCAGTTCAAAAGTTTTCACCCCTCGGCTCTTAATGCATGTTTTTTTCTTCTGGAGCATCAGTGAGTGTTCGAACCTTCTGTAATAGTTGCATACAAGTCCCAGTTGTTCTCAGTGTGAAAAGATGGATCTCAAATTAATACAGTCATTGGAAAGGATTCAAATACACAAAAATGTTGGAAAACCGAAGTATTTGTGGGACTTGAAGGATTTATAGGACAAACAAGGGACTCTTGATCAACTATCACTAAACAAAAAACACAGCTGTGGATCATTCAGGTTACAACACAGTGTTAAGACTCAAGGGGATGTAAACTTTTGAACTGGGTCATTTTTTATTATTTACTGTTGTGGAATATATGTACACATCTTTTATGTGAAATATCTTATCCAAGTAAGTACTAAATAAACAATAACATGCATTTTGTATGATCCCTCTTATTTTGGTAAAATAATTAGCATTTTTAATGATTCTGAAAGGGGGATGCAAACTTTTGACCTCAACTGTATGTATTTGTGTATTATATTATGGCTGGCTTATTTTAAACTTAACTTCATTGTTGTGAATGCTGACATACAATTTTCTGTGTCCTACAGCTGTGTGGATTGGGACAACAGGAAACTGACAGTAAAATTGGGGAAGTTCAGACAATACTGTTCCCTTGTGCTAATTTTTGTGGCAGATATTCATTTGGGATATGTGGTATGGCATGTGCTGTGAGAGAATGTATTCAGCAGCATTCAAAAGAGGGTTAACTGTGCAAATCAGGTGGAACAGAGCGACTGCAGTGTGAAAAATCTGCCGCAATCTTATTTCTCTCCCTGATTGGATAAACATCTAGCCTATGGCGCTGGGACTTGGTATGCAGGTCTCAGACAAAACTGTTTAAGTGGAGTGCAGATGTTGAAGGGCATGACGGTGTGTGAGCTGAATGTGTGTGTGTGGTTTCTGCTGGTGTGCAAATATAATAAGGAGAACAAACACGACTGGTTTTGGAACAGTGATTCCCAACCAGAGGTGTGTGTGTTGCAGGGGTTACTTGGAAATTCATAAGAAGAAGACGAATGAAGAAGAAGAAAAAACTATGATTTAAAACAAATTGATGATATGTTAGAATAATAGTATTAAAGGGATTAGTTCACTTCAAGAATAAACATTTCCCCAGTGTCATCCAAGATGTTCATGTCTTTTCTCAGTTGAAAAGAAATTGAGGGTTTTGAGGAAGACATTCCAACGTTTTTCTCCAAATAATGAACTAATCATTTAATAATGAGTTGTACATGTACAAGGTTTGGAAACACTGTATGTTCTTGGTTTGGCTCTGTATATTGGAAGTGTGTGTGCGACTAGCCTCTGCTTCTCTGTGGGAATGATGCTTCCCACCATCAGATCCAGGTGTCTTTCCGTTCCCTTCCCCCAGTCCGAGGCAGATGTATTCTGTGCAGTCATGGAGATAGTGCTTTTAGCACATCCATGATCAAAGAGCCTATACTTATGGCACAATAAGATCCCGCTAATAATCCACAATTACTTTCAGACACATGCTAGTGCCAATCAGAATCATACAAAAATAACTAACCACGACAAAGCACTTTAGATGCTGAGCTTTCAGCAATATGTAATTACGATACCATCGATTAAACGAGCCTACTTGTGTACGATGACAATAACGCCCTCATTGCCGTGAGCGTACATCGCGAGTTGTTAGTTTTGACATGCCGCTGTCTTTTTGGCTGTTTGTTCGGAACAGAAACGGGAAAACGAAAATCATCAAAGCCAGGTGGTTTTTCCATTAGCGTGCCTCAGTTAAGCTTCAAAGCTGAGAAGTCGGACTTGCTACGAGAAGGAAATATGAAAAGGGGAAAACTGACAATAACTGCAAGACTGTCAGACATGAGAGACATTTTCAGAGACGGGCCTGCTTAACTACTCACTTCAGGCTGAGGCAGTAGATCAGACGTTGCCTCAGCAGCCACTGAAGTTTCTCAGAATTGCAAAAACACAGGGAGAAGCAGCGTGAGGCTCATTATCATACAGCACATAAAGTGTATATTGGAAACTGCTGGCACTTACAGCTGCAGCTCTGACTCAATAATGAGCAAGTCCACATAGAACGGATCCATTTTTCCGATTTCTTTCTTCTGGGTTTTTTGTGGAAAGCCCATTTAGAAAGCAAGCACCCTGTAGCCTGTTAAATTGAGGGGACAAGTTTTAGCTGTTTAGCATGGTCCCATTAGCTTATACTGTAAATAAAGTATATGAGATTAATAAGATTTCAATAAGATATGAAGTCAGAATTGTGCGTTACAGGCCGAAACTCGCAATTCTGACTTTGTTTTCTCACGAATGCAAATTTGTATCTCACAATTCTGAATTTTTATTACAATTACAAGTTTATATCTCACAATTCTGACTTTTTTTTTCTCAGATTGCATGGTATAAACTTGCAATTGTGAATTATAAAATCAGAATTGCAAGATACAGGCGTAAACGCGCAATTCTGACTGTTTTTTCGCAAATATGAGTTTGTATATCACAATTCAGACTTTTTCTTGCAATTGCAAATTTATATCTCACAATTCTGACTTTTTTTCTCAAAAATTGCATGATATAAACTCACAATTCTGACTTTTTTCTCAAATTGCATGGTATGAACTCACAATTGCGAGTTATGAAGTCACAATTGTGGGACACAGGCCGAAACTCACAATTCTGACTGTTTTCTCGCAAATGCGAGTTTGTATCTCACAATTCTGACTTTTTCTTGCAATTGCAGGTTTATATCTCACAATTCTGCCTTTTTTTCCTCAAAACTGTATGATATAAACTCACAATTGCAAGTTATAAAGTCTTGCAATTCTGACTTTTTTTTTTTCTCAAATTTCATGGTATAAACTTGCAATTGTGAATTATAAAGCCAGAATTGCAAGATACAGGCATAAACGCGCAATTCTGACTGTTTCTTGCAATTGCAAGTTTATTTCTCACAATTCTGCCTTTTTTTCTCAAAAATTGCATGAAATTATCAGAATTGTGAGATAAAGGCCGAAATTCCCAATTCTGACTTTTTTTCTGGCAAATGCAAATTTGTATCTCACAATTCTGACTTTTTATCGCAATTACAAGTTTATTTCTCGCAATTATTACTTTTTTTCTCAGAATTGTTTATATCTCGCAATATAAACTATTTTTTTCTTAAACTGCATGGTATAAACTTGCAATTGCAAGTTATAAAGTCTGAATTGCAAGATACAGGCCCAAACACGCAATTCTGACTGTTTTCTCGCAAATGTGAGTTTGTATATCACAATTCAGACTTTTTCTTGCAATTGCAAGTTTATTTCTCTTCTTTTTTTCTCAAGGATTGCATGATATAAACTCATAGTGGTGAGTTATAAAGTCAAAATTGCAAGATACAAACTCACAATTCTAGCTTTTTTTCTCAAATTGCTTGGAATTATGAGATATAGGCCTAAACTCACAATTGTGGCTTTTTCTTGCAAATGCGAGTTTGTATCTCACAATTCTGACTGAAAATTTTGCAATTGCAAGTTCATATCTCGCAGTTCTGACTTTTTCTTAAAATTGCATATGAACTCACTATTGTTAGTTACAAAGTCAGAATTGCAAATTTATATCATGCAATTATGAGAAAAAAAAGTCTTAGTATCAGTATTGTCATGGTGTCGTTTTTCTTAATGACTTTTGTATTTTTTTGTTTTGTAAATTAGCCATTTTTGTCTAACATTCAAAACTCCAAAAAAAAAGTTCGTTGACGTGGTAATAGAAATTATGTAGAGAATAAATATACTTGTTTAGGTGGTTGAAGAGCTTCCCAGGCTGTTTCGAACACCTACAGAAAAACCCTAACGTAAATACTAACGTAAGCTGGGTCCTACTGCTCTAAAGTAAAGTAAATGTTCAGTCCTCCCTCAGGATTTATGTAATTAAGTCTTAAGCATCTAACTCTCTCTCTCTCTCTCTCTGTTCCTCTGTGTTGTTGTGTTTTGCAGTCTGTTCGCAGTACTCGCGGGGCGTGTTCGCCATTTTCGGCCTGTACGACAAGAGGTCGGTTCACACGCTAACGTCATTCTGCGGTGCGCTGCACATCTCCCTCATCACACCCAGTTTCCCCACAGAGGGTGAGAGCCAGTTTGTCCTACAGCTGCGGCCCTCCATCCGAGGCGCCCTTCTCAGCCTGCTAGACCACTACGACTGGAATCGTTTTGTCTTTCTCTACGATACCGACAGGGGTAAGACAATAAAACACACCCACTCACGCTAATACACAATAGTTATTAGTTATTATGAAGTTATTTTGCAGTAATCAGTTGTTCCACAAGGTGGCAAGACTGACCCGGGCTGTTGTTTCACATTAGAAAACTAAACTAAAGAGACAGAAAAACGACAACAAAATAGCAGAGATAGCAACAACAACAGACGCTCACACTGACAAGCACTTGTAAGCGAGAGGATATGAGACAGCTCAGCTTTAGTTTAAAAGACTTCAAAAATATTTGTTATCAGTCATAACTTACAGGGGAAAAATAGAGGAGACACTGGACTTGGATGAAGCTGTCTAGAGCGCATGTCGACTATCCGTGTTCACGCATAACATCAAATGGAGTATATTTTGAAAGGCTGAATGTTCGACTATACGCATGCACATACAAAAACTAAGTGTACTTTAGGCTTATGAAGTACATACTGGCTTGAATATTAAATGATGTACTGCATAATGTCTTAAAGGAACAGTTCACTAAAAATTAAAATGCTAGAAATCTGCTACTGTCATGTTGTTTCAAACCTGTATGACTTTCAATCTTCTATTTTTAAGAACAGAATCAGTCAGATTCAGCTCACCCAAAAATGAAAATTACCCTATGATTTACTCACCCTCAAGCCATCCTAGGTATATATGACTTTATTCTTTCAGACGAATACTCTTAGTTATATTAAAAAATGTCCTAGCTCTTCCAAGCTTTATAATGGCACTGAATGGGTGGTGTTATTGAATAATCCATCATAAGAAGTACTCCAGACGACTCCGGGGAGTTAATAAAGCAAATCAATTCGTTTTGGTAAGAAAAATATCCAAATGTAAACCTTTATAAACCATCTTCACTTCAGAAGGTCTTTATTAACCCCCCAAAGCCTTGTGGAGTATACTTTATGATGGATGGATGCACTTTTTTGGGCTTCAAAATCTTAACAGCCATTCACTGCCATTATAAAGCTTGAAAGAGCCAGGATATTTTTCAGTATAACTGAAATTAGAAAGCCATATACACCTGGCTTGGGTAAATAATGAGGTAATTTTCATTTTTGGGTGAACTATCCCTTTAAACAACTAATTTATTAAAAAGATAGGACTCAGAAGTAGAATCTGTCATTGCTAGTTCTCAAGTTTAACTTTTAAAGAGATCAAGGGCAGATGTCAAGACTTTCAGAAAATAGAGTTCCTGACATATGACTTCAGAGGATTTACAATATAGTCATATGGAGCGTATGAATAACTTTTTCACCTTTTTATGTTTCACAGAAGATAGAAAGTTATACAGGTTTGGATCAATGTGTGGGTGAGTTTACAATGTAAACTCTACTTTATTGGTTGTCTCGTAGAGTCATCTGACTAGAAATATTATTTCCATAGAGCGTGTTGTTAAAAGAGAGGTTTATTCTTTGGAGAGCAGGGTCAGCTCTTAAACTCTGTTACACTAATGAGAAGTTTGTTGGCTAGAAACACAGTCACTCTGTGTCTTTCTTACTTGTCTCTCTCTCCTATCCTCTCCATCAATGTCTTTTCTTTTCTTCGTCTTGCTCTGCTGTGCTAGACTGAGACTGTCCCTGGAGCCCCGGAGGTGAGCTGTGGCTTTAGCTCTGACACACTTCTGAAATGCACAGAGTTCCTTTGAAAGATGAGCACAATATCTTTCTGTCATCTGAGTTTGTAAAAATCATGAGTGCTCATTGCACAATATCCTATAAATAACATAAGTGATCTTTGTTGTCTTGTGCGTGTATAAGATGCGCTGCTCTCTGTCATTTCACGGATGTTCTTGACGTGGAGATTTCTTTGAGTTTCTGTGATTGGACTTCTCACATCTGCCACAGGCATGTGTTTTTCCTTCACATCCCATATGGCCACTTTATTTGCAAAGTATCCATATGGTGAGCTTAATCAAATATTTTTGAAATGTTAGCAAAATCAGAGCATTCAAACTCCTTGTATCTGCTTTCTCAAGTGCTTATACAGCAAAAACAGTAGTGTTTACACATCTGTTGTTATGTTGGCCTATAACCACTGTAAAATCCATAGGTGGAGGATGGACCAACTCCTCCACACATTGTTTTCTTTTTCTCAACACATTTAAAATAGATTTCCTGTCATACAAAACAGTACATTTCATACAAGATATTGGTGATATGTTCTGTAATGCACAGCCTTGAGAGGCATATTGCTTGTATTAAACAGCTGCAAAAGCAATATTATGAAAAATAGCAAAAATGCAATAAAATTGTATGATAATAATTAAAAATAAATATTATATATTTAATTTTAGATGCACTAATAGTTATAACAATATCATCAATCAAAATAAATAATAATTTATAATAATTATTATTATTATTACATTGCTGTAGCAATAATAATAAACCCTTTTTTTGTTATTATGTTATTTTTCTTAATTATAAATAAATATACACATGTAAATAGCTAATAGTTGAAATAAAAAACTACAGATTTATGGTTGCCAAACAATGTATTAATATAGAGTAAATTTATTATAAATAATGTATGTTTATAATATAGAATAGTTTTATTATTATTGTTGTTGTTTGTAACAATAATAATAATAAAATGTAATTTTTGTATTTTGTTGTTTTTATATAAATAAATAGAAAATAAATATATAAATTAGTAAATTTATAATAATTGGAATAAAAAACCACATATTAATATAAATAATGTGTTTATATTATATAATGGTTTTATTATTATTATTATTATTATTATTATTACTATTACATTGTTGTTGGTAACAATAATAATAAACTCTTGTTTTTTGTTATTTTTGTAATTATAAATGCATATATGTATATGTAAATTAATAAGTGGAATAAAAACGATTATTATTATTATTATTATTATTATTATTATCATTATTATTATTATCATTATTATTATTATTATTATTATTATTATTATTATTATTTCATTGTTGTCGGTAACGATAATAATAAACTCTTGTTTTTTGTTATTTTTTGTAATTATAAATAAATATATTTATATGTAAATTAATAATAAGTGGAATAAATAACTAATTATGATTATGATGATGATTATGATTATTATTATTATTATTATTACATTGTTGTTGGTATCAATAATAATATACTTGTTTTTGTTATTTTTCTGAATTATAAATAAATATATAAATATATAAATATATTTATGTAAATTAATAATAATTGGAACAACAACAACAACAAACAACAACAAAAAAACTACATACTGTTTATGGTTGCCAAGCAATGTATTAATATAGAGTATGTTTATTATAAATAATGTATTTTTATAATATAAAATGGTTTATTATTATTATTATTATTATTATTATTATTATTATTATTAAATTGTTGTTGGTAGCAGCAATAATAATAAACTGTTGTTTTTGTTATTTTGCTTTTTTTTTTTTTTTTTTTTTTAATGATAAATGAATATATACATATGTAAACTAATAACTGGAATTAAAAAAAAAAAAAAAAAAAAAACTACATACTGTTTATGGTTGCCAAGCAATGTATTAATATAGAGTATGTTTATTAAAAATAATGCATGTTTATAATATATAATGCTTCTAATTATTATTCTTATTTTTATTCTTATGAATAATAATAAATTGTTGTTAAGAAGAAGAAGAAGAAGAAGAAATGGAATAAAAACACAGGCTATTAATTGTTGCTGACCAATGTATTAATATAGATTATTTAATGTATTATGTTTGTTATTGTTTTTATTATTATTATTATTATTATTATTATTATTATTAAATATATACATTTAAATGAATCATCATTTGAATACAAAACCGTATGCCTTTGGTTTTTGCCAAGGATTACATTCATATAAAGGTTGTGGTCACCTACATATTTATGAGCAGTTACATTTACATCAAATAAATTACAACGCTTATCCAGTCATAAATTAGAGTCAGAACTATCTTTGTAAATGGGTTCATTTAATTTAGGCTCAAACAGTGAAGGCTGATAGATAAAGATATTTAAAAAGTGCTGGAGTGATTATAGAGTGTTAACATGTATTATGCAGTTCCTTGTTTGGCTTTAAGACAAAGAGAATATTACAAAAGAAAAATGCTCTTACTGTAAACATTCTGCGATTGCGACAAATGTCAGAAGACATTTAGGGTATTATTTTATGTGTACTACCAGCTGGTCAATATTAGTGCTTTGGAGCTCTTGAAAAGCACAGATTTTGTCCTGATGGTCCTTGTTTAGACTACTGGCTCAGTTGCTTTAGACTCAGTGTGCTGTGAGAGCTTCAGAGCAGATACAATCTGAGTGGGATGTGGACATGATGAATGGTTTAGTGTAAGAGGTTGGCACTTCACTGCATTTTCATGGTCTGTTCTCCATCCTTTCTCTCTCTCTATATCTCTGTCACACACACACATACACACACACACACACTGGGCTGCTTTCCCCTGCTGGGCTGGATGGGAGATGAGGGGGGAAGGGAGGAATCCGGCAGCTCTAATGTTGATTCTAGTTCTGGACGGTTGCTGGACATACATGGATATTCACATATGCACATGACAGCCCAAGCTACTGATTTATCAGCTATTAATCAGAGCGGGATTCTCCACTGGGGGGCTTTGAATTATTAGCAGCAGAGGCTGTGATTTGAAATAGATGGCAGAGTTAGTGGTCGATACTGCAGGTGTCTGCAGATATTGAGAGCGGGTTTAGTGCGTGCGGTTGGGCACGTTTGCTTGTGAATGTGTATGTAATCACCTACTTGATTGATTGCTGTTTGTTTAACACACTGGCATGTTAAAATGTCCACATCAGCCATAATGTACAGTGCTTTGATATGTTAATTCATGGCTATTTATGTTACACGTATCCTGAGAGCATCAGGGCATTGGTAAACACTGTGGTTGCTCAGCCAGCATTTAATGTATAATGTTCCCGTAGCTCAACTGGTAAATACATCAAGGTTATGGATTTGATTTTCACACATGCCAATAAAACACATACCTTGAAATGTTACGGATAAAAGCGTCTGCCAGTTACATAAATGAATTAAATGCACAGTTTTAACATGTCTAAAATCTGGGTCAATGACATCCCGCTCATTTATTTTTATCTGGCAATTTTTTTAAAGCTGCATTAAAAATGCATTTCCCAAAATAAGTTTGTGTAACAATATAATACATTTATTACAATATTTCATTATATTGTCAATCTTCATTGCTCAAAATTTGAAGGAGTATTAGCTGTAGGTATACCACTGTTCTACTAAAATGTTTGACAAAATAACCAATGCATTTTAACAAAAACCTTTATTTTGTGGAAAACACACTGATCAAAATTAGATAACAGTAACCACTGTAGCACAAAAGAAGATTACGACTAAAATTTTGGAGGGTTACAGCTGTCAGAAATTAGTAGGAAGTGTAGAGGCCCTTGCTTTGAATGACTAAAGCGCATCACTGCGCTGCTTTAATCTTGGTTCACTCTTCTTCCATAGTATAGGTAACTATAGTGGGTTTCTGAGCCACAACCTTGTCGCCAATGATTTTCCAGAGATTTTCAGTCGGGTTTAGATCAAGACTCTGTCTGGGCATTTAATTATTTCAGTGTTCTTGGCTTCAAGGAACTGCTTTACTTGTTTTGTAGGGTGACTGGGGCATTGTCTTGCATGAAAATTGCAGGCTGATTGAGAGATGCTTGCAGGGAAGAAACGGCATGTCGCTGAAGGAGGTTGAGATAAACATTTGCATTCCCCCTGCCATGTATCTGTATAAGAGGCCCAACTCCTGCTGGAGAAAACATCCCTCAAACCATGAAACATCTTTTACTTTTTTACGCAATTTAGGTTCAAACTTCCCCTTTTTGGCACAAAACAAAATGTTTCCCATCACACCCAAATAATTGTAAAAAGTGAACTCCTCATGCTTCTCAGCAAAGGTGAGCTTAGCCTTTTGATTCTTTCTGCTGATGAGAGGTTTGGTCACTGCAGGGTGTGCTTTCAGTCAGACTTCTCTTAAACATCCTGAGACAGATTCTTACCCTGTTCAGCATCAAACTGTCAAGCAATTTCAGCTGCAGTGCTGAACCGATTCTGCATTATCCTGTCTTCTTGTGCATTTGCCTACCTGATCTCATGACGAAAAGGTACCTGTGGGAACTTTTTCGCAAGATGCTAAATATGTTTACAGTATATATGACTGCAGTTTCCAACAGAAATTAACACTAGAGGTTAAACAGCGAGCACTTGTAATCAAGTGTCCACTCAGTGGACATTTTAAGTCAAACTACGGTGACACATACAAAACCAACATCACATAAAACAACGTCCTTGGAACAAATTAACGCTTGTTCCCACTCAGTGGACATTTCACATCGAATATGTCACAAAACGTACATGGCGGTCTTGCAAAAAAGTTCCCACAGGTACGTTTTTGTCGTGAAATCAGGTTGCCATTTGTCTTACATGGACGACCATTTTTTGGAAACTAGAATGAATTAGTGTCGTTGTAAACCTACAATATTCAAGAAATCACAGATTTGGAACGGCCAACTTCTCTTGCAGGGGCTGAAACGGTCATTCCGTTCCCCTTCATCTGGACAACCTCCTGTCACAGGGTTTCAGTCACCTTAGAGCGGCCCGCCAGCTTGCAATTTCAATGAAAATTGGAGGAATACTGCCAGTTAAATAGGGTTTGTCATATAATTAAGGAAATGAGCACCAGGTGCTAGATTAACACCAATAACTTGGAGGTATCTGTAAGTGTTCTCTAATTTTGATCATTAATTTTGACCTTTTTCAAAAATCTCATTTAAGCTTTTTATACTGTGCTTCAGAATACAATTAATTTATGAAATATGAAACTACCCTTCTAGTCCTGTTAGGATAACTTAAAATAAGACTAAGCAGTGACCTTGAAATTTAGGAAATTGTAGGTTGTTCTCAAATTTTGATTTGTCATGCACATTTTTTGATTCATCACCCAAATTTGCATGTATACAGCATCTACAGTTCATTTTTACTGTTTATCTTATATCTAATATCTAAAGACAAAGATTTTATCAGTATTTGAATTTATCAGTAATATTGTGAAATATATTTACTATTTAAAATAACTGATTTCTATTTGAATATGTTTTAAAATTTAATTTATAACTGTGATCAAAGCTACATTTTCAGCATCATTACTCCAGTCTTCAGTGTCACATGATCCTTCAGAAATCATTTTTAGAAAAGAAATCTGAAAATATCTACTCTGCTGTTTTATATAATTATTATAATAAATATTTTAAGCAGTAAATCAGAAGGAAAAAATTACATTATTACAATATATTCAAATAGAAAACAGTTATTAAAACGACTTTTTTAAAAACATTAAACATTTTACTGTTCAAAAAATTTGACTGATAGTGTACATATTTTCTTTTTTCTATCTTGAACACTCCTATGTCATCCATCTAGACAGACCTATATATTAGCATAAATTCCTCCCCATTTGGCAATATAGGTTATGAAGAGGTAGGGAACAGACATGGCACCCGATTGAGCAAAAGGGTTGCCAGATCAAGCACAGGTTAATCCATTAAATAGTGGAGCCGAGAGAGCTGCGTTGCCAAATTCTGATTGTGACCATAAGGGTCCGTTTTACAGGGACATCTGCTCATCTTGGAGTCAAGTGGGCCTCAGAGGCTCTGAGTGCCTATTTCAAACAGCTAGATTAACATATCCAACACCAGCCCTGTCTGATTAGTACAAGCAGCACTGAGGCCAGTAGCTAGAATCACAAGCGCTGTAATGGAGCTCTCAGGAAGCCTCAATCACACCTTGGAGAAGGTGACAAAAAACAGCTCTTTCTGTCTTCCAATTTAACCGACACGTGTATCGCTGCATTTCGATGGCTTCTATTTTTAAAGATGCAGGAGATGAGGTTCAAGAGATATTTGTCGATTTCTCTGTACTGTTGAGGCTTCTGTAAGCTTTCTGAGGCCTAAAACGAGTCCACATGGAAGGACGGGAGGTTCATATCAGCGCCCTACGATCTGCGCCATGTGATCGCTCACAGGCCTGCAGTTGCAGATGAGAGAGTACCGCACTGGTGCAGGAATGACTCACTGACAATGCCACAAATCACATTCTTTCTGAATAAATGAGAGCCGCGGCTCAATGGTTCAAGCCTTTGGTGGTTTGATGCACACGCTGATCAAATGCCTCGCTGTCTCTTTTATGTCATAGGGTATTCGATACTGCAGGCCATCATGGAAAAGGCGGGCCAGAACGGTTGGCAGGTCAGCGCCATATGTGTCGAAAACTTTAATGATGCCAGTTACCGGCAGCTTCTCGAAGACCTGGACCGCAGGCAGGAAAAGACGTTTGTCATAGACCTGGAGGCAGAAAGACTGAACAACATGCTGGAACAGGTGAGATAAGAGGATGTTGTCAAGTCAATATAAAAGCATTGCAAAATGCATAGAAAAACTAAATAAATAAAAGGCAAATAATATGTAATTGATGTGTGTGTGTTATATATATATATATATATAAAAATCCATTTCAAATGTTGACTACTATATATCATAATTTTAATTGTTATAATTTAATTGTTTACTTTTTATTGTTTTAATTTATATATTTATGGTGGACAGATGTATTTAAACTAATAGTAAGTAAACCACACACAAAAAAATGTTTCTTGTATTTTATTTGGTTGAATATTTTATTATGAAATAAAACACAGGTAAATATTCTAGAGGTAGTTTTATTTTTTTTTATTTTTTCTTATTTTATTCTCCTGAAATAAATCACAGGTAGATATTCTAGAGCTAGTTTTATTTTATTTTTTATTTATTTTTTATTTTATTTTATTTCATTTTATTTTATTTTAACAACTAACAAACAAACAAATAAATAAATTCAAATAATAAGTAATTAAAATATTGAAATATCATGATTTGTCTATTTATATATTTAAATTGTAACATATTATGTATATATTTATTCTATTTGTATCATAATTTTAATTGTTATCATACATTTTCTTTATTGTTTTAATTTATATGAACCATATATATGTATGTGCGTGTGTGCGTGTGTGTGATTTCTGAAATAATACGCAGGTAGATGTTCTAGATGTCATTTAATTTTATTTATTAATATATTTAGATATTCTACAGGTACTGTACTATTTTTTTATGTGTGTTATGTATTAGCACAACGCCATATGGAAAATTATGGCATAGGGTCCAAAGTAATTCAACACCACACCCTGAGTGGTTAAAAATGTTTATAAAGGTCTATAAACTCTACTGTACACTGTGAATCAGGTTTAACTAAACAGAATTAAATATGCACAAGCACAAGGTCCTGAGGGAAGAAAGAACAGATTTCCTCAAGTAATTCAGTTGCAGAAATGACACATTAGAAGGGCATGTTTCTTTATTCCCTGCAAACGGATCCCTTGATATTGCCTTTTGCAACATTTTGTAGCTGTCAAAATCATTTTAAGATATTCTTGCTGGTGTTTGCTTCAATATTCTTCAAATTACAGAGCGGTGTGGGAAAAGGCAGCCTGTTTGATTAGAAATAATTAATAACAGCGAAATTCTGCTTTCCCAACGGCTTACAGCTCTGCTGTACATTCATATGCCGTGTGAATGCCGACAACTGTATTTGCTTTTAGGATTTGCCCTCACTGCAATGTCTGGTTTATCTCCGCAGATTGTGAGTGTCGGCAAGCATGTCAAAGGCTACCATTACATCATGGCAAATTTGGTGAGCTAAATTGTATTCCTTTATCGCCTTATTCTCCCTGTCAGCTTGTCCTCCTTTCATATTCTGTTTTATCTCTTACTTTCTACATATTCCTCTCCACTCCACTGGTCTCTCTCTCTCTCTCTCTAGTTGTCTCGGCCTCTCTGTCTCCTGCCCTCCCTCGTTCTTTTTCTTTCTTAATCCTCGCTTTTCTTTAAGCAAGATACGTCAATTTGAGAGACTAATTCGTATTCCAGTGTGAGCGGTGGTGACAGTGTTTTAATGATGCTGGGAGCTGCAGAGCGTGCTCTCTCTCCCTGCTCTCTGGCTGTGCGCGGAATTGGCTCACAGAGGCGAGCTGGATATGAATGTTTGTGGAATTTCTCTTATCGTAGTGCTGCATTGCCAACTACGTTTTAATAATCTCTCTTTCCCTCTCTCTCTCTCTCTCTCTCTCTCTCTCTCTCTCTCTGTATTTCTTACTCTTTCTCCTTCTTTGCTCTGGCAGGGTTTTAAGGACATCAATCTGGAGCGTTTCATGCATGGGGGAGCCAATGTGACAGGCTTTCAGCTGGTGGACTTCAGCAATCCCATGGTTATTAAACTCATGCAGCGATGGAACAAGCTGGACCAGCGCGAGTATCCCGGCTCTGACGCTCCTCCCAAGGTACCGTCGCATGACCCGGTCCAGTGTGGAGCCACTTTGAAGTCAGATACATTAGCATAAATGCATAAACACCCTGTATGAGTCCCTCCAGCCACTCTGAGAAAACACTCAAATCTCCAGAATGAGTCTGATAATCACATCCAGTGGTTTTATAAGTGTGTCAAGGTTGAGTAAGGCATAAAGATTTAACATTTTGGATGAATGTAAGGAAGGAAGAAATGTAGGATGGGTGGATGGGTAAAAAGGAGGATGATCGATAATGGATAAATGGATGAAAGGAAGAATGACTGGGTGGAAGAAAGGAAAGATGGATTATATGATGGGTGTATAAAAGGAAAGGAAAGGAAGTAAGAAAAGAAGGTAGAGTGGATGAATAATGTAAGCAAAAAGGAAGAAAGAATGAGGGTGTGAAATTAGAGAGGTAATTGTAAAAACAGAAAGGGATGGATGGATGGATGGATGGATGGATGGATGGATGGATGATTTTAGGAAGGAAAGAAGGAAAGAATGAAGGACTGAAATAAAAAATATAGACAACTGAAAAGGGAAGAGATGATGGAAGAAAGAAGGATGGGTAAATGGAAGAAAAAAAATGGATGATGGATAGTGCAAGGAAGGTAAAAAGTATGGGCGGAAGGAAGAAAGAAAAGTTGAAAGAGAGGGAGGATGGATGAATGAAAGGAAGAATGAGTGGGTGGAAGAAAGGAAAGTTGGATGTGTATAAAAGGAAAGGAAGTAAAAAAAGAAGGAAGGGTGGATGAATAATATAAGCAACAAGGAAGAAAGAATGAGTGTATGGAAGGAGGGAAAGAAATATGGACAAAAAATATGGATGGATGGATGGATGGATGGATAATGGATGGGTGAATGGAAGGAAAGGAAAAATGTAGCGTGAATGTGAAGAAAGAATGTATGTGGGTGGTTGGGTTTGTGAAATGAAGGAAGGAAAGAGAAATATAGACAAAGGGAAAAAGGAAGGAATGATGGATGGTTGCACTGAAGGAAAGCAATAGAGAGGGAGGAACAGAGGTGGTTGGGTTTGTTGAAGGAAGGATGGATAGATGTGAGTGGTTGGGTTTAAGGAAAGGAATGAAAATATAGACAATTGAAAAAGGAAGGGATGATCAAAGACAGTAGGATGCGTGGTTGGAAGTATGGATGGATGGGAAAAAAATGGATAGATGGAAGGATTGATGAAGGAAGAGAGAGGATGAATGTGAAGTATAAATGGATGTGGGTGGTTGGATTTGTGAAATGAATGAAGGAAAGATAGAAATACAGACAAATGAAAAAAGGAAGGCATTGATGGGTGGAAGGAAGGAATTAAGGAAGAAAGGAAGGAAGGAAAAAGCATTATCGATGAAGGAAAGGAGGATGGGGTTGGGTTTGTTGAAGGAAGGAAGGATGGATGAATGGAAGGATAGATGAAAGAAAAAAAGGATGGACAAATAATGAAAGGATGAATATATGAGAGTGGCTGGGATTGTGGAATGAAGAAAGGATAGATAGAACGAAATATAGACAATTGGACAAGGAAGGGATGATCAAAGAAAGTAGGGTGAATGAGTTAAAGGATGGATGGATGGATGGAAGAATAAATGAAGGAAGAGAGAAAGGATGAATGTGAAGTATGAATGGATGTGGGTGGTTCGGTTTGTGAAATAAAGGAAGGAAAGATAGAAATATAGACAAAAGGAATAAAGGAGGGAAAACAATAGAGATGAAGGAAGGGAGGATGGGTAGTTTGGTTTGTTGAAGAAAGGAAAGATGAATAGAAAGACGGATGAAGGAAGAAAGGAAGGATGAATAATGGAACGATGGATAGTGAAAGAAAGTGGCTGGGATTGTGAAAAGAAAGAAAGAAAGAAAGAAACTGAAAAAGGAAGGGATGATCAAAAAGCAGGATGAGTGGGTGAAAGTGGATAGATGGATTGAAGGATAGATGAAGGAAGAGAGGAAGGATGAATGTGAAGTATCAATGGATGTGGGTGGCTGGGTTTGTGAAATGAAGGAAGTATAGAAAGACAAATATAGACAAAGGAAAAAAGGAATGGATGGAAGAAGGAAAGCAATATAAACGAAGGGAGGGAGGTTGAGTGGAAGGATGGCGGAAGAAAGAAAGGAAGAATGATTGAATGGAGGGATGGATATATATGAGTGGTTAGGTTTGTGGAATTAAGGAAGGAAAGAAAAATAATTATAGACAATTGAAAAAGGAAGGGATGATCAAGGGAAGGGAGAATTGGTGGTTGGGAATGTTGAAGGAAGGATGAATGAATAAAAGGATAGATAGATGGAAGTGAATGGATAGATGGATGAAGAAAGAGAGAAAGAGTAAATGTGAAGTATGAATGGATTTGGGAATTGAAGGAAGGAAGGGAAGAAAGAAATATAAACAAAGGAAAAAGGAAGGGAAGAATGGGTTGAAGGAATGAAAGAAATATAGACAAAAGAAGGAAGGGAGGATGGATAGATTGGTGGTTGGGTTTGTGAAAGGAAGGAAGAATGAATGAATCAATCCTTCTATCCATTCTTCCTTCCTTTCACAAACCCGACAAAAATGGAGAAAGAAGAAATGAATGAATAGATGTGTGTATGTTGTTGGTTTAGTTTGTAAAATGAAGGCAGTAGGAAATGATGGATGGAAGGAGAGATGAAGGAAGAAAGGATAAATGGATGGAAGGAGGGGTTGATAAAATAAGGAAAGAAAGATGAATAGAATTGGAGAGAGTGCAAATGATATGGCACATATGCACAGTCACAAGAAATATGAACTGCACGTTTCTTATCAAAACTGGAATATCAAAAACAGAAGCTGTGCTGATGTATTGAAGTAACACAGAAACACTGTGAAACAAACCGCGTCACTTCGACCCGTACTGTGAATTATACACCTACATTATCATAATCTGTTTCATTCATCCTCATCTCACCAGACGAATCCTGCTCGTGATTTGATATGCCTGTTTATGTCTGCGTCGTGAAAGCAAGGTCTTTGTTGATCCGTTTTTACTGGGACTCACTTTCCCCTTGGGGCCTGGTGAGGATGACATTCTTTGGAGGGCGGCTGCATTGATCCCCGCCTGGTGATGCGCCGCGGTAACGGAAATCCCTTTGGCGTGGCCTGAGGGGACATCGCTTTACCAAGCGGCTGCTCCTCACCGCACACCGCTGGCCAGAGCAGGATGCTGGGGAGGGACACTGTCGGGGTGTAAATGAGATGCTGTGGTCCAACCATGTCAACACATGCACGGATCCCCATATACACTGTCCTAGACTCGCCCTGTGGTATTTTGACTCGGCTGCTCCGTCTTTCATCCCAAATACTTTAAGCTAGTCCCATAAGCCCTTCTCAGACAGCAGCACGACTGACACCCCAAAAACTCAGAAAATCTCTGAGCTGTTAGCCTTTTCGTGCTGAGGCTATCGGAAGTGTCCCGAAGGCACCGTCTAGTGAGGACACACCTTCTCCAGGGATCAATCCGTGTGTTTTAGGGCTTAGGGGAGCACAGGGCATTAGCCGAAGTGATTTAACTGCAACTATTGCAGTGCTTCCTTTCTGTCCTGCGGGAGGCAAAAGATAGCCCTGCTATCGTTGATAATTAATGTTGGGCCATGAAACGGTGGGTAGACTAAATATAAAAACATTGCCTTAAAGGGATAGTGCACTCAAAAAATGAATGAAAATCCTGTAGTTATTTACTTAATGAGAGTCATTAATTTGTTTAAAAAAGTCTTCTCATTTCCATAAAATATTGTTTTACAATGACCACTTCTTTCTGTTCTTTAAAAATTACTAAAGAACTCATAACCAAATCGTTCAATCTGATTTGTGAAAATAAGTCATTCAAAAGAATCATTTTAAAAGAATGATTCATTCACAAATCTGACTGATGTGACTCAGCAATGACCCACATTTTTTCACACAAAGTGGATTCAAAATGGCTTTTGAACAGTTTTGTGGTGTTTTTATAACTATTCAAAAATCTGAGAGTGAGTAAGATTTTTTTATTGAAAAAAATTAATGCTTTTATTCAGCTACTGTAGGACACATTAAATTGATTGTTATTTTGAACGTTCTATTATGCAACGGATCTTGAAAAAGCATTATCATGGTTTCTGCATAAATATACCTCTCTAAAAAATGCTGTGTTAAAAACAACCCAGCTTTGGTTATTTGGCAACGCTGCACTGGGTATATATTGGACAGAACATGCTGGGTTATTTTGACCCAGCTAGTTGGGTTAAATGTTTTTACCCAACATGCTGGATTGTTTAATTTGAGCCAATTATTATTTAAACATTATTATATTGTTGGCTTAAAAGGGGCTGGAAATTAAAAATAACGCACGGAATTATACAGGCAACAGCAATAATTAAAAGATGAACATTTATTATTAACCAAGAAAACCCATGAAAAAAATAGACAAACTGGATTTATTTGGGTGAATACAGCATGGCTTACAATATTACATACCATTAAACTCTTTAACAAGCATTTTTGAAATAAAAAAATGTAATGTTCGCCGGGGAACTACGAACCTCAGACTGCTGCCTCCCGTTTCACTCGTAGCTGAAAGATGCCATAACTCACTCCATAACATGCCCATAAACAAACAGTACTGAGACTAGAGAACACATTTCAACATCAAATTAAATTCTGTATTATAATGAATAAAATCTGTTTATGTTATGTACGGCAAAAGGTGTTTCCATCATGCAAAACAACCGCTGACGTCTTGTCCTTGTATATTATGTTGTGAAAAATAATATAATTTACAGCACAGTAAAGACGTTATAAATTAAATAAAATGTATACAAACCTTTATTTCACTGAAGAATTGCAACAAATCGGCATCCCTAAGAAGCGCCCTCTCCTGTAGAGGACAAAATCATGCAAAAATCCATGCTCTCACTTTAACTCAGCAGCTGGGTTGTTTCAGCAGAGACAGACTCAACCCAGCGGTTCGGTAGAAAAAATAACCCAATATTTAATAACCCATTAAAAAGAACCCAGCACCTTAGTTACAGAAAAATTACCCAGCACCTGGGTAAAAATAATAAAAATAACCCAATAAAATAGCAAATAATGTGAGACTAAAAAAACAACTTTGCCATTTCTATATAAAAAAACAGAAAAACAATATTTAAATGAGCAATATCACACTCATAGGCGTGCAATATGGCTGTATATCGGCATGGCTCTGATACAGGTGTAGGTAATTACAGCATGCGATATGTCTGCTGAGGAAAGCGATATCTTTGTCGTACTATCTGCTGAAACAAAAAAAAAACGTTAAAACCGGTTGGCTGGTCTTAGCTGGTTTAAGCTGGAAGTAGCTGGTTTTAACTGATCTCCCAGCCTGGTTAGACAGGTCATGCTTGTTTTAGCTGATTGTTCCAACTGGTCTCCCAGCCTGACCAGCTAAGGAAGTGGCCAAAACCCCTCTAAAACCAGCCTGCTGATCAGCTAATACCAGGCTGGATGACCAGCTAAAACCAACCAACCAGCTTAGGCTGGTTTTAACTGTTGTTTTTCTTGCTTTCATCTGTTAACTGTGATATCCGATGACAGCGCTGCTCAGGACATTTTTTTGGCAGCTGCATCTTACATAGTGTTGTTGAAAGTAAAAAATAACTTCCTTGTTTACCACAGCGTTTCAGTCTCTTTCAATATAAAAGTCTTTAGTGCTGACTAAAACGTTTATTGTCGGCATCTAATGGCAGAACAATGTAACTAAAATTATCGTCACAAACACACACACCCTTTCCCAATACTAAATAGTATTATTAAATGCTACTATTATTCATATAAAATATTATTTAACATGATAAAATTTTACCCCCATCCAACAAATAATAGATTAATGAGACCAAAGACTGCCCATTAAATTTGCCCAAAATGAAATATATCTCATGTTTAACCACTATAGAGACGTCAGAGCCAGCTGCAAATTCCAAAAGATCTGGCCGAGGTAAGGTTGCTCTCGGCCGGTTCATGAGTGCTGAGCGGCTGCTTACACCCTGGACCTCACATCTCTGAAAAAATCGAAGAAAATGTTCAAATAGAAGTTCAGACTCAAGAACCAAAAAGAAAGAACTGTTGTATAAATTGCAATAATATTTCACAATATTACAGTTTTATTGTATTTCTGATTGATTTAATACAGTCTTGGTGAACATAAGAGATGAGGGTAGTATGTAAATAAAGACAAATATTTTATTTTCAGTTGAACTATCCCTTTAAATACCTTTTTCAATCTCCTGTTATCTCTCTCTCTATTTCAAACTCACTCTTTCGTTCCATCTCTTGCTCCCTGTGTGCCGTTGTAGCCCTGGGGTCTTTCTGTGTGTTTTGTGTTGTGTTTGTAACGGTACAAAGAGTCCCAGCTCTTACACTAGAGATCTGCTGATGGAATACCAAAAACCATCTCACAGCACAGCCAGAGTGGCTTGTTTCAACCATCAACCAAAGAGCAAGCAGGACAGTCTGAACATGCAGGGGTATTTTTTCTTTAACAGTGTGCATGTATGTACATTCAGCTCAGGTGACCTCATCTGACTCGGTTTGATGACACAAACCACATCATGCACTTTAAAATAGCAGTAAGGAACACAACAACTGATGAAAAACAAGGGCACAAAGCATCAGGCCTCTAAAGGACAAACGCGTGTGCAGAGCTGTGGTTTGTTTTCTTTGTAAAAATACCGTGCGTCGCCTGCAGTGATTCATTCCGTGCCGTTTTATCTCGACGAGGCAGAGAGAAAGAGCACAAGCCACTTATTGGTGCAATCAGGGCAGCCTCCGATAACAGCTGACCGGCCCTCCCCCCACTCCCACCCACCAGAGACTGAAGAGGAAGCGCCTCACAGCTACTGTGTCAGAGCTCACTGATTTCACATGCTCTGTCTGCTCCTAATATGTGCAATGACAAGCATGCGCAGTCACTGCTGTACTATTTTTCTCTTGCTTTTTTTGGTTTGTCCTCTGCTCTGTATTTTTGTTGTTTCCCCCTTCGATGCAGCTGCAAAACACAGACCGTTATTCTCTATGATTCGGCTTGGATGTCCTCTGCTTATGAGGACATCAGCCCTTACAAATGGCGCTCATTAGTGTAAATCTAATGCGGTAAGGTTGATTGACTTGTGTTTAATAAACAGCATTTTGGTATAGTACAGACACTAAAGTGAATATGCAAAGCAATTATAAATAACATTATGCTGGAGCAATTAAAACTAATTCTGCAGTGATTTTTTTTAATATTAAGACTATTAAACAGTTCAATTTACAGGCACTTTCCTGAACTGTGTGTTGGACACTAGTTAATTTCATGTATCACAGTTTCGGTAGATAGATACATACCCAATCTGTACACTGTAAAAAAATTTCTCCAGTTTCAACATAAAAACTGAAGTTGCCTTAAATTTTTAAGTTAAATCAACTTAAAAGTACAAGATATTTCAAAATGCATTTAAATGACTTGTAATTTTAAGTTGATTTAACTTAAAATTTCAAGGCAGCTGCTAAACTTATGTTTTTAAGTTTAAACTGGTATAAACTTTTTACAGTGTATATTTAACTCTATTATATTGTTTATTCAGCCTGATTCACAAAGGTGGTACACTGTAAAAAATAAAAAACACAATTTGTTGAGTCAGCTTGAAATAATTTGTTACCCTGCTGCCTTAAAATTTTAAGTTCAGTCAACTAAAATAAGTTTATTCAACTTGAAATGTTAAGTTGTACAGAGTAACAACTTAGATATTTGTGTTTGCTAAACTTAACAGATGGGTAAGTAACCCAGCTGCCTTAAAATTTTAAGTTGATTCAACTCAAATATCTAAGTTGTCACTTAGTATAATTTAACATTTCAAGTTGAATAAACTTTTTTTGAGTTGACTGAACTTAAAATTTTAAGGCAGCCAGGTTACAAATTATTTTAAGTTGACTCAACAAATTGTTTTTTACAGTGTACGCGCATGAACACAAGAGGCAGGATTTATCGCTTGAGCCAATCACAACCAATCATAACCAGTCATATCCAATCATATCGCGATGGAGGCGTTGCCTCCTCTCCTTTCCCCTATTCATTCTCAATTATCCCCCACCAAGCTCACAGCATGCTTTAGGGGGAATTTAGAAATTAAAATATAACTACATTAACAAATGCTGTAAAATGCATTAATTTCATAATACCTAATGCATTAAGTAAAAACACCATAAAAGCGTATATCTTGACCTTTCTGTGACCCTCTGTTTCTGTAGTACACTTCCGCTCTGACGTATGACGGAGTGATGGTGATGGCAGAAGCCTTCAGGAACCTTCGAAGACAGAAGGTGGACATCTCCCGCAGGGGCAACGCCGGAGACTGCCTGGCCAACCCCGCTGCCCCCTGGAACCAGGGCATCGACATGGAGCGCACACTCAAACAGGTCACATGCACACATGAGCAAATGCAGGCTTTTTATGAAATGGGAAAGCAGTGCTTTGTGCAGTGTTTCAATGGGAGGAAGACAGAAATAAATGTCTAATGGAAAAAAACAAGGCTGTGAGGTGACAGAGGGCTGAGCAGAACAGTAATCGACGATCTGAAAAATGCGAAATGCCCAAATCTGAATCGATGGAAGGTAGAAAATGACAGGGGAAATGGAAAGGTGTAATTGAGGGATCTATAAGGATAGAGAAAGCGAGAGCCAAAACAGAAGAGAGTGGCAGAGAACAAGATGGATAGACATAGCGAGAGCAAGAAAGACCTTAACAACCCATCTTACAAACAAATTTATGGGCCATTCTACAAAATTGATGCAAACTGCTGTCCCACAACCAAAAAACACATTTAAAAAGCATTTAAGTATTCAAATCTTAGATGTTTACTAAGATCCTTCTATTATCTATTGGAACTCACAATAATATTGAAAATATTAATAAGCTTAATATATTTAAAATAATCATTTATTTTGTACTTTCAATTGAGAGATGGCAGTTCCAAACCCTAACACCAAAATTTCAACTTCTGAAAATTATATTGAAATATATTTTTTTTTCCATTGTTGTTTTTAAAACTATCTTTTTTGATTCTTTTAAAAAGTGAAATTAAAAAATATATTTATGTTATATTTTCTTTGTAAATTAGGAAACTTGAAAAAAAAAAATGTGTGCCACATTTTTTATGTCACTACTAAAACACTGTATGTTTTAGTCCATTGGCTGAGACTGATTTTAACTACACCCCTAAATTAATGATCAGGAAATAGTGTCCCTCTCTCTCATAGCTACAAGGTGGAAGTAGATAGGTCCAATCATTTTGAGATAAATGTGTTTAAAAGTCTGAAAAATCTATGTGTAACTTTAAGTAACGTCACTACCAAACACCTAAGCACACTTTTTTTGGAAGTTATTCCATAACATTTAGTTTTTATATGTGCTGGTTAGCATCTTTGAGCTAGGTTCAAAACAGTCACGACCTAAACATTTGGTGAAGTGCTGACATCTTTGCATTTTTGGGTGTTATCCCATAAATTATCACTACCAAAACAATCACAACCGAAACATGTCATCATTGTTTCGGTAGTGACAAGGGGAACTAAATAAAATTTTAGTGTTTTAGCATGCAAGTTAAAATTCTGTAATTCTGTAAAAACATTACTGTCACTACCAAAAATGTGCAGTCACTACCTAAACATGGGATGTTTTGTCAAAAATAAAGTATACTCAATTATCAACTAAGATGTCATGATATTTTTTTGGTTTAATATATTTTCAAACTAATGAATCTTTAACTTTAAAATCAGTATGTTCAACTATTTGCGTATTACAAAGAAACATTTGATTCAAAATACAACAAATCTCATAAATTACACTTTAAATATTGTTACAAATGTCATTGTTATTGATTTGCCTCTGAAAAAAATGTAATAAAATAGCAAAAAATATATTTACAATGTAGATGTAAGCAAAATCTTAATAGGTCAATATAACCCTTCTAATTACATTATTATTACTGTTTCGGTAGTGACAAATTTGAGCAGAGGACAAAACTTTCTAAAAAATACAATATGAGAATTAACTGCACAATTACTAGAAATGTGTACCTTGGATATTAAACAATTTGCATACATATTTATATATATATATTTTGAAGATGTTTCCAACTCTGACTTTGGACCAATTGTGTTGAATGGCCCATGCAGAAAAACACTGATTAACATTCAAAAACACTTGATATTTACAGTACTGTGTAAATACTGTCACAGTAATCTCAAAATCAGTGCTTATATATGCATCAGTAATCAGAATGTGCATGACAAACATAAAAATACTATAAACAGTGTTTTATCAGCAAGAAATTACTTAATTGCTTTTAATTATACACAGATAGATAAGAAATATATTTGAGTTTATCTCTCCCATGTTTAACATGCTCTACTGCCACATCGCTAAAAGAGTCCAGGCAGAATTTAGGATCATTTTTTATATTTATACTTAGTCCTGATGCGCACTCAGCAGTTTATAGTAGTATTGCTGATGATTTGGCTCCACTGTATATCACTTGCAATGGTTTGGGATTTTATTCACAGATTTTAAAGGTGACATATCATGAAAGTCTGACTTTTTTCACCTTTAAGTGCTATAATCTGATCCCCTGTGTATCTACCAACCTATAAAATGTATAAAAAGTTTTCCAACAACAGTGTACAACCACACTTTGTTTTTTAGAATCCCAAGAGGAGACAACAGTGGATTTATTGATTTATTTACTGTATATTACACTGTTAAAATAATGCCATACCTATACAGTTTTTATATATAAATTTGTGTGTATTTGACAGTTTAAGTGCAATAAGACATGAAAGAGAACTTAGTTTAGTACTCACATGCTGTGTGACAGCCGCTTTCTGTGCACGTGCTTCGAATGTGTGTGTTCAGAAAGCCTTATATCAGAAGTTTAAACTAGTATGTGACCCTGGACCACAAAACTAGTCTTAAGTCGCTGGGGTATATTTGTAGCAATAGCCAAAAATACATTGTATGGGGCAAAATTATTGATTTTTCTTTTATGCCAAAAATCATTAGGATATTAAGCTTATCTTACATGAAGATATTTTGTAAAATTACTACTGTAAATATATGAAAACTTCATTTTTGATTAGTAATATTCATTATTAAGAACTTCATTTGGACAACTTTTAAGACGATTTTCTCAATATTTAGATTTTTGTTGCACCGTCAGATTCCATATATTAAAATAGTTGTATTTTGGCCAGATATTGTCCTATCCTATCAAACCTTCAGCTTTCATATGTTGTATAAATCTCAATTTCGAAAAATTGAACTTTATGACTGGTTTTGTGGTCAAGGGTCACATATGGTTTAAAACACATTATTTCAGCAGGATAGACATGATAATCAAAAGCAAACAGATGTTTTTGAGTAGAATATCTGTGGTACGAGATGTAAAGACACAGCTCTATTCTGAAAAAGGGGGCGGGGAGTAGCAGCTCATTTGCATTTAAAGAGACATGCTTGAAAACAGTTTGTTTCTGCTTCCACTCAAAATAGGCATTTTCAAAATTATATAATACATGATCTGCGGGGTATTTTGAGGCGAAACTTCACGGACACACTCTGGAGACTCCTAAAACTTATAACGCATTGTACAAAGGGGTATAATAGGTCTCCTTTAAGGCTGATGGGCCCCTGTTTGAGAAACACTAGGTAATACTTCCAGAAGAAAGTGAAGTTAAAGTTCAAGAAAGCCAGTGAATGTGTAAATGAAAGTGTTTGGAGGTGCTTTGCAGAGGTTGGATAAACTGTAATTACATTGTTTATCACCGCAATCCAGGTGCGCCTCCAAGGATTAACAGGAAATGTCCAGTTCGACCACTACGGGCGCAGAGTCAACTACACTATGGATGTTTTCGAATTAAAAAGTAACGGCCCCAGAAGGGTAAGCTGACATTCTTGCATCAAACATTGGTAGTTCTTCCACTTTGATATTATATGCCTCACTTAAAAAGTCCTTGTCTGGGTGTTTTCCGTCTACGTTTATCTTTGATTCTGAGAAAGTGTAATCATGCTTTGCTTTTGGTCTGTCTCTCTACATCTGTCGAGTGTCATTTCGGTGTTTTTTCATTGTCTTACTTGATGTGCTTAACACTCTGTGCTTCGCTTGATGCAGCTGTTTCTGCGAGAACAATCCCGGGAGACCCTGATGAGTCTTTATTATTTTATACTCAGCGTTTTCTTTTGTACAATGTAACATCTTGTAAGTCTCTTACAGAACCGTATTCCCATTTCATGCAACCATGGATCTCTTTACATGCTGAAAATCGTGTTTTACAGCCATTTTATTTGCCTTATAAACCCGTATGAATCATTAAGACTCTCACAAATGACAGATGATAATTTTTTTACAGAATCAGTCGTTATGTCTACTCCGGCACCAAATCTCCCACACAGTGTTTCCTGTGAGACAGTGTCCTCTGTTTTCTACCCACGTCAGCTGACGGAGCGAGTGGGCTATTTGACAAGCAGGCTTTGACCGTCATGCCCCTGTGGGATTGTAGGAAATAAATCTGTTCAAATTATATTTAGTTAAGAAGCATTCTCAGTGTGAGGGACATAAAAATGAGAGAGAGATTTATTTTCAAATAGGTAATTCTCAACATATTCTTTATAGTTAATTGCAACCAAGTACAGTTTTAAAATAATGCACAGAATTCGGCCTTGAATGGTCTGCTGGTTTTAGCAGCAGAGCTATGTACCTACCATAAAGTCTCGTGTCGCACACCTTCTTCTAAAGTTATGGGAAGCCCTCTGCCTCTGGCGTGCTTTATGGAGTGTGGCGGCTCCTGGCTGCCGTTGAGCAGAGCGCCAGGGGAAGAGTGATGGGAAAAGGAGGAGGAGGGGAGCACAGGAACGAGCCGCCAGGGTTTGGCGCTCATTTATCAGGCAGTCGTGAGCCCCGCTTTAGGCGGATGCTGGAGCCTGGCTCTTCTTTTTCCCGTTCATCTGGGTCTCGTAAGGACACAGGCACACGCCGCTGCTCGTGTCTCCTCAGCCTGACAGTTTATCATCCCACAGCAAAATGCTACACACATTGACACTGTGTTCTTAAGCCACATGAAATAACAACATTCATCTATTAGCATCTACATAAACACTTATAAAATAACTTTAGCAGTGTTTGAAATAACACTTATATTGAAGATATACACTACCAGTCAAAAGTTTGTGTCTGTAAGATTTTTAAAATGGTCTTAAAGTCTCTTATGCTCACCAAGGCTGCATTTCTTTGATCAACAATAATATTGAGAAATATACACTACCAGTCAAAAGTTTTTGAACAGTAAGATTTTTATTAAAAAAATTTTTTAAGGAAATCTCTTCTGCTCTCCAAGTCTGCATTTATTTGA
Source organism: Labeo rohita (assembly GCF_022985175.1). Taxonomy (NCBI): domain Eukaryota; kingdom Metazoa; phylum Chordata; class Actinopteri; order Cypriniformes; family Cyprinidae; genus Labeo; species Labeo rohita. The sequence goes on along the minus strand of NC_066889.1, from coordinate 16,755,028 downwards.
TTATAAATACAGCAAAAGGAGTAATAATATGAAATTATTTTATTAATATTTAAAATAATTGCTTTCTATTTGAATATATTTTAAAATGTAATTTATTTCTGTGTTCAAAGCTAAATTTTCAGCATCGTAATTCCAGTGTCACATGATCCTTCAGAAATCATTCATAGGTAACATTATACAATATACCATTAAAATGCTTGTAGTCAGTATACTATGTTATATATATAATAGAAATTATAGAAATTAATAATTTTATTTAGCTAGGATGCTTTAAATTGATCAAAAATGAAATGTTACAAAAGATTTCTATTTCAGATAAATGCTGTTCTTCTGAACTTTCTATTCATCAAAGAAACCTGAAAATATTCTACTCATCTGTTTTCAGCATAATAATAATAATAAATGTTTTTTTGAGCACCAAATCAGAATATTAGAATGATTTCTGAAGGATCATGTGACTGTAGTAATGACACTAAAAATTCAGCTTTGAAATCACAGGAATGAATTACATTTTAAAATATATTTAAATAGAAAGTTATTTTAAATAGTAAAAATATTTCACATTTTTACTGTTTTTGCTGTACTTTAGATCAAATAAATGCAGGCTTGGTGAGCAGAAGAGAAAAGTTTTACTGTTCAAAAACTTTTGACTGGTAGTGTATAAAAAAAAGAAATAATTTCTGCACATTTACACACATTTACCCATATGGGTAGGCTTGCATGTATTCACTTGCTCTCAGTTGGGTCTGGAGTCTCATTCTCATCTTTGTCCCATCTCCAGATCGGATACTGGAATGATGCTGATAAGTTGGTTCTGACCCAGGATCAAGCTTTGCTTCCCAATGAAACGTCTGGCATGGAGAACAGAACTGTGATTGTGACGACTATTATGGTGAGTACCTGCATTTCCTGATACTTTATTTGACACATTTTACAGTAAAATAACTTGTGGTGTTTGTCCTTCATCTGAAAGCTTCCATACACCAAGAGCCCCTCTCATGCATATGATGAAAAAACGAACATTTCTCAGTGGCGATGAATTTCTTCATAACCTGCACACACAAAGATTCCGATCTGCAAACACTGCAGAAATTCACAGCTGCACCGTGCTGTTCATTAAAGCACATTTTCTCTGTGTGACCTGTCAGTCATACTGCTGTCCATTCAGATAACCCAAATGTTTTTACGTGTGCTGAAAAGCATCTCTCAACAGTGCTGTGTAAATGTGTGCTGCCATGGCATCGTGAACACGCCGTGTGCGTCATCTGCCTTTCTCACGTAGTGTCAAAGTTACCAGAACTGCTGTCTTGGACTCTTTGTATTTTGTTTTGTTCATTTTGTCGACTGTAAGCTTATGTGTGAACTGAAACACTGCATGAATGGGATAGATTCCCTATAAATTTTGGAGATCGTAAATGAAAGTATCGTCTATGTATATGCACTGATTCAAGGACGTTCAGACACATATTTGCTAAATGCTAAGGTTTTGGAGTGTCGCACCTGAAGCCAAATCCTCCTCTTTTCAGCCCCTGGTGAGGAACCCCTTATTAAGAAACTGAACAGCTGATGGACTCTGCAGAGGTGAAATCAAGCACTTACTGAAGCTCGGACAGAGAGAGAGACAAATCAGAACTGAGGGCAAAAACATGGATGCTACTGCCTGAGCCAAAAAAAAAGCCACAATGAGAAATCAAGCCCTGGACGAAGACAAAGACAAGCTCTAATAAGCAACTCAATCATGAATGGAAAAGATCTGTAGTGTTGCCAGAACTGGAAAATTGGATGGACCCATGGAAGCCAAACAAAGTCTTTACTTTAGCATTTATGTCACGTGTTTCGCAAACAGATGAACCAGGTTTTTATAGCATGCACAATACTGTACATAAATCATCATTACTGTCCAATTGCATTCATTAAAGGGATAGTTCACCCAAAAATGAACATTGTGTCATTAAGTACTCACCCTCATGTTGTTCCAAACCCGTAAGTCTTTCATTCATCTTCAGAACACAAATTAGGATATTTTTTTAGAAAATCGGAGAGCTTTCTGACCCTGCATAGACAACAACGCAACTGATACGTTCAAGGCCCAGAAAGGTAGTAAGGACATTGTTAAAATAGTCCATGTGACATCAGTGATTCGACTGTAAAGTTATGAAGCTTTGAGAAAACTTTTTGTGTGCAGAGTAAACAAAAATAGCGGTTATTCAACAATTTCTTCATGCGAGTATCACGACACATGACTATTTTAACAATGTCTTTACCTTTCTGGGCCTTGAACATTTCAGTTGCGTTGCTGTCTATGCAGGGTCAGAAAGCTCTCGGATTTCATCAAAAATATCTTAATTTGTGTTTGGAAGATGAACGAAGGTCTTACGGGTTTAGAACGAAATGAGTAATTAATGACAGAATTTTCTTTTTGGGTGAACTATCCCTTTAAGACTTCTCAAAGCATATCATGGATCTCCATAAGGAATTTTCATTTTCCTATTATGCTTTATACTTTTTGTATTTTAAATGGACAGTTCACTCAAAAAAGAAAATGATCATTGTTTGCCGATCCTCGTTTCCAAACTTGTAACTTTCTAATGTGAAACAAAAAAAGTTGTGAAGAATGTTCATGCTGCTCATTTTCCATACAATGAAAGTGGATGGGGAACAAAAATACAGTGACGCATTGCTGCCACAGACATATTATTTTTTCCACTCAATTATGTCGTAATCGTTATGTTTTCTCGTTAAAACAACATCTTTTCTCATAAAAATTAGATGTCGTTAAAGCAGCATAATTATCTCATTAAAATGACATATTCTCTCATAATAACGAGATGTTTTGGTATTAAAACTACATCTTTTCTCGTAAAAACGAGATGTCGTTAAAAAGCGACATAATTATCGTTAAATTTACATCTTTTCTTGTAATAACGAAATGTTTGCTCATTAAAACAAAATCTTTTCTCATAAAAACGAGATGTTATGTTGTTAAAACGAATATAATTATCTCATTAAAACGACATCTTTTCTCATAAAAAGGACATAATTATGTCGTTAAAATAACATCTTTTCAAATAATAACAAGATGTTTTCTCCTTAAAACGACATCTTTTCTCATAAAAACAAGATATGTCATTAAAATTGCATCTTTTCTTATAATAATGAGATGTTTTCTCATTAAAACATCATCTTTTCTCGTAAAAACATAATTATCTATTTAAATTTAAATTCTTTTCTCATAATAATGAGACGTGTGCTCTTTAAAACTACATCTTTTTCTTGTAAAAACAAGATGTTATGTCGTTACAAACAGTTATTTCTAAATAATCGACTCTTGGAATATTTCTTTATTTGAATGACTTAAAGGGGTCATCGGATGCTAAGTTCACTTTTTCATGTTGTTTGAACATTAATGTGTGTTGGCAGTGTATGTACAAATCTACACTATAATGATAAAAATACATGCAGTGGTTTTTAATTAATCTGTAAAAATAATATCCCCTTTTTCAAATCGAGCCGTTCTCAGATGCCTGTCGGCGTGCCGTCACACCGACAGAGGCCGCTCCCACAGTAGTTGATTGACATGAGCTCTTACCTGAGACCAGCTGTCACAGTCCAGTAACTTTCCATGTTTTGATGCCGATTGAGCGATTGAGGTGTTGTGTTGCTGGATGTAATAATGAACATAGTGGTCGTCATTTACTCCCAACATCTGAGCCGCTGAAGATGCAGTAGATTACGTTTGTTTGTGAATGGAATGCACCTCCTGATCTACATATATCTGTCTATGTTTGCGCGAATCATTCATGATCCAGCTTCACTTACAGCAGAAGTGAGTATAAGTGTTTTTTTATGAATCTTTGCGATCGCCTTTCCTTATAACGTGGTAGTTAGGAAGTTTAGCGGATAAACGCGGCTAAATGCGGCTAATGTAAACAAGATCATCTTTCCACAGAGAGAAGAGAGGGGTGGGGTGAGAAGAGCTCATTTGCATTTACAGAAACAACCCCTTAGAATGAGATGATTTTTGCAGAGCTGATTTTAGCAAGGTAAAAAGGGTGTTGTTTTACAAAACCATTGAGAATTTTTAATCAAAGTATATTAGAGACTTTTCATTAAGACCCTAAAGAATCATATCAACTTGTGGAAAATGGACATCCGATGACCCATTTTTTAAGTTTAATTTAACAACAAATCAAATTACAAACAAAAAGACATTTGTCAGTTTGATATTATTATTATTATTATTAGTAGTAGTAGTAGTAGTAGTAGTAGCAGCAGCAGCAGTAGTAGTATTGTTATGTTTGAAAAACGGAAAAATGAAAATTAGGCCACATTTTTCATATTTATTGTTCATAGGTAAAAAAAAAATAAGCTTATGCATTAATATTTGTTTATATACACAATAAAATTTGTGGAAGCTGTGTGCTATATCCGAGTCTTTTGACATTATAGAATGAAATCTTCTATTTGTATTCAATTAAAATTGGCTATTCATATTAAATGGAAAATCTTGTTCTCAAAACCTTGGGTGGCCTCCATTTGCTTTTATTGTGGAAAAGAGCAGCTTGGACAAACAATGAAGATGAATAGTGAACAGAGCTGTCCCACAAAAACAATATAAAAGCATCGAATGACTTTCAAAACACAGAATGAAATTTAACTTTGTTATTCATTTTCATTGTGTGGAAAAGAGCAGCTTGGACATTATGCCCAAGTATCTCCTGTTGTGTTTTACAGAACAAAGTCAGTCATGGGTTTAAAAACTCAGATGGTGTGTAAATAAGTTCCATTTTAGGTGAATTATTATTAGCGAAAAGGAATTTTTATGTGGTGTTTGTAAGAACTTGCATGACTATACACAACCTCGTGACGGAAGAGTACAGATCACCCCCGCTAGATGCTAAATCTTTTTTGTTTTTGTTTTTTTTTTTCATTTTTTTTTTACCTGTAGAAAAACACTGACCAGGAACAACACTACCCTGTGCTTGTAAAAAAGATTTCAGGAGAAGGTTGCATTCTCATACATCAAACAAATTTGAGATGAAACGGATCTTCCGTTGACATTCAGTGCGGAGAGCTCTATTTGCTGTGTGTGAAATATTTAATTCTCCCTACTGGGCTTTCTGCCTTTCATCATTTTAGCCTAGCCATATGGCTTAGAAAACATTTGTAAAAGGGGAGCAGGTTTTCAGGATTTTTATGTAAATGTTCTGCCATTACCTTGCAAGTAAACATTTTTATTCGCTGCTGTACAGCACCTGTATTGTGTTAGAACTTGTTTGTTACGACAGTACATCATACTGATGAGTGAAAATGACAAATTGTGTTCCTGGTGTGGCTTTTTCCTGTACAAATGTTGCTTTTTGTCCTCTGAATTGTAATCCCTTATACGCTTTTGTCAGCGTGTGACAGGTTTGCTATAGCAGTTTGCTGTTCAAATGTTTGATAAAGGCATGCAATTGTAATAAATTGTGGTCGTGAATGTTACGGGTCAGTTATCGTTGTTTTGAATCATGTACAGCACAGTGTGCTTCATGTTATATTTTAATGCTTGTATGAACTCTTTGTTGTGGTTTCATACATACACTTTCTTAAACGTTAAAGCATTTATCCCTGATTGAAAATTCTTGGTTTTGTTCATTTCATGTAGGAGAATACTGACTCGCAAACAAAGCAATACATTCTTATGGCTAGCATTCGAATAGCAAATCAATCAGCCACAGGCTCACTAATGACTGTAATTATCTTTAATACCACTTCTACAACAGCTTTATACAAGTATAACTGTGCAGTACATCATATTTAGAATATAAAATGCAAATTAAATGTAGCAACATGGCTAAATTTCAGCAGTTTAAACATTTGCTTGTTTATAAAAGTGTGACATGTTGGCCATTGAAAGTACTTCGTTGTTTTGTTCATTCAGGAAGGGCCGTATGTAATGCTGAAGAAGAACTGGGAGATGTACGAGGGCAACGAGCAATATGAGGGATACTGCGTGGATCTGGCGTATGAAATCGCTAAACACATCGGATTCAAGTATAAGATCTCCATCGTGCCTGATGGAAAGTATGGAGCTCGGGACCCAGAGACAAAGATCTGGAACGGGATGGTTGGGGAGCTGGTGTACGGGGTAAATTACTTTCCTCTTACTTTTTTCAAATGTTCTGAAAATGAATGAACATGATTGTAACCATAAAGGGATTAGTTCACTTCCAGAATACAAATTTCCTAAAATGTACTTACCTCAGTGTCATCCAAGATATTCATGTCGGTCTTTCTTCGGTCACAATGAAATTAAGGTTTTTGAGGAAAACATTCCAGGATTTTTCTCCATATAGTGGACTTAGTGGGAGCCAGTGGGTTGAAGGTCCAAATTGGAGTTTCAGTGCAGTGTTAAAACGGCTCTACACGATCCCAGCCGAGAAGTAAAGGTCTTATCTAGTGAATGGCTTATCTAGCCATTTTCTACAAAAAAAAACATATACTTTTTAACTACAAATGCTCATCTTTCTTTTAGTGTTGCACGATATACCAGTACTAAAAAAGTACTGCAATACCCTGCTTTTAAAAACGTTACGATTCCACTTTTTACTTCAGTGGTACTTCAAGAATGCATTTTAATAAGAGCTGATGAATAGATTAAAAGTAGCCTAGGGTGGTACACTTAAATCAAAACATGATGGGCTAGTGTCTGTGAACATTAAGCTGCAAAATACTTAAGCTGCATGAATCCTGCATGTTCTACGTGTCTCTGAATGGCGCATATGCGCGTTTTTGTTTACTACAAAAGTACTGAAGAGGTGTTTTCAGCCTTAATATATTAGGTACATGAAAATAATCTCTAGAACTGCTCTGAGAGTCACTTCATGAGCATTTTACCATTTTTTTTGCAGAAAACTATTGTCATATTATATACCAGGGTTGCCAGGCTTTCACAACAAAACCTGCCCAATCGCTACTCAAAACTAGCCCAAAACTAGCCCAATTGCGTTTCGAGGGGGTACCCTGTTAAAAATTGCATTCTGGGGGATAAAATATATATTTTTGTGTCAGGGTTCCGCTGGTAAATTTGCATTTCAGAGGCTAAATATGACGTTATTGGGGTCGCTTCCAACTGAATTTGGGATCGTTTGAAGCCGCATTTAAACTGCATTTTGGAAGTTCAAACTCCGGGCACCATGTCAGTCAATTATATGGAAAAAATCCTGAAATGTTTTCCTCAAAAAACATAATTTCTAATATACCAATATAGCAAAGATCTCTACATACCTGTACGCTCAGTAGTTGCTCATCAAAATCCTGTGTAGCGGCACTGACGTGATTATTATTATTTATTTTAATTTTTTAAAGAGGGGATAAAATGCTTTGTTTTAATAGATAAAATAACTATGATCTCCATTTGGATCATCAGTTATTCATTTACTTTTCCTGTTGTTCTATGTTTTTGTTCGAAGTATCGGTTTAGTAGTAGTATTGTGATAATTTAGTCAGGTATCAAAGTAAAAGTCAAAAATTTTGGTATCGTGACAACACTACTTTCTTCGCACGTTTACTTTGTAAACACTGGGTCGGTACTTCCGCCTACATCACGCATGATCTTTCCAACATGATTATGTGATACGTGAAGTCCAGCTAGTGCAAGACAAGCATTTGTGGTTAAAAAGTATATAATTTTCTGTGTTTTTTAGAAAATGACCGACCATTTTGCTAGATAATTATTCCTCTTATTTCCTTATTCCTCATCTGGGATTGTGTAGAGCCGTTTGAAGCTGCACTGAATCTGCAGTTTGGACCTTCAGCCTATTTGCAACCATTGAAGTCCACTATATGGAGAAAAATCCTGGAATGTTCTCCTCAAAAAACGTAATTTCTTTTTGACCGAAGAAAGAAAGATATGAACATCTTGGATGACATGAGGATGAGTAAATTATCAGGAAATTTTTGTTCTGGAAGTACAAAAATTGATGGATTTTAAACATGGAGCATTCAATATGTGGATGTGGATTTGAGGTAAAAATCCCAGTAATTTTCATTGTAAATATTGAGTTGTCTAGTGAAGAGAGAGAGAGAAAAAAAAGAAAGACCAACCTTTCAAAGGCTAATGTTTATTAATGAACACTGCATACAGCCAGTGCTTGTCATCTTGTAGGTTTTCGCTGAGCGCTGGAAAACACACAGCCCAAAAGTTTTTTTCTTCCTCTTGAAAGTGTCGGCCAGTTATAAGAAACTTTAATTTCTTTTTTGGATTAGTCTTGCGCAGCCTTGCTGAGGTCTAAAGTGTCACTAAGTCACCAACAATAATCTAGTTTTTGGATTTACCATGCAGCAAAATGTGCAGCCAGACTTTAGACTCTACAGTTTTTTTCTCTTTTGCTGTAAGCAAGAAGTTTTTTCTCTTCCTGCATTGATTAGTTTATCCTTCTCCCCCAAACCTAAACCTCAGTATTAAGCCTCTTGGATTAACTCCTTGGATTTTTGCCATTAATATGCAAAGCCTTGTTCAATTAGAGAAGTTATAAAATATGATGTGTGGAGAGGTGGGAATCGGCAGATTATGCTTTATTTTCTCTTTTTATTCGCTCTTTTCTCCTCTGCGTATAATGTTCAAATAGAGATCTCAGCTTTGAATGCAAATATTTAGTGTTGGCTTATTCAATCAAATGGCTTAGCTAATAAACTTCGCAAAGTCATCAAATCTGTTTTGCTTGTAAACAAGCGCATTTTGAAGTGCTTAAAGATATCAAACAAGCTTTTCTGTCGTTCTAGAAAGCGGAAATCGCTGTGGCCCCATTGACTATCACTCTGGTCCGGGAGGAGGTCATTGACTTCTCGAAACCCTTTATGAGTTTGGGCATCTCCATCATGATCAAGAAGCCCCAGAAGTCCAAACCGGGCGTCTTCTCCTTCCTGGACCCGTTGGCCTACGAGATCTGGATGTGCATTGTGTTCGCCTACATCGGCGTGAGCGTGGTGCTCTTCCTGGTCAGCCGCTTCAGCCCGTACGAGTGGCACACCGAGGAGCCCGAGGAGGGCACTGACGGTCTGCCTAGCGACCAGCCCCCCAATGAGTTCGGGATCTTCAACAGTCTCTGGTTCTCCCTCGGAGCCTTCATGCAGCAGGGTTGCGACATCTCGCCCAGGTCAGTAAACTTCTTGTGAGGGGAAAAATATGGGAATTAATACAGCTGATGTCTCTGATATGGTAATATCCAATACCTGAAATAGAGTCACTGCTGTAGTTTCCATAGTGATTTGATGACAAGTCTGAATTAAAGAATATGCAGGAGCAGCCAAGTGGGAGAACTTGCATTACTCACTGTTTATTCATTGTGTCTGCTTTGAATCTTTGGGGAGCGAGGAACAACCAGTCACAACCATCACAAAGAACGTTTACATGCATGGTTATAATCAAGCCACTGTGATTTACTTATTTATTTATTTTTGAGTCTTTTCAAATATACACTACCATTCAAAAGTTTTAGGTGTTTCGTTTAAAGAAACGTAAAGACTTTTATAATGTGACAAAAGATTTCTGTTTTAATAAATGCTGTTCTTTTGAACTTTCTATTCATCAGAGAATCCTGAAAAAAATAATAATGGTTTTGATAAAATTATTAAGCTGCACAACCATTTTTAATATTGATAATAGCAAGAAATTTTTTTTAAGCAGCAAATCAGCATATTAGAATGATTTCTGGAGTAATGAGTGTTGAAAATTGAGCTTTGTCATCACAGAAATAAATAAAAATATATTATAAGAAAATAAATAAAATATAAAAATGTAAATATAGTAAATATAAATTACTATTTTTAACAAACAAATGGTAAGCATAAAATACTAAATTAAATTACATTAAATTAAAAATACATATAAATACAATATTTAAAAAAAAATTAATTAAAATAGAAAATGCTTATTTTAAATTGTAATATTATTCACCATATTACTTTTTTTATCAAAGAAACAGTAAACATAAAAGACTGTAAAGACTTTTATAATGTGACAAAAGATTTCCATTTCAAATAAATGCTGTTCTTTTGAAATTTCTATTCATCAAAGAATAACAAGAACTGATAATAACAAGAAATGTTTCTTGAGCAGCAAATCAGTATACTACAATTGCCATCATAGGAATACATTATAATAAAAAATAATTAATTAAAATGTAAATATAAAAAATATTAATTTATAAAATAATATATAATATATAAATATAAATATATATAAACACTGAAAATTCAGTGTTGCTATCACAGGAATAAAACAAAAAATATATATTAATTGAATTTAATTTAATTTAATTTAATTTAATTTAATTTAGTTTAATTTAATTTAATTTAATTTAACTTAATTTAATTTAATTAAATAATGCTTATTTTGAATTGTAATATTATTCACAATACTACTTTTTTTATCAAATGAAATGTGAGCATAAAAGGTTTCTTTCAAAAACACACGCACACACAAAATTTTACCACCCCTAAACTTTTGAACGGTAGTGTACATGCCAATATGTAAAAGATTTAATATCTTTTGCATGTAACCTCTTTTTTCAGGTCACAAATTCAATGGAGTGCATGTAAACGTACTTACAGATATGGTCATATTCCATTTGTATGTAGCAAGTGTCAGTCTTAAAGGAGCAGTTCACCCAAAAAAAAAAAAAAAAAAAAAAAAGTATCCCAGACCAAAAAGAAATACTTTGGGGAAAAGTATGTTTTTTTTTTTTTTTATCCATCAAAAAAAAGTCAATGAAGACCATTGCTTTGGAACCTATTGACTTTCATTGGACAAAAGCATTTGAAACATTCCTCAAAATATCTTCTTTTGTGTTCCACAGTCAAACGATAAATGATCTTTGGGTGAATTATCCCTTAAACACATTTTCCTCTGTATTTACGGAACACATCACACTTTGTCTCACCGGTTCCTCAATAAGTAACTGAGGTGTCACTCCACTTTGCACCTTGATGGATTTTACCATCTTTGAAGCCAGCGGGGGGTCCGGTGTCCTGCGGAACAGTCCGATCGCTCATCGTCCCATTGCCGTGTGCCGTTGATGTCAACACATCGCCCGTCTGTCCTGCCGGCTAGTAGTCACAGGAATCTCACAGGATATGTGCTAGTCATTCATTGTTACTCTGTGTGGCAATTTGTTTTTGTTATTTGTCTCTTGCTCCTTCCTTCGCCTGCGGGTTTAACATCGGGCTCACCGCAGCGCCGGCTCTCACTCACACCCCCACCCGCCCTCTCTTTTCTCTGTGTAATAAGCACCTGCATGACCACGATAGAGCTCTTTAAGAAGTGTTATCAAGAGAAGAGAGAAAAAAAACAGGCTTTATTTTTCAGCCCCCACCAGATAAGAAATCACTCATGACAGGCCAAGGGGAAGAGAAGAGCAGTAAAAAGCACAGCACATGGCGGAAGACAGCAGGTACTTAGAGAGCCGTCAAAACCATAGCGTCTGTCTCGTCTGCTCTATAGCCTGTACAGCGCTGTAGAGGGCCTATGGTTTTGATTTGGCTTAAGAAAACCCATTTAGGACTTATAAGAATCATGCTTTCACCGTTTTTGCATACAGCTAATAAAGATTCATGAGTTGGATAGGAGCCAATGGTAAATGACGGAAAAAGCGGGAAAAAGCACTCCCATTCATTTCCTTTAGTACGTGCCATTAATTCTCTTTAGTCAGCATGTGCCTTTACCTCAATGTTCTTGATTTAGACAAGATGACGCAGTTGCACAGCAGCGTTACCCGGGTGTCGGTACTTGTCCTTTCCTCCTCCACCTCTTCTCTGTCTAATAGCCTACTGGTTATTCAAATGTGCAGATTTGCTTTCTTTTTCTTACGCGCTTGATAGTTATATGCATATTTAACAGCTGAAGTGTGTAATTTTTACGAGGTTAAAATACTTTCTCTTTGCTCGCAGGATTGTACTGCCCTGCAGTAAAGTTTTTTGATTGATTTCATATTAATTTTCACATTACGTTTTCTTGGAGCGTACTGGAGCCAAACCCATTTGTCACAAGACAGATCATAGTCTGAGACAGGGGTTTTAATACCGGTGTCCAGGAAGGCTGTACAGCGGGTGATAAGAGGGGGAGATTGAGAGAAAATACAAATATTTTACACATTTTATTTGTATGTGTTTTAACAGTAAGAAATTCACATCAAATCTGCACGTATATTTGTGGAAAAAGGTTGTAGTTTTGTGCTTTTAGTGTAGAAAGAAGATATTTAACTTCATGCAAAGTAAATGTTGTCTTGGTGATTCAATTTTGGGGTCATTGTTTTGTCTTCATAAAATCACATAAAATTCATTTTATCGCACAGTATTAATGAGTCTTTATACAGGAAAGAATAGTTTTTATTATAATAATTTTTTCAGATTTAGTAATAATACTGATTAGGTAATATTTATTAACAACAATTGTTGTTGTTGTTATTATTTGGTTTGTTTTAGTAGAATAATAAGTGAAATGTTAAATTTTACAATCATCGTAGCATTAACATAAGCAATATGGTCATTATATAGAAAAAAATATTGTTTTTATTTCTTTCTGATTTAGTAATAATAATATTAATAATTATCGCTATTATAAAATAATAATAAAAACAATTATTATTTTGTTGTCATTTGTTTTGGACTTGAATAATAAGTAAAATATACATAATACATTTTCTGATCATCACAGTATTACATCATAGTATTACTAATAACAACAACAACAATAATAATAATAATAATTATTATTATTATTATTATTATTATTATTATTATTATTATTATTTATTAATATTATTATTATGTTTTGAACTAGAATAATAAGTAAAATATGATTAAGTACTAATAATATTCATAAATATTATTATTTTTTATTTTTACTATTATTATAATAATAGTAATATTATAATAATATAATAATTATTATTATTTGTTTATTTAGTAGAATAATAAGTAAAATATTACATTTTACAATAATTACAGGATTACATCTCAGTATTATCTTTATACAGAAAAAATGTTGTTTCTAATTTAGTAATAATAATATTAATAATTATTGTTATTAAAATAATAATTGTTTTTGTTGTTCAGTTGAATGACAAACCACCATTATTATTATTATTATTATTATTCAATATAATTGTTATTATTATTGTACTTGTACTACTGTACTTAGTAGAATAATAAGTAAAATATTACATTTTACAATCATCACTATATTACATTACGAGCAGTATTACGACTGCTAATAGTAACAATAATAATAATATTAATAATAATAATAATTATTATTATTATTATTATTATTATTATTATTATTATTATTTGTTTGGGATTAGAGTATTACAAAATATTACATTTTACGTTCATAACAGTGTTACATAATAATATTAATAATTATTGTTATTATAAAATAATAATAATAGTTGTTGTTTTTAGTTGAATGACAAACCATTATTATTATTATTATTTGTTTTGGATGTTGTAGAATAATAAGTAAAATATTACATTTTAATCATCATCACAGTATAACATCACAGTATACAGAAAAAAAAATCATTTCTGATTTAGTAATAATAATATTCATAATTATTGTTATTATAAAATAATAATAATCATTGTTGTTTAGTTAAATGACAAACCAGTTATTCAAATTTGAGGTCATCATGTTGTCTTCTTAATATCATACTTAATGTTTTTCTCACACATTATAAAGGAATCTTATTACAGAAAAATATATTTACTTTTTTATTTTAGCAAGGAGATCATCCAAAAAGTTTGAAAAGACCTGTCCTAATAGACTTGATTTCAGGTTTCTGTTACCTGCTATTATTTTTAGTGGCACAGAAATGACACATTTCAACTTTGATTGTATAATAAGACAGTGCACAGTTTGAGCTTGAATCTCCATTGAAATATTGATTCATAAACACAGCACTTCAGAGTGAGGCATTGATTATGTCATTTTGAGTCATCTTATTGTAATACATTTCTTACAGTGAATCTACATGTTATTAATTTAGCTTCATGCACCACCACTCTATTCCATGTGTCCTCCTTGTTCACAGTTTCCACAGCGAGTAAAACACTTCGTACAGGAGATGATTGATGAGGATGATGTGGGAATGATGGGGTATGAAAATGCTGAGGGCGTTTTGTGTGATGGGGCCGGACAGGGTCATAACTCTTGCCTGTTTTCCCTGTCGTGTTTTTGGCTCAGCCGGGCTGGCAGGTGTCATCCAGCAGACAGGTAGAGCAGCTTCCTGAGCCTCGGAAACAGCCAGCATCTGGCGTGTGCGCTATTGCAGTAATTTTGTAGTTGTAATGCATGTGGGCAGCAGACCCTATCAGACATGGGAAGATTAAAAAAAACTCATTTTCAGATTCCAACACACACAGCAGCGATGAATGAATCCTCTTGAAATTGCATCACGCGACGAACGGGGAATTAAGATATGCTAATGATAGTCATAGATTCGGTATGCGGCATGTAAGATTGTGTCGCTACTCAAAAACCGTGTTGCAGCCCTTATATAAAACCTTTCGATAAGCCTTTTCTTGAAGTGCTTCAGTTGCACTAACTGGGTAATATTTATTCGAGTTTGTGTGAAGCTGACAAATGTTTTTAAAATAATTCTTGTGTTTGCGTAGGGATGTGCCCAAACAGTGAATCCCTATTTGGAAAGGCACAGTAAAGAAATAACATGTTCTACAGAGCCACTAAAGGGACACGTTCAGCCACTTGCTAGCAGTAGCCTGTTATTACAGTACAGAAATTTTGAATGTCTGATAGGACGATGGCAAAAGATTTGCAGATCCTGAGCACCACTGAAACTAAACGGAGTACCTGTGATCACAAATCTTGAAAGTGAAAATAAAAAGCGAGCGCACATTCAAAAGTGAATTTAGTGCCCCGTATACAGTGCTTTCCGAAAGTATTCATACCCCTTCATTTTTTTTTCCAAGTTTTATGTTGCTGACTCACGTTAAACTGTTTTAAATTACTTTTTTCCCCACATCATTATACACAATATCCACAATGACGATGCAAAAACAGAATTGTCACAACTTTTAAAACTAATAAATTTATTAAAAATAAAGAAACTGAAATAATTACATTGCATAAGTAGTTTTCTACTCTGAGTCCCTCAGTCCCTGCATCTGAAAAACAGCCCCACAGTATGAGGCTTCTACCAAGCAGTGTTTGGTTTGGTTTCCTTCAAACATGATGCTTGGAATTGAGGATCATCAGACCAGAGAATCTTGTTTCTCCCAGTCTGAGGGTCCTGTAGGTGCTTTTTTTGCAAATTCCAAGTGTATTTTCATGTGTCTTCACTGAGGAAAGGATTGAGTCTTGTCACACCAGCAAAACCCAGATCGGTAAAATGTTCTGTAAGTTTCTCCTATCTGCATATATGATCATGGAGCTCAATTAGAATGACCATCATCTTCTTGGACACCACTCTAGGCAAGGTCCTTCTTTGTCAGTTGCTCAGTTTGGCCAGGATGTCAAAGATGTGTGACTTAATGCAATCCTGTCTCTGAGCTCTACAGGCAGGTTTTTTTTTTTTTAGCTCAGGGCTTGGTTTTTGCTCTAAAATGCATTCTCAGCTGTTTATTAAGAAGTGTGTGACTTTCCACACCCATTCAACTGAATTTGCCACAGGTTAACTTCACTTGAAGTGTAGTAACATCTGCAAGCAATACGAGTGCTCCTGAGCTAAATTTCAGCTGTCCCAGATAAGGGTATGAATACTTATGCAATGGAATCTTTTTTCTTTTTTTCCTTTTGTCGTTTTTTTTTTTTTTTGTAACAAATTAGCAAATATGTTAAAAAAAAACTGTTTACTGCTTTGTCATTATGGTGTATGTAGTGTAGATTAATGTGGAAAAAAGTCATTTAAAGCAGTGAGGCAGCAACATAACAAAATACAAAAAAATGAAGGGGTATGAATACTTTCGCAAGACACTGTATTAATAGCGGCTCCCTGATGCCTGCAATTTATGTTCAGTGTAATTACCCAAGGATGTACACTGCCCTCCAAAAGTTTGGTATAGCGTGTACTGGATATAAAAAAGAGAGAATGTATGGAAAATTGATCAACAAAAAGCTGATTTTCATTTTTTACTGCACCTATAACAGCATTTCATCTCGTCAGCGTTTACAAACATGTTTTTTCTGCTGTGTCAAAGAACAATTTTCCTTTTCTTGTGCCGTCTTTGTCTCTCTCGATCCCCCTCTCTCTCTTGCTTTCTTCTTCTGTCCCTACTTTTGTATTTCATGGTCGATCTTGCTCCAATAATTGCCTCTATTCACTGACTTCTTTTATTCCTCAGATGGCTTGGAAATGATTGTAGGGCTAGGAGGAGAGAGAGAGATCATGGGAGTGATGTAAGGATATGATTGACTCACCAGGCCAGTGCTGTAACAGTGACGGAAATGAGAGAAAGGAGATTACACTACAGCAGTGGAAGCTTTGCCCCAGGTTTTCTTCATGCCAAAATGATCATTTCAGCCCACAAATCATTTATCTACATAAGACACTCTAGGATAAAAGTTGATACCCTTGAACTGTAATTTCCTTTTTAGATTTATGACCATACACCGATGAAACGCATACCCCAAAATAGCATGCATTATGTGCACGTGGCGTAGTTAGAAGACTTCTTTCTTTTCCACTAACATCTGACCTTTTCAAATAAGATAACTTTTTATATTATGTAATTTATTTGCAGACAAGTACAATTGAAAACTCTCTTTTCTCCATGTTGGAAGCAATTGTGTGCATGACGTGCATTGTAGAAGTTGGGCATGATGGGTATTGTTCTAGACTAGAGAGTGTGTGTCATGCTTATCGGTGACGTTTGGATTTATTTTTCAGAGAATCCAGTCTAGCTAGTTATTTGTAGTGGCCGGAAATAACAATTTGGCTGTTTTCTCAGAGCAGCGGCGGATGTCTCTGCCCTTGAACTCACAGGTGCGGCCTTCCTAAATTTTGCTGTTGTCATGGCAATCGGCAGGAGTCTTGTTTTTTGTTTTGTCGTGCATGAAAATAAAAAGTCCAGCTGTTAAGATGTTTTGGTCGAAAAAGAACAGAGAGATACATTGTTTCCTGCAGTTTTGATTCTTGTGTGAATACACTCGTTCTACATTAATAAGTCATGAAATGCAACATTGAGTAATGTAGCCTAGGGGCTTTCAGACTGGGGTCAAGAGGATAATATTATACAACACCTGGTAAAAAAGTAATATATGTAAAATACATTTATTTCATACTAAGTATAGTTTAAATCTATTAACATATTTACTGACATATCGTTTGAGACTTACTGATATAAAAATTATAGTTATGTGGAGTACTTATTTGGAGTACTATTTGTGCACAATGCACATTTCTTAATATTAAGCCTAAATGTGTTTTAATATCACTGTTGATGAGGATTGTATAATCTCTGTATAATATCAGTCTTTAAATGCAAGATATTTCAAGTGTACCTGAAGTACACTTGCAATAGTTCTTAGCACAGATGTACTTAAAGGGATCATCGGATATGATGCTGATATGATTCTTTAGGGTCTTAATGAAAAGTCTCTAATATACTTTGATTAAAAATTCTCAATGGTTTTGTAAAACAACACCCTTTTAACCTTGTCAAAATGAGCTCTGCAAAAATCATCTCATTCTAAGGGGTTGTTCCTTTAAATGCAAATGAGCTCTGTTCACCCCGCCCCTCTCTTCTCTCTTTCCAATGTCCTGTTTGGTAAGTCGCTTTGGATAAAAGCGTCTGCTAAATGTCTAAATGTAAATGTAAATAATACGAATACACTAAAAAAAAACACAATTTGTTGAGTCAACTTAAAATAATTTGTTAGTTCAGTCTACTCAAAAAAGTGTCAACTTAGATATTTGAGTTGACTAAACAAAAAAATTGGTTTGTTAAACTTAAAAGCTGGGCTTGTTAACCAGCTGCCTTAAAATTTTAAGTTGAATGAACTCAAATATCTCACTTGTCACTTAGTACACTTAACATTTCAAGTTGACTGAATTTAAAATTTTAAGGCAGCCAGGTAACAAATTATTTTAAGCTGACTCAACAAAATGTTTTTTACAGTGTTGTATCCAAAGCCACTTACGAATCAGGACAGTAGAAGCAGTCGAAATCAAGTATCTCAGATAATCTAACACAGTACACGTAGTAAGTTTTTTTTTTAATAATAAATAAATAGGAAACAAGTAAATAAAATAGAAAGAGAATAGAGAACCCTAGTGTTAGAGGTTTTTTTAATAATAAATAAAAAGAAAACAAGTAGACAGAATAGAAAAAGAATAGAGAATGCTAGTGTTAGAAGGTCTTTTTTATAATAAAAAGAAAAAAGTAAATAAAATAGAAAGAGAATAGAGTATAGAGTATAATAACGAATATATACGAATATATGAATAAATAAGTTTCCATTGATGTATGGTTTGTTAGAATAGGACCATTTGAAAATCTGGAATCTGAGGGTGCAAAAAAAAATCTAAATACTGAGAAAATCACCTTTAAATTTATCCACATGAAGTTCTTAGCAACGCATATTACTAATCAAAAATTACGTTTTAATATATTTACGGTTGAAAAAAAAAATTGATAATTTTGACCCATACAATGTATTTTTGGCTACTGCTACAAATATACCCATGATACTTATGACTGGTTTTGTGGTCCAGGGAATAAACACTTGCTCACTTCCAGTGAACGACAAAAAGTTACAGCGTAATGCAAATTAGTTACGTTTTATAATCAGTAACACGTTAATGTTTCTTTTATGTTCATGCCATACGGAGACACCCAGGTGTGTGAAGACGCCACATGCTGCATCTGACAACGACCAAGAGATAGAAATTGCTGCCAAATAAGAATGAATGTATTTTTAATGGGCTAATGTAAGAGCTTGCTTTTTTTATTTTTCCAATTTGATCGGTAATGTGGAGTATGATTGTGAATGACTCTAGTCTCATGCATGGCAAAATTGATTTGCAGGTATTAAATCTTAATCAGAGCAGTCGAGAGGAAGCCATGAATAAATAAAATGCCGGAGGCTCGCTGTGGCTGCGGGCAGTGACCTTTCCATTTATCTACGGCATGTCAAGGTCTCTCCGTTCCTTTCTCTCTATGCGTCTCGCTTTCGTTCTCTCTGACTCCCTCCGCAAATCTACCTCCAGAATGTAATTTAAATTCACCAAACATTCTCAAGCTCAAATACACACATGCTGATGTGTCCTTCTCGATGGGAAATCTGCATAAAAGCGGCTAGTGAGTAATGCGCAGGGTTTCACTGACAGTAGCACATCCCATTTCGCAGCTCTAATGGTGCTGCTTTGATAATGAGCTGCTTTGAGGGATACGTTTGCTTATTTTATGCTTGTGTGAAATCTACAGAGACAGTTTGATTCTTATCATTGAGCTGTGATCAGACGATCTGTTTTACAAGAAATGACATTATGAGGACCAGAGAGAATTCCTGTTTGTTCATGGATCATATGTCTTTATGAATGATACTGTATGCCAAGCGGCAGGGCGGCCGAGCGGCCCGAGGGGTGACTCACTGCTTTCGTGTCCACTCAATTTAGGCTCTTATTAAATTGGCTTTGTCTCATGAAGTCAAATCGATTAACCGCGGTTAGCGCGAGCCGCGCCGCATCTGATCCGAGCCTGAATGGTGCGTCTGCATGCAGGTTAGCGTTTAGCAGCGGATTTCCAAGTTACACAATGTCCTCCGTTTCAAACCTCAGGTGGGTGACAGCCCGCTTTGAGTCTGTTCTTAAAAGCTAATTATGTTAACCGCTGCGTCTTAATACAGAAATGTTTCCTTGACAGTGGAAAACGAAGGACGGGCCTGCATAAATTGGCAGTGCTCGTTTTGCACCGCCATCCTGTAAACTGGTTTGCATAATCAGGGTGAGGTGAGAATTTAAACAGCGTTGGGTTTTAGCACTTCGCCCCCTTCATGGTTGACGTCCCTGACGGCCCACTCTAAATAGCCAATCTGTCATCATGGCAGCCGGTCTGAGAGATCTCCCTCTTGGTGGAGGAGACCCTCACCTACACAGAGTCAATTAAATGATCACAAGACTGTTTTGACAGGCTGTGTTTTATACTGTAAGCAGCTGAAGATCTACAGTAGCTTCTGTAGGGTCACCATAGAGGAACTACTGCCTGGCAAAAAATGAAAGTTTTGTTGTTTGTTTGTTGACTCACCGTCATGTCGTTCCAAATCTGAATGTTGTTATATCTGGTGAATTCAAAATGAGAATCATCATGCAGCTCTTTTCCAAACAAGAAGTTTAGAGAGAGCTTCATAAAGGAAAGAATAACAACAAAAACACTGAATTTCAATTCTGAAAGTATGCTTTTGTGATGAATAGATAATATTTTAAGTTGTCATTGAATATGTCATCTGTGGTGCAGGTTGAATGTTAATTAAAATAAAAAGTAGCTTTTTATGATGATTATTACTCTTTTGGCACTTGAAGGATGTCACTGTGAACTGTCATTTTAAGGAGAAGGTCAATGTGAATATTTTTCCAAAATATTTTCTTTATATAACTACTGTTCAAAAGTCATGATCCTTTGGAGATCATTCTAATATGCTTATTTGGTGCTCAAGAAACATTATTATTATCAATGTTAAAAACAGTTGTGCTTTCTTAAGAAATTCTTCGAATCAAAAAGAAAGAAAAACAGCATTTATTTGAAATAGAATCTTTTGTAGCATTATTAATGTATTTACTGTCCATTTTGGTCAGTTTAATGCATCTTTCCTCAATGAAAATATAAATTTCTTTTCAAAAACCCAACTTTTTTGAACAGTAGTGTACATAGGAAAATAACATCATATAGGTTTGAACTGACATAATTTTTAAAACTTGAATTAATAATTTTTTAAAGGTAACCCTGGGTATTAAGACTTGTATGGTTTAATATAACATAAATGATGTCTCTTATTGAAATATGTAGTAGAAAACCCATGAAAGATTCATGTTATTTAAAAAATCCACATAATTTTATAAATATTTTGGACTATGGGGAGCGCCATTATTTTGTTGACGTGAAATGGTTGCGTTTTGTTGCTATTTTTACCACAACACAACTCAGAAAAAAATAAAACCCATGAAAGATTCACGTTATTTAAAAAATCCACATCATTTTATACATATTTTGGACTATGGGGGGCACCATTATTGCCGCTACATGTTGCTATTTTCACCCTAACTCAACTTGGAAAATAAAATACTGATACGATGACCACAGTTACTGAAAGAGCTTATGGGTGGCGATGGATACAAGCACAGGCTTAAACCAAATGCCGTACCCCGGATATCGAGTGAAATTCATGCTGGCATCTAGCGTTTCTTGTCTCTGCCGTTTGTAAGCTCTTTCAGTAGCTGTGCTCTACTAAAAGCCTTAAAAGCATCAGGACTGAAGTGGAGAGAACGAAGACGCTGGTCTTTAGGAACTTTTATTTGTCCACAGGCATCTTCCCATTCTTTTCTTTTCTTCTTATTGATAGGAAAGCAGTGAAGACTTAGTTTGCTTCTCTTGTCCTTCAACTGAAAATTACGACCAAAAACTGTACAATGTGGCACAGTGTTGCTTATTCCGAGTTGTGCTGTGGTAAACCAGGCAACAGGTAACACCAGTAGCTCACCGAGTGTAACCATTTCATGTCATTGAAATAACAGTGCCCCCCATAGTTTAAAATATGTATAAAACAAAGTGGATTTTTCAAAATAACGTAAATCTATCATTGGTTTTCTACTACATATTTCAGACTTAGAGACACGCTATATTAGTCTTAATATACACACAAGTCTTAATACCCGGGGTTTTGAAGCAGTAATTTTGTCTTTTTAAAGTTGACAAAACATTTTTCTCTTTTTCTCCTCCTGCCTTCCTCACTTCCTTTTCTCCGATGTTTTTCTCCCTTACCCTTCTTTTTTTTAAACCAATGTTATCCTTTCTTTCATTGCTCTGTCATTCACCACTTCTTCAAACCCTCCTTGCATGGTCATTTTCCTCTCTACTCTCTTCCTTTCCGGCGGTGTAGGTCTCTATCTGGACGTATCGTGGGTGGAGTGTGGTGGTTTTTCACCCTCATCATCATCTCCTCCTACACAGCCAACCTGGCTGCTTTCCTCACTGTGGAGAGGATGGTGTCGCCCATTGAGAGCGCTGAGGACCTTGCCAAGCAGACAGACATAGCGTATGGTACTCTTGACTCAGGCTCTACCAAAGAGTTCTTCAGGGTAAGTGGCCAAAGCTAATGGGTTGAGGGGAGGGCAGCTCAGTGTTTTGTTTAAGGGGGTAAAGGGAATGACTCCAAAATGAAAAGATTTCAAGTGCTGTATTAGGAAACAGAAAGAACCTACAGATTCATAAACAAAGCTAAGAAAATATGGTCCTTTTTTTTTTTGGTCCACAACTAATTTTTCAAGTTCTAAAACCTTAACAAAATGTAACTATATGCTTTAGGATCTTATATGCATAATTACAAAACTGGCAAATTATGAATGGCAACACATTACTATTTTATATAGCACTTAAAATCATCTTTGGATAATGCTCAGAATTTGGACTTCTTTCTCAGAATTGTGAGATATAAACGTGCAATTGTGAGAAAAAAGTCAGAATTGTGAAATACAAACACGCAGTTCTAAAGAAAAAGGTTTATATCTCGCAATTTTGACTTTTTTTTGGAGCATTGTGAGATATAAATGCGCAATTGCGAGAAAAAGTCAGAATTGCACGATACAAATATGCAGTTCTGAGAAAAGTTTATATCCTGTAATTCTGACTCTATAACTTGGAATTGTGAGTTTATATCACACAGTTCTGAGAAAAAAATCAGAATTGTGATATGTAAACCCACAATCGTGACAAAAAATGTCAGAATTGCAAGATGAAAAGTCGCAATTACCTTCTTTTTTTTAAAATTCTATGGCAGAAACGGGGTTCCATTATAAATATGCGTGTAGCCCATGACACATTTTTAGTTGTTGTTTGTGTTGCCATTCCCCCAGTCTTCAGCGTGACATGATCCTTCAGAAATCATTATAATATGCTGATTGGCGTTTTAAAAAAACATTTCTTACTGTTAATGTTATAAACAGTTGTGTTGCTTAATATATATGTATAGCGATTCATTTCTTTTCAGGATTCTTTGATGACTAGAAGTTTCAAAAGATCAGCTTTCATTTTAAAGAATATTTTGTAAAATTAAAAATGAAGAGTTCAGATGCAAAAGCCTCCAAGTCCATCTAAAGTTTTTCTATAAAATAATCATTTTTATCAGGCTCCTATGTATAGGTTTCTACCTAAGTACCGGCACTTCTGATTGGGCTGAGGCTGGAATTAAGCGTGTTTGAAGTAAAAGTATTTGATGGACTTATACAATGTGTCGAGAGCATTCACTCAGTATCATTATCTCATTTTTAACCGAGGTGGCTTTTAGAGGGTTTTGCATCTGAACTCTTCAAATGTCTTTACTGTCACTTTTGATCAATTTAATGCATCCTTGCTGAATAGCATTGACCCCAAAACTTATAAACGGTAGTGTATATAACCACTTACAATGTATAAATCCAAAACAAAAATTTACAGATAATGTACTCACCCCTTGTCATCCGAGATATTCATGTCTTTCTTTCTTCAGTCATAAAGAAATTATGTTTTTTGAGGGAAACATTTCAGGATTTTTCTCCATATAATGGACTGATATGGTGCCCCGAGTTTGAACTTCCAAAATGCAGTTTAAATGCGGTTTCAAACGATCACAAATGCAGTTGTAAATTATCCCAGTTGACGAAGAAGGGTCTTATCTAGTGAAATTAAACCGAAATTACAACCGCATTTGGGATCGTTTGAAACAGCATTTAAACTGCATTTTGGAAGTACAAAATAGGGGCACCTTAGCAGTCCATTATATGGAGAAAAATGCAGAAATGTTTTCTCAAAAAAAAAAAAATTTCTTTACAACTGAAGAAAGAAAGACATGAACATCTTAAATGACAAGGGCGTGAGTACATTATATGTGAATCTTTGTTTTGGAAGTGGACTTCTCCTTTAATTAACGTAATTAACAGTTAAAACATTCATAAAAATCTCCCACAGTCCCACATGGTGTCTCAACTGTAACTAATTCAGTAACTAACAAATCATCTGCACCCTCTGCACTCCCTCTGTACACTTCACTGCCATTCTACACCTTTACCCCAACTTTCAGAGGTCAAAGATCGCCGTTTATGAGAAAATGTGGAGCTACATGAAGTCGGCCGAGCCCACGGTGTTCACTAAGACCACGGCGGAAGGAGTGGCACGAGTGCGAAAATCCAAAGGGAAGTACGCCTTCCTGCTGGAGTCCACAATGAACGAGTACACGGAGCAGCGCAAACCCTGCGACACCATGAAAGTGGGAGGAAACCTGGACTCCAAAGGCTACGGGGTGGCGACGCCTAAGGGCTCACAGTTAAGGTGGGTGGAGTAGTATAACAATATGTCACGTGTTGTTATGGTATTCCACCTTCCCTGGCGTGCCTATTTCTAGTTTTCTCTTTTTTCTTTTCGCTTTTCTCATGTGTACTTGTGTGCAGTTAAAGGTCTTGTATACATAGTGCTGTTTTTTTTTTTTTCCTGTTTAATTTGTTTGTTTTTTTATGTAGCCTGAAGCAGGTAATTTAAAACTGATGCATGCATGTTAATGCTGCTGAATTTTTGAGATGAAATGTCTGGATGTTTAACGATGATTATGAATTTTAACGAATGGAGAAGCCTGTGAATATCCTGCCTGGTCTGATGCTTCCCAAATCTTTTTCCCTGGCCATTTAAAATGCACTACAAGTACCATGAACCATGTTTTAAAAAAAAGGTTGAGAAGAGTCAGTTACAGATGACGGTAGCTCCCGGATCAGCCATTTTGTTGCGGAGTTACTGTGGTCTGTCTGACTCTTCTCATGATACCGGGGGGAAGAGCGTCTTCCAGTGCCGCAACGGCTTTTCTCCTGCTGTTGTGATGTCAGATCAGTGCAGGAGATTCACACAGCGTCACATCTACAGCACAGTGTCCTTAATGCTCTTCTTTCTCTTCCCCTCCTCAGCTCAGATGTGTCTCACTACATTCTTTCCCTGTTCCGTTTTTTGTTCCTGTGGGCTGTGTGTTTATTAATGTTGCATTCAGGATAAACTGCATTCAGGATAAACCTCTCTTGAATCATTCCTATCATATACATTTTGACCGTTAACTAGATCATAGATTAGCCAGATTAGCCTTTTATGATGGAGTCCAAAAGTCTAAGACCACCTTAAAAAATAAATTAATTAATGATTAACTGATTAATTAATTAATTGATGGATTGATTGTATTATAAAATTTAGAAATTTAAAATTTAGAGTTTAAAATCGAAAACAAATGCATTATTATAATTATTCAATTTAAATGTATTCAGTTATTTAAATTCATTTTACTACATTTGTGAATTTTGTAACTATTTACATTTTTATTTATTTATTTTTTTTGTTTATTATTATTGAAAGCATAAATTGATATATTTTGAAAACAAAAGTATTTTTATTTATATTATTATTATTGAATATTTATTAATGTGCTTTATTCAGTTTATTTAAATTAATTTAACTAAATTTCTACATTTTGTAAATATTTAAGATTCTGCACTTTATTTATTAGTTTGTTTATTGCTACTGAAAACATAAATCGTTGGTATTTTGAAAACATTATTATTATTATTATTATTATTATTATTATTATTATTATTATTATTATTAAATATATATGTATTAATGAGTTTATTAAATTATTTTAATTCATTTGACTACATTTATGAAATTTGTAAATATTTAAGATTCTGCACTTTATTTATTTGTTTGTTGACATTAAATATTATTGACATTAATATTTATAATTTATAATTTATAAATGTATATGATTACATTTATGAATTTTGTAAATATTAAAGATTCTGCACTTTATTTATTTATTGATATTTAAAACATTGTCAGTATTTTGAAAGAACATTACTATTAATAAATTATTATTATTATTTAATAGTTATTATTTAAATATTTATTCATCTGTTTATTCATTTATTCAAATTTGTTTGACTAAATTTATAAATTTTGTAAATATTTAAGATTCTGCACATTGTTCGTTTATGTATTTATTATTATTGATTATTATTTGATTTATTATTATTATTATCATTAAATATTTATTTTAAAATATTTATTACATAATTATTAATATGTATGAATGTGTTTATAAATGTGTTTATTAATTTATTTAAATTAATTTCACAAAAATTATTAATTTGGAAATATGTAAGATTCTGCACTTTGTTTATTTATTGTTATTAAAAAAATTGGTATTTTGAAAACAAATGTATATTATTATTATTATTATTATTAAATATTAATATTTAGTAATTTACTAAATATGTATTAATGTATTTATACATTTATTTAAATGCATTTGACTAAATTTTGTAAATATTCTGTAAGATTCTTTATCATTGAAAATAAGCTAAAATTTTGAAATTTAAAACAAAAAAATATTATTATAAAATATTTGATTTATAAATGTTTTATGTTTTGCACAATTTCCATTTTTTTAACATCTCAAAAGGACAGATATTCTTGCTTCCATTGAAGCACAATAGGCTTATGATTATGAATGTTTTCATATCATGCTGAATGTCCTAGAGAAACAGATGGTCATGCACATGTGCTAAGAAATAAGACTTTCATGTTTATGTTTTAAAAAAAAAACAGACCACACTGATTTTCAGTGAGAAAATTCTAAACTGAAAGATTATCCCTGGTCTTCTAGACTTTTGGACCCCATTATTTGTGACAAGTTTGTAAAACAACATTAATTTATATGATATGCTTGCTTTATAAAACATTATCTACAAAACGATAAGCATTCTGAGGACTGCAGGGAAAGGTATTATCTGGTGTTTAGGAGCAGAATTGCATTGCCAGCTCTCCTGTGGCTGAGCCAAAGGTGGGAACGCAGGGGTCTGGGGAATAGGATCAAACTCATTCAGCACTTTCAGAGGCTTAAACCCTCAGTGCTCATTTAAACTGTCTGTAAGCAGCATATAGGGAAAGTAACAGGCATTCAATATCATGAGGTCCCTCAGCGCATCTCACAGCAATATTGAGTGCATAGTAAAGCGGGAGTAAAGTGAGGACGAGAAATAAGGGTAGCTTGGGTTGGGGAGGGTGGTTTAAAACAGAGAGCAGGTATTGATTTTTCCATTCCTCCATCTGGAGGTGTATAGCACGGGTAGACAAATAAGATTGGTGTACTGTAAATTAACATGAATATAGGAAAAGAGAGGTTTGTCCTCCGTGGTTCGTGTTTTCCAAGGGGAAGTGGGGTGGGGACGGGCGACTAATCTATAGAGCTTTCCACCCCTTTCTTTCTTAATTGAACCTGATTGGATTCTGCTCAACTATGACAAACTGCTGCTACTGACAAACTATGTTTTATCGTTTCAAGAAGTGCAGTTAACCTGGCAGTTTTAAAACTGAATGAACAAGGCCTGTTGGACAAATTGAAAAACAAGTGGTGGTACGACAAAGGAGAGTGTGGCAGCGGAGGAGGTGGTGAGAAGGTTAGCCACTATGTCAACCAACGCGGGTAAACAGTTTCCTCTGTAACGGGAGCATCTGCCGGGGCGCAATCGCATACGTGACCTTCATCCCGACCCTGTTTTAGCCTGAAGAGAGAGAGAGGAACGCAATTACTGTCAAAGCACAAATATTCGCCTCGAATACTGGGCAGAGATTCCCTCGTCTCTCTTCTGCCATTCATCATAGTTCCCATCAAGGAACTTTTTCCCCTTTGAAATAGTGCGTCTTTTTACTTCCAGTTTTTTAGTTGCTGTTATTCTTCTCCTGAGGCGCATTAGCTCCATTTTTTATAGGAATGCAGAGAACATCCATTGTCTTTTGAAAGGTGCTGCAGTGTCGCATTATGATTATGTATTAAAGACACGATCCAGAGTCAAAGGCAGAGGAGTTTTAATAAAATAAAAACAAACTAACAAAACTGAAACTGAATCTAAATGAAAATACAAAATTAAAGAGCAGGTCATATGTTTTTTTTTAACGTGTTCTGATATTGTGTTGGAGTCCTCTACAACAGGTTTAAATGCATCTAAGGTTAGAAAACATTGTAATTTTCACAGAATATACATTTAGAGTCATTTGTCAATGATTTAAAAATCGCAGCTCTGAGCAAAATGTCTGTAAACCCCTCCCTTCCATAAGCCTACTCTGCTCCGATTGGTCAGCTGGCCAAGTCTGTTGTGATTGGCACAGAGAGGAGTACTTAAGCAAGTTAGCAAGCACTACCATCTGTGTTGCCAAGTCTACGGTTGTTTTTTATGTCCACGGGTTGAAACAACCCCAATAACGTCATGTTTAGTCCGTGGGAACCTTGACAAAAAGTGTGTATTTTCCACCCCTCGACATGCAATTGGGCTAGTTTTGAGTAGCAATTGAATGAGTTTTGTTGTGAAAACATGGCAACCCTGATGCAACTTTACATAAAACAATAATAGTGCTCCAATCTGTTTTAAAAAACAATGACATAAAAATGTTTTAACACTTATGCAAGCGAATCGTGCCCACAGCTAGAGTTTAGCTGTTAAACTGTAAACACTTAACAAAACAATAATGGTGGAGTGCTAACATGGCTAACTGATGATCACCATTTTTTTTTTTTTTTTTTTGTAAACCAAAATATGTTTACACTCAAACACACAAAAATGCTGGGTTAAAAACAACCCAAAATGGGTTATTTGGCAACCCAGCTCAGGATAAATATTGAACAGAACACCAAACATGCTCGGTTATTGTATTTAAGTCAACTATTGTTTAAAAAATGATTATATTGCAGGTTTAAAATGGACTGGAACTTATAAAAACACACAGAATTACTAGAGGCAACAGCAATAATCAAAAGATGAACAATAAGCAAGAACACATGGACAAAATACAAGACAAATTTAATTTATTTAGGTGAATACATAAAAGTTTACAATATTACATACAATTAAACTTGTTTAACAAGCATTTTAGGCATACAAAATGTAACATTTAAAAGTAGAATTTTAATTTTAGTGTATTCAACCATTCTCTGTAATCAGTTTTTACCGTTAACTGCGAACTTCAGACGGCGACTCTTCATTTCACCCGCATCTGAAAGATGCCATGACTGACTCCAAAAACCTCTCATAAACAAACAGTACTGACATTAGAGAACATATTTTAAGATTAAACTCAGTACAGTAACGAATAAAATCCATTTATTTTATGCAAGGCAAAAAGTGTTTCCATCCTGCGAAACAACTGCTGCTGACGCAGCTGACTGACATCTCGTTTTATGTTGCGTTGTGTAAAATAATAACATTTCCAGCACAGTAAAGACTTAAATCAATTAAATAAAATGTATACAAACCCTTATTTTGTTGAAGAAGTGCAATACAGCGGCACTGAGAACCCAATATGGCACTGAGAACCCAATAAGACTCAAAAAGCCCACACTTTGACTGACTGTAACTTAGCAGTTGGGTTGTTTCGTCGGAGACAGGCTCAACCCAGCGGTTGAGTAGAAAAAAATAACCCAGCAACTTAGTTATAGAAAAACTACCCAGCACCTGGGTAAAAATATTAAAAATAACCCATTAAAATGACCCAATGGGCTGAACCCAGCATTTGAGTTAAAAAAAAATAATAATAACCCAGCATTTTTTAGTGTAAATTACATTCTTTATTATTAAACGAAGTAATTAGAACAACGACAGTCTACATTAATCTACACATTTTTTGGAAATAATGGGTTCACATATTGTGGTTTACCTGAAAACTTAAAGCTGCACTAGATGTACTTACAGGTTGTGGTTCAGAGACGCTCGTTAGTCCAAATAAAGAAGATTAGAAGCTAAATAATATAAAAGCCAAGATTAAAAAAGCAGTCCACGGTAAAATGACGAGCATACAACAAAAGGTTTGAACTGTATTGCTTTGGTATCATGTAAAAAAATTAATTCTAACCACCAATTCTTCACATTATCATCTTTCGGCAATGAAAATAAAACAAACTTGCTTTCACAGCATAAAACACAGCGTCTTCTCGACATGATGTAAACACACTAACAAGTGTTTGTGGGCAGGTCAGACTGTTCATATTTTGCAGACAAGCGTGGATTATGCTAATGTGTAACAGAAGATTCGAAAATATGACGACTCGTTCTTTTGAGAGACGGTATCTTTATCATGCACTTTTTTGATTAACAACTTTGCAGACTGTTTACATTGAAGGATACCTAAAGTTCTTTTTCAAAAACCCATATGACCTGCTCTTTAAAATATATATCAGTAGCATTTCCTCCGAGGAGACAAAGAAGGCAGCACCTCCTCACAATTATGTTCGGCTGTGATTGGTTCACGGTTGTGCGATGAAATGAAATTGAAACCAAAAATGTACTTTGGTAAGAGGGATATAAAAAGGTTGCTGCCTACGGTATATGCCAATAATTGTGGTTTAACAGTAATTGCCTCCAGCGTTGGTAGAGAACAGGCCGTGGCAGTATGCGCCCGTTACCCAAAGCGATGGAGCAAGGTCCCGTTCATATGTCTGTGGCTCCAATGCCAGGCCCTAAAACACTGTTCCCTTAAACGGAGCACAGAGACATGTATCACGACGGGACCCTCGGCTCGGTCACTTTGCCAGTGCAACTGCTGTGTCAGCTGTTATGAGTGAATAACATAAAATAACATGTCCTATGATGTTATTTATGTTATTTGTGTTACATTCCTCTGCGCGGTTGAAGAACCCCCGTAAACCTTGCCGTTTTGAAACTGAGTGAATCAGGCATCTTAGACAAGCTGAAAAACAAATGGTGGTACGATAAGGGCGAGTGTGGACCCAAGGACTCGGGAAGTAAGGTCAGTCTCCACAAGTCTGGGACCATCACTGTTGTCTAATGCTCAGTGAGGCAGAAAGTCACCAGTATCTAGCGCATGCTCATCTGTAGGGAGATTTCAGATGTGCACCGAGAGCAAGATAGTTCCAGCATGCCCTGCTTTTCCACACTAAATGTCTTCTGTTTTTAATAACATACCTATTACTTGAGAGGAATGGAAGTGACTGGGCTTTTGAAGGTAACCTAAATTCAACCTGGTCTCATGACAAAAACGTGAGACGTGAAATAAGTAACAATCAGTACGTATCACTGCAGTTTCCAAAAGAAATGAACACTAGAGGTGGTATATCAGTGAGCTTTTTGAATCGTTTTTCAGTGCCACATTTTTAGAATGCTGTTTCATGCATGAGATAATGCAAGAGACACATGTGCAACAAACTTGTCCATGTTTACATCGAATCGAATAAAAAACATGATAAGAACTACCACTATATCTCTGGTAGTTCATATTTGCATCATGATGACAGGCTGAAATCTGCTGTTCATT
The DNA here is from genome assembly GCF_022985175.1 of Labeo rohita. NCBI lineage: Eukaryota > Metazoa > Chordata > Actinopteri > Cypriniformes > Cyprinidae > Labeo > Labeo rohita. Next base: position 16,723,483 of record NC_066889.1, on the reverse strand, counting down.
GTTTTTACAGAACATTTATAGTTAATAATAGACTACTGGTGTTATAGCATCAGTCATTTTTAATGTGAATTACCTTTTAATTTTCCTCATATTATTTCTTAACATATAGTATGTATAAGACAAGTTTGTACAAGATGTACAGTAGTTGTAGTTAATGCATCTTTTCTGCAAAGATATTTAAAGTCCGGGACCATCCAAACCGACTTCAAAGAACTAGTGGCGACAAAAGCCGACGGTGTTGTCGCCTCACGTCAGCAAGCATCTGGACCAAAAAGCTGCACTTGAACACACTGCGCAGACTACAGCCGACTGCAAACTAACACGTGCATTCTGCATGAAAAGATTTAGTTGTCTATAGCAGCAGCTTTTAATAGTATATTTTCATCATTCAAAAGGAGAAGCGGAAACAATGATATACGAGATATATGCAGATATACGAAACATAAACAAAGCAGCGCTTGATTACTATTTTGAATACCAGCTATGCTGATAACTTTCTTTCGTTCGCTAAACTGAGCATCCAGTTCTCACTCACAACATGTTGAATCGGGCAAACTCCGACCAACAAGAGCCAATGTGTGGAACACACCAAAAAATTAGACAGTCGTCAGCTTGGTGTCCAGGGCTTAACAAGTGATTTGTTTAACATTTATATCATGATGACAACTTCATGCGTGGTGGAATAGACTTTTCTTTACCCGGAGGGTTAATAAAAGAAAAGTTACTTGAATCATGTTGTAGTTACAAGTTTTTTGCCATATCCCCCAACCCTGGGTAGCACAAAAGGGCACAACATTGGACGTAACAAAGTTGCTCGGTAGCTTAGCCGAGACGGAGTTGGACATAGGATGCAGAATCCTTGGGTATGAATCCCGTGAAAAACATGGCTCACGATGAGAGAGCTGAAGGATATGAGATTAAACACTCTATAGAAGATATGAGAAGCACCACTCAGTGGACACTTCTGTTGGAAACTGCTGTGATATGCACTTACTAGTACTAGGGCTGCCCCCTAATAGTCGACTTACCATTAGTTGACCGCAGATATGGCTTTTCATCTGAAATATGTACATAGCAACTTTACATGGCCACTTAATCTAATGTTAACCTAGAAAAATGTGTGCTAACGTGACTGCACCAGTCACCAGTGTGGTCACTTGCTCTTAAAATATCAAAAGTAATGCTTCTTTAGAATCTCTAAAGACTGTACATTTATTTGTGTGCACTCAGAATAACAACAAAACATGCTTTTGTAAAATAATGAAAGCAAACAGCGCTTTCTGCTTTCTCGGTCTCTGTGAACTTGAGCATGAAACTTTAAAACTCCATGTATACTTGCCTTACAGACATGAAAAATATATCTATAGAGAGCGAAATGTCTTTCAAATGAACCAATTCAAATGGAAAACGAATATTCTCAGATTTATGTAATTAAGATGATGAGTCAGTGTCGCTGACTTCATCTTTTAAGCCGAAAATAGAGAAAGTACTAATTTATCAATAAATTATTAACACATTAATGCAGTCTCCGTGCTGTTTTTTTCCCGACACATTCAAAATTATTATATCTGCCGTTGTGCTGTGGCAAGCTTTTTTTGCATGCGCTAGAGTGCTTATTAGGCTATATAGGCAATTAAAGGATCACTATTATGATTTATATGGTTTATTAATAAAGCCCGACTAATAGTCGACTAATGCTTAAAACAAACGATTAATAAGTCAACCAGAAAAATCTTTAGTCGAGGGTAGCCCTAATTACTACGTATGTCGTGTCGCATGAAAACTTTCTCCCAGGTACGCTTTTGCCATGAGACCAAGTTGCCTACATTTAGTTAACCCAGCCTGCCATTGCATGACAATCCAAGCAAGCCTGACTTTTGTGGAGCAAGAAACACGCCATGTGTGGAAATAAGTTAGAACACAGTGAGAAGTTAAAATCCTGTCTCATTGTGTAATTGGTGCTAGAGAGAGCTCAGCCAAAAAGCAAAATGAAAACATCTCCTGTAACATACATACTAATTGTCACCTTTTAAAATGCTGTCAAAGCATCGATGCCTGATAGGAGTCGCCACAAAAACATCAGCTTTTCAGATTAGCCTGCAAGCGAAAGGTTGATTGGGACGATATGACTTGTTTTGTCTGTAAACTGTCAATGTGTGTGAATGTGTTTTGGTAGCGTGTAGAGTCGTAGAGTAGTGCTCTGAATGTGTGTGTGCAAGTGTACACGAGCTCCGCTCCCGCCACGTTAACTTCCTGTCTTCTTGTTCCTTTCCTTCCTCTCGCATCCAGGACAAGAGCTCACAAGCCCTCAGCCTCAGTAATGTGGCTGGGGTCTTCTACATTCTGGTCGGGGGCCTGGGCCTGGCCATGCTGGTGGCCCTCATCGAGTTCTGCTACAAGTCCCGAAACGAGGCCAAGAGAATGAAGGTGGAACAGTCTGAACGTCGCCCCTCTTCCTCTCCTCTCCCCAGTCCCGTCCCCCTCCCCAGTCCCCACCCCTCTCCCGGGCCCAGTCCCACCCACAGCACTCAGAGTTTAGCCACATATAGAGAGGGTTACAACGTCTACGCCACTGAAGGAGTAGAGATGTAGGAGGTCAGATGTACGTAGGTGCCCGGCAGTCGTAAGTGGAGCTCCTCTGTTCTCGCTGCCGTAGCTTGCCGTGGTAAAGCTTCTTGTGTTTGTGACGTCCTTGTTCTGTCTCCTCCACGTGTCCTCCGAGTCGGAGACGTGCATTCACATATTTGCGCATGCTGAAGATCGAGGTACCTGGACTGCACACGTTTGTAATCACACGCCAGTGCGGTAACCTCTCTTACCGAGTAAAGAAGACTAGCTAAACCAAGCTTGAGATGATCATTTCACCCTAGGCATAGTCTTAATATCCCCTAGTTGTGAATTTCAAGTAATCTTTGGCTCCAAAGGACTATGCCAGATGCATTTAAGATGCTTCATTGCTGAACTGTCTCATAATCTGGTGTTTTGTATGTGCTTGCTAATAATGTGCAATCATTCAAATAATGACGCTCTGGCTTTTTAAGTACACTCCGCTGACTTTCGTTCTCCCTGTTCCCGTTTTTCTTTTCTCTCCGGACACAGCTCACCTTCACTGAAGCCATGCGGAACAAGGCGCGCCTGTCCATTACGGGGAGCGTAGGCGAGAACGGGCGCGTCCTGACTCCTGATTGCCCGAAGGCTGTCCACTCCGGCCCCTCTCTGCGGCAGAGTTCCGGACTGGCTCTGGTGTCATCCGACTTGCCGTGAAAACCAAAAACGTTCAAGTGCCTTAAACTCCACAAGACCGCAAAACAGACATCAGAAAACCGACCCTACAGCAATGACGCCACCAAGCTGAGCGATCGTGCCGACAAGGTAGATTTCGAAAGCCGAGAACCGAGGCCCCTGACGGCTTCACACTACTACTTGTTTGGAGGATGGTTATCGCACAGACTTCTGTGTTTCCATCATGTACATTCAAAGAACTCGTGCTGCCTTTGAGGGCGAAGCGGGTGGGAAGAAAGAACAGCGAACTCGGTAGCTGTTTGGCGACAAAAAGATCTGCTCGTTCTAACACTCTGCCATAACCCTCGACACCGCATCTCAACATAGCTAAAATTGGGCATTTGTTTGCCTGAAAGGGTATTATTAACATGGATATGGTAATGAATACTTATTAAATAAACTGTGAAGAAGAGTTCATATATATATATATATATATTCTATAAAATCATACCTAAAGTAAATTATTTACATTGTTTTGTAAATAGCAGACTGTACAACTCGCTTGCTTTTTAACAAATTTGTAAATAGCCAATTCTGTAGTGGACAGAGTGTAATTCTCTTTTTAAACCATCTGTAGAAAAAGGATTTCATCGCAATAATGGTTAGAAAATGTTTAAAAAAAACACAAGATTTGATATATGTAGATGTACTTCTATGGATTTAATAACATGGGCATGTTATCAGTGCCAGTGACCTATGCGCCCATGATTCTCGGGAATGTGGCACACACCCTCAGTACATCTCAGCCGCTGCTCTTTCCCAAGCCATGCCCTGCATAATCACTGTGCAGTTGTAGACCATGGTACCCTCTAGACTGTTTTATTTTTTTTCACAGAAGCATATTTATTTTTGATTTACGTGACTACTGAAAAAAGTGAGAAGTATTTAAATGTTCGTCCATTCATTTTAGAGCAGACGTCTTTATGAATGATATAACGAAGTCCAGTCGGACGAGAAATGAATCTAACTTAACCGCGCAAATGTGTATAGAAATAGAGTAGAACGTGTTCAGAACACCGAGCGCCTCTGAAGACACTGTTTGTATCGTGAGAGCCATGGTCAGAGTCCAGCTTTGGCCTTTTTTTTATGAAAAACACTGTGTAACCTCATTCAGGCCTTCAGCATGTTCTCCAGAAAACTGTAGCAACGGACATCTGGATGAAAGGACACTACGTGGACAGTTTCAAAGCTTCAGGACACCATACTGATCAGTCTTTCTCCGCCCAGTTCTGTTTAACTTGCATCTGAAAGTGCAATTTATGGTCCCTCCTGTTCCAATGACCCCTAATACACTAGATGTACTTTTACTCAAGCACACATTGTATTTTTTTCCCTCTCTATCCTTTCTGCCTTCTCTCATTCTGTCTCAAACACACACACATGCACACAATGATCCTGATGCATTTTGAAGATCAGTGTGTTTGGAGAGTGGCATTAGGTTTTTTCCCCATGGTTTCTAATGCTGTGATGAAAGTGGTGTCCTTATTAGGTTAATATGTTAAAATTGTAAATATTTATTTTGATCATTTTTTAGTAAAATATTAATGGATATGAAATGGCTCCTCTGTGTCTTTATTTGGGTTAGTCAGTGTTAACTGAACTCCTTAAATCAGACCAAAAGACGTCTAACTCAATCAAGTACACTACAAGTCAAAAGTTTTTGAACAGTAAGATTTTTTTTGTTTTTTTAATGAATTCTTACCAAGCCTGCCATTTATTTGATCCTAAATACAGCAAAAGCAGTAATATTGTGAAATATTTTTACTATTTAAAATAGCTGCTTTCTATTTGAATATATTTTAAAATGTAATTTATTCCTGTGATTTCAAAGATGAATTTTTAGGATCATTACTCCAGTCTTCGGTGTAACATGTTCCTTCAGAAATGATTCTAATATGCTGATTTGCTGTTTAAGAAACATTTTATATTATTATTATTATTATTATTATTAATATTTGAAACATTTGAGTACATTTTTTTCTTTCTTTGATGAATAGAAAGATCCAAAGATCAGCATTTATCTGAAATAAAAAGTTACACTATACACTACATTATACACTATACTATTCAAAAGCTTAGAGTCAGTATAATTAATTAATTAATTTATTTATTTATATTATTTTTATTTTGGAAAAGAAATTATAGAAATGATTACTTTTATTTAGATCAAAAGATCGCTTTAGATCGCTTTAAATTGATCAAAAGTGATGATAAACATAATAATAATAAATGTTTTTTGAGCAACAAATCTGAATGTTAGAATGATTTCTGAAGGATCAAGTGACTGGAGTAATGATGATAAAAATTCAGCTTTGAAATCTCAGGAATAAATTACATTTAAAAAAATATATTCAAATAGAAAACAGCTATTTTAAATAGTAAAAATATTTCAAAATTTTACTGTTTTTTCTGTACTTTAGATCAAATAAATGCAGGCTTGGTGAGCAAAGAGACTTCTTAAAAAACATTAAAAAGCTTACTGTTCAAAAACTTTTGACTGGTAGTGTATGTTGCGAGCCAAATGGTTTACACTCCTCTGTATATACAGAAATCCATGTATACCCAGTATACAAACTAGACAATATAGCACAAAAGTACATACAGAATCTAGGGTCAAGAAAGCTCAATTCACTGACGCTGAAACAGAGTGACATGTTCTGACATGGAGAAAACTACTTCTTTTTAGACCAAAGTTCTTAATGACAGTAATTGTACCTTGGAGACGAAAGAAAGGCATTATAGGCCGTCTACATCAATATCCATGCAGAAAGCATTCATTAAAAACTCAGTGCATGTGGTTGTGAAGTTGCATGACCAAAAAGATAATTATTTTTCAGGGACACCATTTATTCATTACTTAGAAATGTTATTCTCAGGTTTGTATTATTAGTTTTTATTTGTGTAATTTGTAATTTTTCATTGGAGAATAGTATTCGACCATTCAAGCATCTGAAGTACACTTGTCTTTGAAGAGCAGATGGTGAAAATGACTATGCCAAAGGGGTCACTGAAAAATACCACAAAGCACTGACATTAAAGTAAATAGTCTGATTTTCTTCTCTTACAAAAACCTTGCAGAAAGGGCAAAGCACTGCATGATGGGAATACAAATAAATATTGCAGAAAAACAGCGGTTGGCACTTAAAACCTAAATGCCCTCCTATAACAGATGTTAGTACATATGTTAGAACACAGCCAGTCATGCTAATGACCTTGAGGAGTATGTCATCCAGGACCATCTCAAAATGTGCACCTCTGTACGATACTCATCAGCTTATGTGTTATCTAGCGAGCACACCATGCAGAGCCCACATTTTATGTCTGTTTATCTTTATGTTTTGGCTTCAGAATCGTTAATTTATTATTTTAAATAAATGTTATAGGTGTTTATACTCTGACATATTCAGCTAGTGATCTGTAGTGATATATTAACCAACCCTCAAGGTCAAACAGTAACCATGTTGATACTGTTAGAATATTTTGAATATTATAAATCCAGTTACTCTGATGCACATTTATAAGATTACCTGACATTTGGAAAGCAATATAGGGTTAGGAGAGCATACTGACATACATTAATCATTTCTGTGGTTGTCATGTAGTATTTATTTATTTATTTTATGATGTTATTTACATTTTTAAATTTTACTTCAGTCCAAGACTGGCAAATGTGAGTACAGAAAATGTGTATAATGTGAACAGTATATATACTACTGCAGCGTTAGAGTAGTATTGCTGCAGTATGGTATTTTTGACATAAGAAATAAAGTTCAGTGATTATTTGCACTAGCCTATACAGTGTTCATTAAATAGTGAAGTAGCATTCAATTCCAAAACTTAGTTAATGAAACCAGACAGACGTTATTAATTTGATTTTCGTTAATCAAAACTATGAAAAGTCCCATAGACTTTCATTGAGGGGGTCAACATACTAATCATGCTAAAAACATACTAGCAACATGTTAATCATACTAAATAGGTTAACAACAATGATAATCACATTAAAAACATGTTGGTAACATGCTAATCATGCTAAAACAAACTAGCAATATGCTAATCTTACTAAAAACATGTTAACAGCAATTATAATCATGTTTAAAACGTGTTAGCAACATGCTAATCATATTAGGATCATATTAAAACATGCTAGCAACATACTAATCATGTTATCAACATGCTAATCATGCCCAAACATACCAGCAACATGCTAACAACATGGTAATCAATGCTAAAACATGCCACCGACAAATGTTAACAAAATGCTAGAAACATGTTATTTATGCTAACAACATGCTACCACGAGCTAATCTTGTTAAAACATGTTAATCAAGCTAGCAACATGGTAATCATACAAAAAATGCTAACAACATGGTAATCATGCTAAAATCTAAACTTTCAAACTTCAACCTTTTACAACTGTTTCAAACTTTAAAAATACTGATCTACTATTTCATCTTCTCAACATGCTAATCATGCTAAAAACATACTAGCAACGTGGTAACATGCTAAATAATACTAAAAACCTGTTAACAACAATGCTAATCATGATAAAAAAACATATTAATCAAGCTAGCAATATGCTAATCATGTGACAAAATGCTAACAACATGCAAAGGACGTTAAAAACATGTTAACAACATGCTAATCATGCTAACATCTAAACTTTCAAACTTCAAGCTTTCATATTACTGATCTACTATTTTAGTTTCTTCTTCTCAGCATGCTAATCATGCTGAAAAAAACATACCAGCAACATGCTAATCATGTTAAAAAACATGTTAGCAAGATGTTAATCATGCTAACGACATGCTAATCGTGTTAAAACCATACTAGCAACATGCTAATCATACTAAAAGCCTGTTAACAATGCTAATTATGTTAAATTATGTTAATCATACTAGATTCATGTTAAAAACTTGCTAGCAACACACTAATTGTGTTACTGACATGCTAATCATGCCCAAACATGCTAACAACATGTTAATCATGCTAAAACATGCCACAAACATGTTAACAATGTTAATAATGCAAAAAAATGTAAACAAAATGCTAGAAACATGTTAATCATGCTACCATGTGCTAATCTTGTTAAAACATGTTAATCAAGGTGCCAACATGCTAATCATGCAAAAAAACGCTAACAACATGATAACGACATGCAAAGCATGTTAAAAACATGCTAACAACATGGTAATCATGCTAAAATCTAAACTTTTAAACTTCAAGCTTTTACACAACTGTTCAAACTTACAAACTACTGATCTACTATTTCATCTTCTCAAAATGCTAATCATGCTAAAACATACCAGCAACATGCTAATCATGTTAAAAAACATACTAGCAACATGTTAATAATATTAAAAACATGTTAACAAGATGCTAATCATGTTCACGACATGCTAATCATGTCAAAACATGCTACCAACATGTAACATAATCGTGTTAAAAAATGCTAACAAAATGCTAGAAACGTTAACCATGCAAACAACATGCTACCACATGCTAATCTTGTTAGAACATGTTAATTAAGCTAGCAACATGCAAATCATGCCAAAAAAAGGTTAGCAACATGCTAATCATGCTAAAATCTAAACTTTCAAATTTCAAGCTTTTACAACTGTTTCAAACTTTCAGACGAGGCTTTTTCAAGCCAACTACAAACTTTACTTATCTAGTTACAAAATGGAATGCCAACTTCAGTCTGTATACTACACATGAAGTATACTGCAATGCATACTTAGTAAGGGTTGTATGATTGTATGTTATTCCATACACACATAGAATATGATCAGAAGAACATACTTTTATCATTTCAGTCAAATTTCAAAATTTTTGGTCATTTTGGAGGAGGGGTGGTATTTTATATTTTAAGTCAAATATTGGCAAATGCAATGCATAGTGCTTCAGTTATAATTTTCAGCATCTAGTATGCAGTGTACAGTGTGCTTTAAACAAAGTAGTAGCCAATGAAAACGGATGATTGTTGAATCATAATGGAATCCTAATGCAGTTACTGAATATAAACCGTATATACTGCGGTGTATTCTTAGTAGGAGTATGACAGTATGTCATTCCATATACGCATAAAATATGATCATAAGACAATACTTTTAGCATTTTAGTTAAATGTCTAAATTTGTTGTCATTTTGGTGGTAAAATTTTTATTTTGCATTTTAAGTTGAATATTGGAATACTGGTTCAGTTATGATTTCTAGCAATTAGTATAGGGTATACAGTGTACTTTAAACAGTGAAGTAGTAGCCAATGAAAACAGGATTGTTGAATCAAAACGGAAACTTTATGCAGTTACTGCATAGAAACATTTATACTGCATTGCATACTTAGTAGTATATCATTCCAAAAACACTCTTTAGAAGAGCCTACTGACATACTTTTATTATTTCTGCAGTATTAAGTTAATAAGAATTATCTTGTAAATAAGAATTCGTAGCATTTTTAATCATAAGGTATTACTAACTCAAAAACCTTCAATATAAAATCTACGAGCCGATGTGTTCTGTGAGTTACGTATTGGTTGATGGTAATGCCTCGTCTCGCTTTGAGCTCGTCTTATTATTTGTTATCATGCTAAAAGGGTTCTTAATGCCTCTCGACATCCCTGTCATGAAATGTTTGGACATTATGCTAAACGCTGTCACTGGCCGCTCCACAATAAGGCGCGTGTTGGGGAAACAGGAACTTGCATGTGACAGAGTGTGTCCGATGTCAGATTGGCTGTCATGTCGCGTTAGGCCTTGACTGTTATGAGTGGGCAGATAACAGTCCTGTCTAACCCATAACCTGTGTCTATGAGAGGACTGAACACCTTGTGTGTATTTTTGTCATCACACAGGCATTGTAGTCTCAGATATGAGGCACTTTTTCTTCTTAAGTTAAATAAACTAGCCTACTGGTCCTAGCAAAGATGGTCTCCTAGTCTGACCAGCTAAAAGTGCACAAACCCCATTTAACACTGTCAACAGATCAGCCAAGCCAGTCTGGGAGACTAGCAGATCAGCCTAGGCTAATTTAAGATGTTATTCAGCTGGGTTGACATTTTTTATAAATGGTGTTTCCGTTTCACGAGGATGTCTTATGAATAATAATATTAAATAATAATCTTATAAATAATTAATGTTACACATTAGGTATATGGGCAGTTACTATTTAGATTTCCTTCTTTGAAGCACAATATCATTCATGCTATAACTGCACCTGCTTTCTCCAAACATAACCGTTAGCATAAATGCATTTGAGGATGAAGCAGAGTCCTGACAGAGAATATGCTCGCAATAGCTTGAACGTTATTGCCCCCGTGCGGTCAATCTCAGAATAACACATTTTTGTTTCTGTCAGTTTTATCTAGTACCATCAGTAATATTGTATTACAGTGAGGTAAATTTTCTATATTTGCAGTTTTAATTTTAGTCTACGTTACATTTTTATTTTTTTTCCCAATATTGGGAAATCTATCTCTATCTGTCTATCTATAAGTTGGGTTATAGACAAAGCAAGGGATTGGGTTTTTTTGACCCAGAGGTTGGGTTAAATGCTTGACCAACCTGCTGGGTAGTTTTATTTAACTCAACTATTGATTAAAAATTATTATCCACTTTATTTTTCACGGAAGAGTGGGCGTGGCCATCTGTAAATTTTATCAGTCTGCCGTTATTTTAAGCTGTACAAAACATTTTGCAGCTTGAAATTGCAGATTGGTGTGTTTTACCATATTATTTTAATGTTATATCTTAATTATGAGCATAGTGCAAACTGTTTTGCTGTTTACTGCACATTGTTATTCATCGTTATTTCTATATAGCGGCTAATGAACCGGAAGCCTCGCCCATATGCTTACTTCCCAGGTAAAAATAAGGTGGATATGGCTGGCTTAAAATGAGCCCAAAATATTAAAATATACATTTATAAATGTTATTTAATTATTATTTATTAAACTTATTAATAACTGTCTACTTATTAAACAAATTAATAAATGTTAATTTCCATCCTATTTTGGGATAATTTTAAGCAAGAAATTTTTAAACAGTCCACCTTTTTCTTAAGTCTCTTGCCCCAACTGGAGGGGTACTTTACATTTCCGGTCCCCGCTGTTTCTAGTCAAATTAACATATTTTCCGAGCGGATAATATAATGTTAAACCTGCTTATATATTTAGATTTAGATATATTGAAAAAGTTTCAATTCAGTCTTTTTCTTTACACAATTTTAACATGGATTTCTATCGAGATCGGAATACGAAAACACCCAAAAATAGAGTCTAGTGTAGCCAAGTTTGCGGTTTTCCTGCGGAATTGGGCTACTTTTATACTGTGTCTCCGCAGGGTTTTTTCATGTCTGTGGGTTGTAGCGACCCCAAAAAATTATAGTTATCCCCAGGAATGTGGGATTTTACCAGGGAAACCTCCTCAAAGGCCGACTGAGCTAGTTAGCAATTGGGCAGGTTTTGTTGTGAAAACCTGGCAACCCGGTTAAAGTCCTTCATGGCGCCGCTCATCGGTTACTCAAGAAAAAGGTGGGTAGTTGAGTTAAATAAAACGACCCAGGAAGTTTGTCAAACATCTAACCTAACCTAACATTTAATCAAAACAACCACCTATATTTGGGTATATTTGTCCATATTTTGTCCCAGTGTTGTGTTGTTCTATCTATCATTTATCTAGCTAGCTAGCTATCGGTTTTTATTTTTTAATTTAGTTATTTAAAATGGAAGCAGACGATTGAACATGCTGAACGCATCCATAACATGTACTTGATGCAAAAAACTTGTATCAGTTAAACCCTGTTTACCTAGAATTCTAAAAATCCATTACGTTTTTAAATTATGGAAATTGCATTTCATTTCCAGCTGCCTTTTATTCTAAGGTTTGATGATTTATAAAGCACCCCAGAACAATGGTTTAATTTTCTAATAACTCAAAGCAACCTGTATTGTTTTTGCGGGGAAGAGTGTTTACGCATGTGAACGAGAACGCAAAAATCCAACAGATACATAAACATTCAGCCATGCATAATGATGAGCTTTAATAACGTTTCCATGTATTCCACCTCTAAGGCTTTATGTACAGCAAGTGCTTCTGTCTCCTCTGTAAAAGTGCTGCAATGAGAAATATATGACATTTTATACACATTTAAAAATCATGTGGAAACACAGTTCAACCAATAGCTATTAAAAAGAAGCTGCTTAACACTGCCAAGTAGCATAGACATTCATTGCACCGATTAACAACATTAAAATTAAGTGACATTCTGTAAACACAATTTTTTTGCAGGCAAAAACTAAATCATCATGCAAACCCTGTGACCGTCCATCGTGTTAAAGGGTTAATGGGCAAACTTAAAAAAAAGCATCATGCATTTGTGATTTGACACAACTGTAAAAGTCAACAAAATGCATTATAGAAAGCGTGAAATACTCACACCGAGGGCTAAACTTTAGAGTTCTACATTAATTATGCTAATTAGTGTCTTAATAATACAATAGAGGCACCACTTGTGCAAAAGAAAACAAGACTGTTCTACTAACTGTTCTAAACGTCACTTATTGCTTTGGTGCTAGAACAGAAAAATGGAACATTCCATATAGTTTTTCTTTTTTACATCAACACTATTACATTTGTAAAACAATCATGTGCTCTGCATGATAACATTCACAAAACACACATTATCCTACCATATTTGGCAAGTAAATATTTGATTTTAAGCTCTGCTTCTTGGCAACATGTAGTAGTCTATGTACTATGTGATAGAAGAATGAGATTGAGAATATGAGAGTGATGATAATGGATGTTTGAACGAATGATATGTAAATACAGCAAGCTGAAATAATTTCCATTTAAGGATAGTTAAAGTTTCAATGTAAGTTAGACTCAACAGACAACACCTGCGGGATAACGTTTATTACCACAAAAAATAATGTCGACTCTGCCTGTCGAGTGTGTAATTTTTGCCGCTAGATGACGCATATTCAAAACAAACAAAGAAAAGCGTCATTTGATGACGCCATGCTAGTGTGGAATCATGGGAGTTGTAGTCTTCATCCTCACAGTTGAACTCTGTGCGTTCGTCACCTGTCTGATAAAACAAATAACATATTAAAGCGTCTTTGATTTTTGTCTACAAAAAAAAACCGGAAATGGAGGGTGTATGACGTGATTGGCAGGCGACGCAACGACAAAGGACGGACCACTAGTTAAAATTGCTTATTTCTCTGGATTTAAACATCCTTGGAAACATTTGGAATAATGTAAGTACACAAGCCAACATAATATATAACAGTTCTAGTGTTTTGTGATATTTTAATTAAAAAATCTTACATACAATGGACGTGAATGGGGCCAATTTCAGTGTTTAAAACCGAAATTTGATGCTTATATTATAATAAAAGCACTTAAATGAATTCTTTTAAAATGTGTGTATTATTTGAGCTGTCAATCTGTTTAAATAAGCATATTTACAATTATTTTTAGGGTTGTGATGCCAAAAATGTTATAAAATAACTTAGAAAAGATTGATATTTTTGTAATATTTACAAATTGGCCCAGTTCGCTTCTACTGTAAGTGCGGCATTGTAAAACAGATTTTTTATATATATATATAATTTTTTTGTGGTAATCAACATCAACACCAAAAGTGCTGTTGATTGAGTTTAACTTGTACTGTATCATGAATATTCCTTTAAGTAATTCACAATAATTAAACAAAGTTTATCTTTAATATAACAGCTCTGAAAGCATATGATAGTGTATATAAACGATGGCCACCTGTTTCTAAGTGTGCCTGGTATCAGTGCAGCCTACTGTGGTGGATGTGGGTTGAAAATTCTGGCACGCCTGAAGGTTGTTGTCCTTCCCAATGTGTACCAACAGCTCTACCTACTGGTGGATAGGGAGCTTTGTCGTATCGGGAGAGATCTCTCTCCCATCCACATTCAGATGTAAATATCACAATCAGTGTGAAAGTTGTAAGGTGGTGCACTGTTGCCATGCGCACGTACAATCAACATGGTCTTCAGCAGTGCTGGTGATCTTCAGTTACTTGTTGTCGTGAGAATGTGTGAGAAAGAGACCGGCTAAGCAGTTGGCAGTAATGAGACATGGACTTTTTTAAGGATGAGAAGGTGAAAGGTCACGAGAGTTGAGATGAATGAGAAGCTACAGGTTGACCAGGTGAAGGTCAGAGGCAGTGAAGTGAGGACACAGTGCCATGTCAGGGTTCTTCAGCTGCTTCAGGACGCGCTTATGGAACTTGGTGCGTACGCGGTTGAACTCCATGATGTCGCATGGATCTTCCTCAATCCAGAACCTGTGGAACTCCTGCATCAGATAACCTAAAAAAAATAAATAATAATTAATACGTACAAAACAAAAAATAAATAAGAAATAAACAACAATAAACAGTAATTTTATTTTTTTATTCACTTATTTATTTATATTTAATTTATTTATTCATTCATTTAATTATTTATCATTTTTAATTGTATATAATCATTTTTTAATAACTGTATACAGTTTACATAAACCTAATTAATTGTATAATTTAAAACCAATATTTGACCACAAATATAATAATAATAATAATAATAATAATTAGTAGTAGCAGTAGTATCTATAATCTTTTTATGGAATTTAATTTTATGTAAATAATATGAATAACATTACTAATAGAGGAAAAAACACAATATTTTTATTTTTATTTATTTTAAAGAATTGTATGTATATAATTTTCTTAAAATGAATAATTGTATCATTTATAACAAATATTTGACAACAACAACATAAGAACAATTATTATTTCATAATAATTATTACTACTGTTTAATAATAACAACAATAATTATTTAATAATAATAACCATTTAATAATAATTATTATTATTAAAAAATAATTATAATTATTTTTTTATCATCAGGGAATTTTATTTTATGCATTAATTATATAAATAAAGTTATTAATAAATACATTTATTGTATGTATGTGTGTGTATATAGATAGACTGATAGATAGAAAGATCAAAATATATATATTTTTTACAGTAATTTAAAACCAATAATTTGAATTGTAAAAATTGTATTTGCACACAAAAAATATAATAAATTATTATTATTAATTTATTATTATTATTATTATTATTGTTATTATTAATGATAATTAGCAGTAGTAGTAGTTATTGTTGTTGTAGTAGTAATATCTTTATTCTTTTATTAAATTTAATTTATGTAAATTAAATAAATAACATTATTATTTTACATATATAGAAAAAGATACAATATTTTTATTTTTTATGTATTTATTTAAAAAAATTGGTTATCATTTTTAGTATGTGTGTGTCTATAGATAGATTGATAAAAAGATCCAAATATAATATTTTTAAATGTATTTCTTTTTAATATTCTTTTTTGTTAAAATAAAAAATGAATTGTATAAATTGTATTTGCACAAAAATATATGTATATATAATATAAAAATTATTACTATTATTATTATTATTATTAAGTTTATTATTATGATTATTATTAATAATAATAAAAGTAGTAGTAGTAATATTTTTAATCTTTTATTAAATTTAATTTTAGGTAAATTATATAAATAACGTTATTAATATAAAAAATATTGTATGTATTATATAGTATACAGATGCATTGATAGATAGAAAGATCAAAATATAATATTTTTATGTATTTATTTTTAATATTTATTATTATTATTTTTATTACAATAATTGTATAATTTAAAATCAGTAATTTGAATTGTATAAATTGCATAATTTTTCCGCAAATATATAATAATAATAATAATAATTAGTAATAATATATGTCATTTTTATGGAATTTAATTTAATGTAAATTATATAAATAATGTTATTAATAAATATGAAGAGTTCATTTGCAGATAAATCATTTTTTATCAATTTTCAAAAATCATGTTTTTTCATTGTGAATTCCAATTTATCTCAATCAAACTGTACTTGGGTTATTTTGATAAAATAAAAAATAACAATAAAAACATGATAACAATAAAAAAAAAAAAAAAAAACATGATTTTTTAATCTATACTCTGTTATTGTAGTTTTATTAATAATTTTACTTATATAATTTACATGAATGTATAACTACATAATTGTGTAACTTTATTTAATAAATTGCCAACCAGAGTTATTTTCACAATAACAACAATGGCGACATTATGATAACACTCACAGAAGGTCTGTTGGAAGTGCACTAGACTTGGCATCTCTGGTGCCACATTGTACAGATGAGTCTTCAGAGCCCCGCTCACCAGCAGGGAATACGCCAGGTCTGTGATGTTTATGCCAACTATGGCAAAGGAGTATCTGCGCCACAAAAGATTTAGGTCGGCACAAAGCGCAAAGTAAAAGAAATCCTTGTTTAGTGTAAATAAACATTATAAAAACTTAAAACACTGCCAGTGTTTGTCTGCATGATTCCATCTGTTCAATGCTTTAATTGCATCTGTGTGTGCACATGTCAGCAGTGCAGTGATTGAACAGGCTTCGCGCTACACATCAGAGCTAATGCATCCTGAAAGCTCATGACAAGTAGAAGAGCCTGATTCAAATCCTCACACAAAGCATCAGTGCTGACACACAAGCAGGATTCAGGCTCTCGGCTACTAATAACTACTGCACACACAGCAGAATTATTTTTAACACACTTTTTGGTTGAGGTAGTTTGCAATATTCTGAACTCACCCAATTGCTTTGTCAAATTTCTTCTTGTCCCACTCAGCTTTGCTCATCTTGCTGTGTGAAAAACCAAAAATGTTAGCATGTCCACTCAGTCCTGTGCACAGTCTTTAAACAGTGACTATAATGTAACAACGACAATTACACACGTGAGATTCACTGGAGAAAAGAGAAAGCATTCACGGCTACTAACCAACATTAAAATGGAGCATAATGCCTTGTGTTTAGAGTGAGGTGAGGTTGGATGTTTTGAGTTTAAAAAATAACAACAACAACAAAAAATACAGCCATTAGATTGAGGCAAAATGATCAAATGAATTTCTTACTGAGAGAGAAAAGATGTAGTACCTGGCTTCTTCTTTGAAAACGTTCCTGTGTATGACAGTGATGGGAATAAAAAAGAAGCAGGAACAGAAAAAAAGGAATGTGTGGGTGCATGATGTGCATGATGGTGACAGAGCATGCTGAAGGTGTGATCAATTGCACGGCATGACAAAAAGCACCTGTTAAAATAAACATGGTATGCACACACAGTATAAAGCAATACACTGATAAGAGCTTTCTGGGAAACTACACTCTAGATCCTGATGCTGTGTTTTCCTTTAGTGCATGTTTGCTAATGTGTGTTTAAAGCTTAAATGTGTCTTAAAGCTTACTTTTTGATATAAAAATGTACCATAACCGAGTAGATACAGTAGTTTGTATGTATGAACCACCGAAGAGGACTATCTGATGGAGCTGACCTGTGTTTGGGCTGCAGGGAGTCGTGAAGAACTTGGAGAGCAGTGGCTTTGTCATGCTCTGCAAAATACCTGCAAATCAAAAAAGGGAAAATTAGCCACTGAATTGTTCTGTTAAAGGGGTCATCGGATGCCCATTTTCCACAAGCTGATTTAATCCTTTGGGTCTTAATGAAAAGTCTATAATATACTGTGGTTAAAAATTCTCAGTGGTTGTGTAAAACAACACCCTTTTTACCTTTTTTAATGAGCTCTGCAAAAATCATCTCATTCTGAGGGATTGTTCCTTTAAATGCAAATGAGCTCTGCTTGCCCCGCCCCTCTCTTCTCTCTGTGGAGTGACGAGCCTGTTTACTTTAGCCACGTTTAGCCGCTAAACTTACTAAGTAGCACGTTATTAGGAAAGGCGATCGCAAAGATTCATTAAAAAACCCTTATACTCACTTCTGCTGTAAGTGAAGCTGGATCACGAATGATTCGTGCGAACATAGACGGATATATGTAGATCGGGAGCCACATTCCCTTCACAAACAAACGTAATCCACTGCATCTTCAGCGACTCAGATGTCGGGAGTAAATGACGACCACTATGTTCATTATTACATCTAGCAACACAACACCTCAATCGCTCAATCTGAGATATTCTTGTCTAACTTACATCCCTGCTCTGGCATCAAAACAATGGAGGTCGGACTGTAACAGCTGATCTGAGGTAAGACGCTCATGTCAATCAACTATCGTGGGAGCGACACACCGACAGGCATCTGAGAATGGCTCGATTTGAAAAAGGGGATATTATTTTTACAGATTAGTTAAAAACCATTGCATAGATTTTTGTCATTATAGGGTAGATTTGTACATACACTGCCAACACACATTAATGTTCAAAAAACATGAAAAAGTGAACTTAGCATCCGATGACCCCTTTAAAAAAGTGATCTGCCTGTGTAGACTGCATTTTAAGGCCACATACAGTAAGTGTGTTCCTGACATGGTGTTTCATGTAATTGCAAAAAGCTCAAGGAAAAATCTAAGAAGGCAAACAAAATATTGATTATAAATACATTTATTTCATTCATTAGTAAAAAGTAGTGATAAAAATATCTAATGTATGTTATGTGGGCTATTTAAGTATGGTGTTGTTAGATTTGCAACATGCTAATGTCAAAGTCTATCGCTAACTGGTAAAAAGTAGTTTAGTGTAATTCAAAAATGTATTTTACACAATGTAAGCTATGTATTTAATGTTTAGCCTATTATGGTGTTGTTAGCTTCAAAATAATAGCGTCAAAATATTTTACATTTATCTTTTATGAGGTTCAAATGATGGTTAAGATGTTTCTATAGAAGGTAGCTGTTCTAGTTACTAGACAGCAAAGACACACAATGTTTTGGAATAAAACTAAGATCTGGTATGATGTAGATAACAAAATTCCCCTTACATACATATATTTAAATGACTATAATGATCTAATGTTTTCATCCTGATTTAATTTCAGCAGATTCTCTACTCACAGTAGATTGTGCAAGCCCAGGAGACCCATGCCCCTGAAATCAGTCTTGGGGTCGTTTCCTTGGAAACCAATCTCACACCATTGCTTTGAGATGCGTCCAGAGAGAGGAGAATCAGGACGGAGTTCCTTCCACAGCTGGTGAGTAAAAAGATATTTGAGAAAGGCATCACTATTACAGACAGTGGTGCTATGGCCAAGAGGCTATGCTACGTTGTGAATTGTAACTGCCCATCAAAAGGCTGGCAACCACTAATAGTGAGTTACTGCTAATACCTTCATGAGCATCTCCTCATGTGCTGGGTTTTCACAATCATACGGCTCTCTACGCAGCTTCTCCACCTCCACTACTAGGTTTCGGTAACCCACGATCTGGAGCAGGCAAGCCTGGAGAGAGATGCCAAGCCTGGGAAAAGAAAATAAATACAACATAGGTGCTCAAAAAGTAAGATCCTAAGAGAGAGCTTATCTGTAAATGCATATGGTGTATCAGCAAATGATGGGGTCCTTACTGTGGGTTCGTGTCAAGGTTGATCTTTTTCAGGGACATTATATCATCAATAGTCTTTTCCACAGAATCAGGGTGAACATTGATGGCAGACTGCAAAAGCTATGAAGATACAGTAATTGAAAGAAAAGAGTGGTCAGTTATTAACTACTATACATAAAATAGCATAATGCAGTATGTAAAATATTTTGCCTTCTTGTAGTTTAAAGGGATAGTTCACCCAAAAATGAAAATTACCCCATCATGCTAGGCGTTCATGACTTTGTTCTTTCAGACACAAATAAAATCAGACTTATATTAAAAATTTTCTTGGTTATTTTTTCTAAGCTTTATAATGACAGTGAATGGCTGTTGAGATTTTTAAGTCCAATAAAGTGCATCCATCCATCATAGAGTATACTCCACATGGCTCCGGGGGGTTAATAAAGGCCCTCTGAAGCAAATCGATGTGTTTGTGTAAGAAAAATATCCATATTCATAACTTTATAAACCATAATGTCTAATTTCCGCTAACTGTCATTCACACATTCACAAAAAAGTGGCTTTCCAGCGGATGATGTAGGGTGTAGGAGAATGTGGTGACGAACACTGAAGCGCAGTGAAGAAAGCAAAACAAAACACCGGTCACAAATTACAAAGTGAGGATTTTTAAAGAAAAATGTCAGAGGATTTTGATGTAAGTGAAAAGGAGACCGGTTTTCCTTTGCTGTAAACAAAACTTGATCCTTACATCATCCGCTGGAACGCCACTCTCTTGTGAACGTGTGTACAAAAGTTAGCAGAAACTAGAGATTTATAAAGCTTTAAATATGGATATTTGCATCAATTCACTTAAGAAGGCTTTTATTAACCCCCCCGTGCCATGTTGAGTACTTTTTATGATGGATGGATGTACTTCATTGGTCTTCAAAATCTCAACACCCATTTATTGCCATTATAAAGCTTGGAAGAGCCAGGACATTTTTTAATATAACTCCAATTGCACTGACCTGAAAGAAGAAGGTCATATAACATCTAGAATGGCTTGAGGGTGAGTAAATCATGGGGTAATTTTCATTTTTGGGTGAACTATCCCTTTAAATCAGTTTATAATTAGTGTTATTATTGTAAACTAAAACTGAAAGTATCAAATGATAATTTTAATAATTTTTAATGAAATAATGCTAAAATTAAACAAATGTTTGATGAAAAGCTTAAAAAACATAAACAAGAATTAAAAATGTTGCCTTGGCAAGTGACAGAAATAAGCTTAAGTACTAAAATGATTAAATAAAGCTAAAGCTAAGCTAAATAAAAATATTAAAAGATAACAAAATGACTAAAACTTAATTTAAAATTAAAATGAAACTAAAACATAAAAAAATAAAAGCTATTATAAGCAAAATATTAATAAATAATGTAATAATATCTTAATAATACTACATACATAAAATCGCAAAATACATACCATTTAATAATATTACTAAATATATACATAAAAATTTTTAAATAAAAAACAATAATAAAATATATATGATAAATTTTAAAAAAAAATCATAAACCTCATCATGACTCACCTCATGTTTAGAGCATTTGAGTGAGGATTCTGTGAAATGAAAACAAACATAAAATAATATCAAAATATCCCCATGTACAGCCAGGTTACAGATATAGTATATTTGTTTTGCTGTAGATGTACCACTAAATTCACTGATAGTATTTACCAATCTTGAGCGTCCTGCGAGCGCCAGGTTTGTTATTGTAACAGATGCGTTGAAGCTCACATCGTCCAGTCAACTTCCTGATGACAAACTTCAGGCCCCGCCACAAACACTTACAGTAAAGGAACACCAGTAACTGGGTCAGTACCCTAGAAGATTCAGAGAAATAGAGAGGCCTGAATAAAACGACACAAGTCCATTACTGATAGGCCTAATACACCTGTGTATTCTGTCCCAGAATAAAGTGTACCACTCACTGAGGTATTTTGAAAGCCCATTATATTTACTCTAAACCAGAAATGAATAACCAACAGATGTGTGTTTCCCATGAACACAGTCGAGCTGTTCAAAAAGAAATGCACATTATTTTTCTCTTGTAATAGTCTGATGTCTACAAAAGCTAGGCTTAATCCCTATTGTAGAAAGTATACTGTGATTCGAGACAGAGATAAGTGGGCCACAATGATGAAATGGGTCACAGTTCTACAAAGTTCTGCGTGATGAAAGTGAAATATAATTTTAAAAGTGTTATACTTTAAACAGGTTTGTATCAAGCAGTATGTATTCATACTTACTAACATGTCTATCTACTACATGCGTCTATTTTGAATCAGTGCATGGATGAATCCATCCATCTACAATATACACTAATCTAACTGCAGTCTAATTGACTACAGGAAATGCACTGGACTAAGAATAAACCTGTTTGAATCCGGTTGCTGATTATGTTGAGAGTTACTGCTCACAGGATAGACTCGCCTCCCCATCGGCATGAAATGAATTTGCAATCAAACCTGTGGTTTTGTAAAAAAGGTGTTATTGTTTATCAAAGCTGTTGAATAGAAGTGACGTGTCCTGAAGGTAATTCAATTTTCCAAGACTTTAATAATAACCAGTTATGATATTGCATAACCTCCTATTAGGTTTGGAACCTTTCAACATAATTTATTGTAAACAACATAATTAAGAGGAGTGGCTGATAGGAAAGCACCTAAAACTGAAAGGCAGGGGGCGACTCAACAGGGGATTGTTAATTAAAAGGTATTTATCAGTTATTGACATTTTCATTTTTTAGTATTTTCTAAATATATAATAGAATAATTAAAAATAATAACTCTAATAATTAGCCTATGTGTTTATTAATTTTTCATTAGATAATACTAAAGATTAGTCTATATATAAAAGTAGGCTATGCTCCATAATAACGATCATATCTGATTATATATATTTTAATATAATCTTTTGTTTCTGTCTAGGAAGATGACCTGATAAGATTAATAAATAATTATTTCGCTTATGTTTTTGTTTCCACATCCATGAAATAATTGGGCCATACCACAAAGCATGCACTAAAATAAATCAACGGTGAATTAATGTTCATTTTTAAAAATGGAAAATGAAAACATTTCAGCTTCTAAGCAATAAAAAGCGATATGTCACTATTAGATGAAGCACTACAGACGTACTTACCTCAGGAAATGCTTCATCGCGATTGTCTGCTTTGCTACAACAGTATAACTCACATTCGCGGATGGTCTGACTACCTGCACAAAACATAATTCAAAATAAAAACCACAGTGTATCTTTATTTAATCGTTGTATTGCATTCAGCTTCCGTGGATACAAATAGCTACAATATGTCTTGAGGTCGTCAGTGTGGCGTTAGGCGGATTAAGACGTTGCCGTGGGCAACTGCTTCAACAACCAGCATAAGGTCTACACATCCACCTTCGCATATTAAATATCTGACGCGTTGTTTTATGATAGATGAGCCGTTTATGATAAATTAAAATATTACAGGTTATATAATACTGACAATCGGAGTCATTTACCGTCGAGACTATTTCATCTTGCAGTAGGTGTTCTTCTGCGCTGTTTTCTATTCTACACCACACATGTTCGTGTGAAAACAACGTATGAAATAATACATCAGTGTATCTGATAAAAGATAAATAAATTACAAGAACATACGTTTCAAGATGTCGCTGGGAATGGGAATAAGCCTGTCCTCCTCTCTCTGTAAAGCAGGTACCTGTTATTCCTCCATGATGAGCATGTGAATTAGGGAGGGCGGGCGCTTCAGAGCATCGCAATGCAGCGCTGCTGTGCCGCACGGCGGCGGAAAGACCCCAGAAGACCTCTTACTCCTTTACATAAAAGCACAACTCATACATAGAGTTTTATAAAATTGTTTTTCCATAATTTGTAATTTGCTGTTCTAAAACCAGGGTTTGGAACACTGGGGGTTTCATAAAGAAATTCTACTGTGGGCCTCAAACTTTCAAGGGGGTTCCAGGATGACTTGCTGTTATTTTAAGGTATAGCTCACCCAAAAGTAAAAATTACATCATTAATTATTCACTCTCATGTCGTTCCAAACCCGTAAGACCTTTGTTCATCTTCGGAACACAAATTAAGATATTTTTGATGAAATCCGAGAACGTTCTTACCCTGCATTGACAGCAACGCAACTACCACGTTCAAGGCACAGAAAGCTAGTAAGGACATTGATAAAATAATCTATGTGACATCAATTGTTCAACCTTAATGTTATGAAGGTGTAAGAATACTTTATGTGTTCAAAGAAAACTAAAATAACAACTTTCTTTAACAGTTTCTTTTCTTCCGTATCTTAGGTGCACATTCACGAGAGTACCAAGATGGATGCGTGTGGAGCTGCTAATGCAAGAGCCGGCATCTGACATAGAAAGTCCATGTCTCTTAGTTCTTCCATATATTCTGGTTTAAATAAGTAAGGCTGGGCAAAAAATTGCTAGTCAGGCTTTCTGTACAACGTTCACCTTTCTACACAAGGCGCAGCACATCCAGAGTCTACGCATGCGTAGAAGAGAAGAAATTGTTCAATAAAATCTTTATTTTTATTTTCTTTGCACACAAAAAGTATTCCCGTAGCTGCATAATGTTACCGTTAAACCGATGTCACATGGACTATTTTAACGATGTCCTTACTACCTTTCTGGGTCTTGAATGTGGTAGTTGTGTTGCGGTATATGTAGGGTCAGAAGCTCTCAGATTTCATCAAAAATCTTAATTTGTGTTCTGAAGATGAACGAAGGTCTTACAGGTTTGTAACAACACGAAGGTGAGTAATTAATGACAGAATTTTCATTTTTGGGTAAACTATTCTGTTAATTAATTATTATAAATATATCAATACAATTGTAGTCTAAATGAAAATGCTAGAAACTGCTCAATACAATAAAATTGTTTCAAAAACTATTATACTAACATGCATTTCTTGAAACTTCTGGAATCACAAAATGAATATATCAAGATGAATTTAGACGAAGACGAATGCCCTATTAGACATATTACCAATAATTCGTAACCTTTTTTTTTTTTAAACAGTCTCTGATGTTTCTAGTCAAATTAACATTATCCAAGCGGATAATATAACGTTAAACCTGCGCACATTTTTAGTTATATTGAAAAGCTTTTGAATTCAGTCTTTTTAATCCGAAAGCACCCAAATGGAAGTTAGAATCCATCATGGATTTAACAAATACTACTATTATAGATTAACTATGAATGATAAAACCACTTTTAATGGTCAAAAATAAACAATTCTCAAATGTTAATACATAAAACAGAAACAAACATATAAAAACATTCAGTACTAATAATACATGTAACAAGTTGACTATGAAAAGCAGAATAAATCCATTTCATCTAAAGTTATGTTTGATCTACAGTTTTGTAGCCATTTCGTAACTCATAAAAATAACACACAAGTGTTAGATAAAGAATGTTAATAAAAGTAATCATACTGGAAGCAGCATCTTATGTGGAATTTAGATGTTAGCACCTCTTAGAGATGTTAGTAATGTACAGATCATTTTAGTGCATGATGACAGTTTTTTTGTGTGTGTGTCTGACCTTCAGTCTCAGCATATTTAAATAACATTTATATGCAAACTGGTGTAAATTTAAAAAAAAAAAAAAAAGAGAGAGACTCAAGGCACACTAAAGTGGATTTAAAATCCATAAATAACAGATTAAACACTGCCTTTGGCAAAAATATAGACCCTTCTAAGGCAAATATGTAAAATTCAGTACTGTACTCTACATTGTAGAGCTTTATATCTGGGAACAGAACCCGTTGCAATGTGCTCTGTGACTGGATCCTATCCTGTCCTGATTCACTTGTCCTTCCTTTTGCAGCCAGTCTACTACAACGTCTCCATCTTGTTGGACATCCGTAGATGAAGCAAGATGATACGCTCTGTCATTAGTAGAATACAACTGATCTGCTGTGTGGGTCGGTACGATGTTGAACATGATGAAACCAAGCGTGATGACCACAAAAGACACAATGTACAGGCCTGAGAACTGTGAAGAAAGAATGAAAGTTTCAAAAACATGTCAGAAACTGAAGAATCAATATGACCAAGCTTCTTAGAAGGTAAAACTATATCATTAAAAGATTTATTGTATAAAACACTTGTCCACATATCAAAAATCAATGCAGCCACTCCAAATGTCAACACCCCTGGCCAATTATCATTTTGCAAGAGGACTGTGATGACGATATTGGAAAATGTTTTAATCTTTTCTTTTGTCCTGGAATTTTTATTGATTTTCTGAAAATGTAATCTTTCTACTCACATTGTAGTGAAATAGGAAGATGCCACAGAAGAGACTGAAGAGGTCGGCAGTCAGCAGTGAGAGGTTCACAGCTGTGGCACTGGTCATCTTTACCACTATAGGCATGAAACTGTACAGCCCGTACATGCACAGAGTATATGCAACAAAGAGCAGGCCTACAAAGAAAACATACAGGTATTTAGAGTATTTATTGGATACTACATACATTTATTGGAATTCCATTTAAATGATGACTAGATAATATTGAAAATGAAACTTAGAGTTACTCACAGTTTGTCCAGTTCCAACTGATGGCAGGTATAGCTTTGGATTCAAGTATAGCCCTTTAAAATAAAAAACATAGTTCACACAAAAAAATCAACTAGGGCTAATGACTTACATAGGAACTACTGTTAAAAAGTTTGGGGTGTGTAAGATTTTTAACGTTTTTGAAAGAGCTCTCTTATGCACACAAAGGCTGCATTTCATAAATACAGTAAAAACAGTAATATTGTGAGATATTACTACAATTTACATATTCATGTTTAAATGCTATAATCAGGTGCCGGTGCATCTACCATCCCAGACAACGTGAAAAAGAACAACCCAGTAAATATTTTTGGTAAGGCTTTCTCTGCAAGCTTGTGAAAAACGTCTCAGATTTCATTCCCCCGTGGTGTAGAAAGGGTATCTTATTATATAATAATAAATTTTATATATTAATAAGATGTTTCCACCCACGCGACAACAGTGTACCAGTTCTAACGCCATGGCAAAAGTTCAAGCAAAGCATGCTAACTGTTCTGTCGTTTGCTGCACAGACGAGCACAGAACACTATTTAGAATCCTAGCCTCAGAGGAGACAAGAGAGCAGTGGATTTATTGATTTATTTACTGTATATTACGCTGCTGCCACACAGATCTAATATACACATGCAATTTCTTTTCTAGCCATTTACCTTTACAGATATAACTGTTTTTGTAACTCATGTGTTTTTAACATAAACTTGTGTGTATTTGACAGTTTAAGTGCAATAAGACATGAAAGAGAAATACAAAGTTTTGCCATGAAACTGATGAAGCAGTCTGATAGGTCTACCTCAATCTGACACACACTAAAAAATAAAAAACACAATTTGTTGAGTCAGCTTAAAATAATTTTTACCCTGCTGCCTTAAAATTTTAAGTTCAGTCAACTAAAATACGTTTAGTCAACTTAAAATGTTAAGTTGTACTAAGTAACAATTTAGATATTTGTGTTTGCTAAACTTAACAGATGGGTAAGTAACCCAGCTGCCTTAAAATTTTAAGTTGATTCAAATCAAAAATCTAGGTTGTCACTTAGTATAATTTAACATTTCAAGTTGAATAAACTTGTTTTGAGTTGACTGAACTTAAAATTTTAAGGCAGCCAGGTTACAAATTATTTTAAGTTGACTCAACAAATTGTTTTTTTACAGTACATGGCACAGCTGATTGGTTCTCTCCTCTATCGGTAGCCAATGAACTTGCTGCTTAACATTCAAATGTGTGACTAGTGCTTGCTGTAGCAGTTATGCAGCTTGCTTCAGAAACCCTGCACCTCCCCCAGCCCCACCTGTACAGATCTGCTACAAGGTGATTCCTTTATGATATATGGAGGTTATTTATGTGCAGCAGCAGTGTTTCTTCAAGCTCACAGCAGCATGTTATGGATGTATTGGCAGAAGCAAGTCTCAGTACTTGCTCTGCCGGAGCAGCATAGCAGATCTATTCCGCCAAGACCAAATACATTAACATTGTCATGTACATTACCATGCTAATCCCTCCGAGAGTTGTCATGAAAGAGCTTAGTTTACTACTAAGCCACTTTCTGTGTGCGTGCGTGCGCTCAGAAAAACGTATATCAGAAGTTTCAACTAATATCGTTCAAAACACATGATTTCAGCACGACAGACATAATAGTCAAAACCAAACAGATGTTTTTTGGCAGAGTATTTGAAGAACGAGCTGTAAAGGCACAGCTGGGGCGGGGAGAAGCAGCTCATTTGGATTTAAAGAGAGACACATGAAAAACAGCGTGTTTCTGCTTCCACTCAAAATAGGCATTTTCAAAATGATATAATAAATGATCTGTGGAGGATTTTGAGCTGAAACACCTGAAACTTATATTACATCTTGTAAAAAGGGTATAATAGGTCTTTAATGATGTCCTTACTACCTTTCTGGGCCTTGAACGTCAGAAAGCTCTTAAAGCAAAAAAAAAAAAAAAAAAAAAAAGAAAGAAAGAAAGAAAATCTTACTCACCACAAACTTTTGAATGGTAGTGCACATATACAGTGTCTCACAAAAGGGAGTACACCCATCAAATTTCAGCAACGTTTTTAGTATATGTTCTTAAGGAACTATACTATAGAAATGGAACTTGCTGGTAACAAAAGTGAGTACACCCTAAGTGATAACAGCACTGTCATTTAACCATGCAAGCCACATGTCCTATTCGTCATGTTCATGTCTGCTTGACAGGACCATATAAAAGTTGTGTATCTTGTATTAGAGCTGTATACTGTATAGATACTGTAGCCTCTCAAAAACAGGGCTTTGTCTCATGGTGGGTGCATTTCACTTAGAAAATGAGATGGTGGACATAAAACTTACATCTGCACACCACTGATGAGTGTCCCAAAGAGTCCCATCATGCCCAAGAACTCCACCCTGCTCAGGTTTTTCACTGTGTATTCCTGACAGACGTTAGACACTGCGTACAGAGCAGCACTGACTAGCACCAGTCCATCCCCCAACAACACATGACTACCTGCAGTGACAGAGACACACAAAAACCCAAGAAACAGAGCCACAGAGATTTATTTTTGTGCAAGATGATGACATTTCAAGCAACAAAAACCAGTCTATGATAAATTCTTCATGTAGCTTCTTTAGTGGTCCTCTTTTTATATAATTTTATCTTTTATAACAGCACAAAAATACCCTCGGGTTGTGGCAAATGATTCATGAGAAGCAAAACAAAAGAATATATAGAAAAGTATATTAAAGCCAAGCAAGGTATAATTTAAAGGAAATAAAGTACTTACTTGAGCCTTGGTCTCTCCCTGCCAGCAGATCTGCTCCCACCATTGCACCAACTCCAAGTAAGCACACAGCCACAGCTATAAAATGCAATGGTCTGTAGCGAGTTTTCAAGAAGATCCATGAGAGCACCATCAGAACCGGGATCACAAAGCAGTCCAGCAGCTACAACACATTACAGTTATTTTACTACCTCAAAGTTATTATATTAAAATGTGTGCGTTATTAGGCTCAAAAGCAACTAAAAAGGAAAAAAAAAATTCTTACCTGTATACTTGTGAGGGTAGTGAACTGGTATGCCTTCACAACTGTGTAATTGGCTTCCACATCCGTAAGAGCCATCAGAAAATACTTCCACCACTTTGTTTTTAGAATTTTAACAATGTTATTTTCACCTAAATTATAAAAAAAAGGGATTAATCCAGCAAAATATGCCATATTTTAATTCAGAAGAATCAATAAATAATTTAAAGACTTTAATCTATAAGATCAGCAATGCATGAAGTTTATCTAAAAGCATGGTAAGCATGGTTATGGATATAATATTCTGCTCTTTTAATCATCTGATAAAAGCAGTGATCAACCAACCTCTTCTGAAGGCTAACACTAAAGTATAGGTGAGCAGCAGCAAGGTGTAATTGAGAAAGCTTTGCAGCATTGGTGTTTCCACCCCAGCATCTGCCAAATACTGACACGTAACCGCCGTTCCACATATCAGCATCGACAGGGCTTGACCCATTGCAATAGTTTTGCAGAGCTGCCTGTAGGAACAATTTACCATCAATTTGACTATTGTAACTTAAAAGCAACTTTCAAAACAAAGAGATCTGTAACATACCATGTAAACACATCTTTAAAGGTGAGATTCCGTGGACCGCAAAGAAATCTCCCCCAGCGACTGAGAGTTCCCAAACTTCCATGTTCAAAGGAGTTCTCGCCCGCCTCACGATCCATGTTTTACACACAGAGACCTAGAAAATCCAGAGAAATGAGACAAAATTCAGTGAAAGTCACAGGCTTTGATGTCGGGTAACATCTAGTGATTAATGGTGGAAATAATCTTAATCTCTTAAGGAATTTATGCACTATAATGCTGACCTCAGGTGGGCCTCTTTAATTAAAAAAAATACCATTGCTTGTTAAATGTCACTTAAAGGTCATAAAATCAAAAGGAAAATAGCTTTTTCTAAATACTCGCCAATGCAAGACTTGTATAGCTTAGTATAATGCAAATAATGTCTCTTACTGAAATATGTAGTGGAATACCCATGAAAGATTTACATTATTTAAAAATCCACTTTGTTTTATACACATTTTGAACTATGGGGGGGCGCCATTATGACGTGAAATGGTTACACTTGGTGAGCTACTGGCACAACCTGTTGCTATTTTTACCACACATTTCAGAAAATAAAATACTGATAAGATGATCACAGCTACTAAAAGAGCTTACAGGTGGCGATGGATATAAGCGTAGGCTTAAACCAAATGCCTTATATTCGATTTTCCCCACAAGGAATTTAAACGCCCCCAGATTTCGAGTGAAATCCCCAATGAGAAACTCAGTGGACGCGGCATCATTACAAGCGTTGACATGTTTACATCCTGCCAGGATGGCATCTAGCGTTTCTTGTTTCTGTCATTTGCAAGCTCTTTTAGGAGCTGCGGTCTACTAAATGTCTCAAAGGCGTTAGGTCTAAAGTGGTGAGAACAAAGACATGGGTCTTTAGTAAGCTTCCTCAAGCATCCACAGACAGCTTCCCATTCTTTTCTCCTCTTCTTATCGCTAGGAAAGCCATGAAGACATACATTTTGGCTTCTCTTGTTGTCCTTCAACTGAAAATTACAACTAAAAACTGCAATGAGGCATTGTATTAGTATTATTTTACAAGTTGTGTTCCGGTAAAAGTAGCAGTGGGTAGTGGCAGTGGCTCACGAATGCAACCATTTGACGTAATCAAATGTCTAAAATATGTGAAAAAGGTTTTTTTTAATAACACAAGTCTTTTATAGGTTTTCTGCTAAATATTTTAGCATGAGACATCATTTACGTTATATTAAACTACACAAGTCTTAATTTTAAAAGTGTATAAAGGAAACCTATACTGACTTGATTAAGACATATAAAAGCCTCTACACACAATATAGGACTTAAAATACTAAAGATCACCACGTAGCATTTACAATTCACTTTCAATTTATTTTTTAATTCACTAAGCCTAAAGATAAATTAGGCTCAAGTCTGAGTGTTGTTTACATATGCAAACTAGTGCTTCGGCCACAACTGCGGAACATCTGAGAAGCTGATGGTTGTAGCGCGGCAGTCTCAGAGCACGTGGTGACCTGTCAGGCACTTTAGACAATGTAGAACAGATAAAACCGTTTCTTGATCAAAGAGATCAAAATAAGATGAACGAATTAATAAAAAAATATTATTTTGAGTTTTAGGTTAGAAGTTGTGTAGCTCGACAGCAAAAAGCAAATCTAATTACCTTCTGAAGAGTAAGCAATGCTGTTTCTTAGCTAGGCTAAGAAAATAAACAAAATGAAACACAATGTCACGTGTTTACAAGTTAAAGAATAAAACCAAGTTTCTGTTAAATACCTGAATATAATTGATCCGTCATGTCCGTAGTGATCAGCTAAAATCCATCCGCACTATCATCTTTCAATGAAAGCGAGGAATAATAAACGCTTTCAGTGTACTTAAAGCCCCGCCCAATTTTCCCAAACAGCCAATCGGGGCTCAAATGTACTTCCTCTTTAGTAAATTTTGACCAATGGCAGAGACGCATACTGTTTATGATAACACGGAAGTGTGCGTTGAAGATGTATTAGGTATCCTAAATCGATTAGAAATTCACTTCATTGGTTACAAAGATTAATAGTCTTGGAATTCCCATATTTAACAAAGCCGTTAAATTTATTTCTAAGTGATGATTAATAAAAACTAAGAGTTGATTTTGAGACGAGTCTGTATGTGCAGCTACGCTTGCAGCACCAGGTTGGCCTTCGGATTGTTTTGGGAAAGAACCCCATCGTGTCCTTGGACTGGGAACTGGCTCCAGTTTATCACTATTCATACAATAGTTACGATTCAGTTAAGATATGTTACTCCTTACAATCTGGGTAAGAACTAAACCCTCAAGGACAGGACATTTCATGTCCCATTTCATGACCCGGCTTAATTAAATGTGAATGTGTCTTATTTATTAAACATTTATCAGAGTGGCAGTACCTAATGACATGATGATAAAACGCA
This sequence comes from Labeo rohita, assembly GCF_022985175.1. Taxonomy (NCBI): domain Eukaryota; kingdom Metazoa; phylum Chordata; class Actinopteri; order Cypriniformes; family Cyprinidae; genus Labeo; species Labeo rohita. The sequence continues at coordinate 16,691,089 of NC_066889.1, read as the reverse complement.
AATATTATATTATTGTGTGTGTAAATTAGTATGCGCAGAATAGAAAGTTATGTACATGCATTCATTATCTGTCGAAATCTAAATACCAGTTATTTTCTTTCTTTCGTTTTATTCATGCTTTCATTTTATGAAATATCAATATGCATGAATAAATAGCAGTATGAGTGCTGCTGATGCAGTCTGTCGCAATGCTCCCTAGCAACCAGACCTCCTCAAACATCGCGAGACTGTACGAGGACTAAGTTGAAGAAACATGGCGACGTCTAATTTATTGAAGGTAGGAGGTCCCTGAATGTGAGGATATTTTGCATCGTTTGCGTCTCCCGTAATGTTATGACAGCGATCCTATGACCCAGTCACTGTCCGCTTCTAACTGCATCGCTAAACGTGACGCGTTGACTTAAAACGACACTGTTCGAATTGTTGATTGTAGCTAATGGGGTTTTGTGCTATTATTATAATATTTAAGATTCAGAGCTGTATTTTAGAATGCCTTTCTTGCAAAACTTACTGATATCTATCATGAGGCTACATATGGATGGATAATGATAATTAAAGATAAATACATACGTATTATTTCCTGGATAAAGTTGCAACATTGCTGATTAGTCAAATGCTACATTTATTCAGTCTGTGCATACCTCATTTATGTCAAGCCTGACTTACCTGGTGCTTCTGGTTTTTAATCACACAGCTTTAATAATCTATCTAGACTTAATGCATTGAACTTTACCTAATGTTACTGTTTTGTTTAAATGATGACAGGAAGTAAAATAATCAAAATTCTCCTCCTTTATGTTTTATAAATGCATACATTTTTTAAGGAAATTATTGTCCTCATTCTTCTTTCTCAGAATAAAGGCTCCCTGCAGTTTGAAGACAAATGGGATTTGATGCGGCCCATTGTTTTGAAGTTACTCCGTCAGGAGTCAGTTACTAAGCAGCAGTGGTTCGATTTGTTCTCGTAAGTTGTCTAAATGTGAGATAGTCCTTGCTGACAGAAATATTAAGACGTCAGTACATCAAGACTGATGTGTTTTTGTATTTATTATTAAACTGACGGTGCTGTTTGAGTCAGATGGTCAATAATATAATTTAGGACTATCAAGAAGTTTTAAACAGTTTACATTGCTTAAAATGTTACACAGTGAGCATAGTCAGATTTTAGACTTTCTCTTAACACTGTGTTTAATTTGCAGTGACGTCCATGCGGTGTGTTTATGGGACGACAAAGGCCCGGCTAAGATTCACCAGGCACTAAAAGAAGACATCCTAGATTTCATCAAGCAAGCACAGGCGGTACGTACTGTATACCACTTTTGTATATATGTGACCCTGGACCACAAATCTAGTCGTAAGTAGCACAAGTAAATTTGTAGCAATAGCCAACATTACATTGTATGTGTCAAAATAGTCAATTTTTCTTTTATGCCAAAAATCATTAGGATCATTAAGTAAAGATCATGTTCCATGAAGATATTTTGTAAATTTCCTACTGTAAATATATCAAAACTTATTTTTTGATTAGTAATATGCATTGTTAAGAACTTCATTTGGACAACTCTAAAGGAGATTTTCTCAATATTTTGATATTGTCCTAGCCTAACAAACCATACATGAATGGAATGCTTATTTTTTCAGATGATGTATAAAATTGACCCTTATGACTGGTTTTGTGGTCCACAGTCACATATGATAAAGTGTTTTTTTATTTTTTTTTTTGGAAGAATAAATAAGCCTTATTCTTGTAATCCCAAATGTTTTAATGCATTTTGTTTCTATACTCTTTCTGATCTACTTCAGCGAGTACTCAGTCATCAGGATGACACGGCATTGCTTAAAGCTTACATCGTGGAGTGGAGGAAGTTCTTCACACAGTGTGATATTCTACCTAAGCCCTTCTGCAAGTTGGAAATCACCCTTCTGGGCAACCAGGGGAGCAATAAGAAGTCCAACGTTGAAGACAGTATTGTTAGAAAGGTGCATTTTGTGATGGAGCTCTTTCTTTTTTCATTTTTTAACCATATACAGTAGTTTACATCAATCTATGCTGTACTGCCTTCTCATTAAAGGATTAGATTACTCTTGAATTAATATTTCCTGATAATTTACTTACCCCTGTGTCTTTCAAGATGTTCATGTCATTCTTTCTTCAGTCGAAAAGAAATTAAGGTTTTTGAGGAAAACATTCTAGGATTTTTCTCCACATGGTGGACTTCAATGGGCATCAGCGGGTTGAAAGTCGAAATTGCAGGTTCAATGCAGCTTCAAAGGTCTCCGCACATTCACAGCTGAGGGATAAGGGTCTAGCAAAAGAAAGTAAAAAAATTACACTTTTTAACTTTTTATAATTTTACTCCATCTCATTTTCTCCTCCAACTTCAAAATAGTCCAAAATCATCGTTTAAACTTTTTTTTGTAAAGGTCGCTTGACTTTCTTTGCATGTTTGCTTTGTAAACACTGGGTTGGCGTGAACTTTCCAATGTGATTATGTAATGTGTGAAGTTGAGCTAGTGCAAAATGAGCATTTGTTGTTAAAAAGTACAGAATTTTTTTGGCCGACCATTTCGCTAGAAAATACCCTTATTCCTAGTATCATATAGAGCCCTTTAAAGCTGCATTGAATCTCCAGTTTGAACCTTCAAACCACTGATCCTCATTGAAACCCAGTCCTTTAAATGCAGTTATTATTGTAACAACTGATGCATAGCATCAATATACAAATCTATCCTAATAATTTGTTGTCTTCTTTTTCATTTAAGCTTATGCTGGACACGTGGAACGAATCTATATTTTGTAATATAAAGAACCGGCTCCAGGACAGTGCCATGAAACTGGTCCATGCTGAGAGATTAGGAGAAGCGTTCGACTCACAGCTTGTCATCGGAGTGCGGGAGTCATATGGTAAAGCTCTCATAATATTAAGCCACTCGGGTTCTGTCCAGATGGACCTCTCCTGATGGACACTTCTGACTTCTGACTTCTGTCTTACAGTGAATCTGTGTTCCAATGCTGATGACAAGCTCCAGATCTATAGAGAGAATTTTGAGAAGGCGTATCTGGATTCCACCGAGAGGTTCTACAAGACACAAGCACCTTCCTATCTGCAACAGAACGGCGTTCAGAACTATATGAAATATGTGAGTGTGTTTTCAAACTGCTGTCCTGCCTAAACTAGAAAAATGGTAAGCTCAAAAGTTTACATACACCTTGTAAAATCTGCAAAATGTTAATTATTTTACCAAAACAAGAGGGATCATACAAAATGCATGTTGTTTTTTTATGTATTACTGACCTGAATAAGACATTTCACATAAAAGATGTTTACATATAGTCCATCAGAGAAAATAATAGTTGAGAAGATTACATATGCTTGCTTCTTAATACTGTGTTGTTACCTGAATGATCCACAGCTGTGTTCTTTTGTTTAGTGATAGTTGTTTATGAGTCCCTTGTTTGTCCTTAACAGTTAAACTGCCCGCAGTTTTTCTTTCAGAAAAATCCTTGTCCCTCAGATTCTTTGATTTTTTTTCAGCATTTTTATGTATTTGAACCCTTTCCAACAATGACTGTATGATTTTGAGATTCATCTTTTCACACTGAGGACAACTGAGGCACTCATATGCAGCTATTTCAGAAGGTTCAAATGCTCACTGATGCTTCAGAAGGAAACACAATGCATTTTGTGTAAATGCATTACACAAAATAGCAGAAAAACCAAAGAATTTGTGGGACCTGAAGGATTTTCCCAAAGAACAGCAGGCATTTTAACTGTTCAGGACAAACAAGGGACTCATGAACAACTGTCACTAAAAACAAACAAACAAAAACAGCTGTGGATCATTCAGGTAACAACACAGTATTAAGAATGAAGTGCATGTAAACTTTTGGACGGGATTCATTATTTGCTTGTATGGACTTTATGTAAACATCATTTATTTGAAATATCTTATTTAGGTCAGTGCTAAATAAAAAATAACATGCATTTTGTATGATCCCTCTTATTTTGGTAAAATAATTCACATTTTGAAAATTCCGCAAGGTGTATGTCAACTTTTGACCTCAACTGTATATTAAAGTTAAAAATTCCAGTGTCTACTCTGATGGTTTGTTTAACAAGCTTTTATGTGTGTGATCACAGCACATATTTGAAGTGTCATAATTGTCACAATATTTGAGAGTTGATCATCCCAGGTGGCGCTTTTGATTGACAGGCAGATGGCAAGTTACGAGAAGAGGAGAAGCGTGCACTTCGATATCTGGAAACCAGACGTGAATGTAACTCCGTCCAGGCAGTGAGTGTTCCATGTTCCAAAACAAGACCCCGTGGTGCCACATTATTAAATAATGCTCAGCGTGTAGAGTGCATTTTGTTTTTATCACATACTAACACTGGATGCTCGGTTTGTGCCTTTTGCATTCATTTAGCTAATGGAGTGTTGTGTGAATGCGCTGGTGACGTCGTTCAAAGAAACAATCCTGGCCGAGTGTCCGGGAATGATCAAGCGGAACGAGACAGAGAGTGAGTACGGCAGGAGCTCTGGCACCAAAGGCTCAGCAAGTTCAGGTTGGCAATGGGATACGGTTCCCATCTATATCTTGCCAAAACCTCCCCACCCATCCCACCATCTGTGTGTTTGTGTGCCAATCATTGAGTCCACCAACCCATTTCAACTGTAAACAGCATCTATCGCATATAATAGGAAGGAAATACCAAATGTTTTCATCAGCAGTACCTGCCCTTTTGGCTTTAGAGCTTCTTAGACTTGAACATCATGTTTTTAGGATCATGATAACAGCATTTTTTAATGTTTCAGTATGTTTTATTAATACTAAAGTTTGTTTGCTCCGCTATTGGTGTGTTTACACAGAGCTGCACCTTATGTTCTCGCTGATGGACAAAGTGCCCAGTGGGATTGAGCCTATGCTAAAGGACCTGGAGGATCATATTATGAGCGCAGGTCTGGCTGATATGGTGGCCTCAGCGGAAACCATTACCACAGTGAGTAGAGACAGTACTGCTTTTTGCTATCTGACAGATGCATCATGGATCCTGTATATGCATCCAGTTGTTCTGAATAATCTTATTGATCCTTGTGATAATACATATTATATCTCCAAACTGTTTCTGATTGTTTTTTTCAGGACTCTGAAAAGTATGTTGAGCAGCTTCTAACCTTGTTTAACCGCTTTAGTAAATTAGTTAAGGAAGCATTCCAAGATGATCCACGTTTCCTAACAGCCAGGGATAAAGTAAGTCTCAAGAGGATTTATCCTTTTGTCCCAACCATTTACTGTGAAAGACTTTGAAAGAAAAAATATATTTATAAATATTATGTTTTTATTTATTTATTGGATAAAATATTATAATAATATATTTAAATAAGCTATATAAATATAATATACATTACTGTCACAATAGATTTGTTTTAAATAAATGCTGTTCTTTTGAACTTTCTATTATTCAAAGAATCCATAAGAGATATATTATAGTTTTCACAAATATATTAACTGTTTTCATAACTGATAATAAAAAGGGCCATATGAAAACGTGGACGGAATCACAGAATCCAGTAATAAAAATTTACTGGAAAACACGGAATGTCTCGGAATTTGCCAAATTTTGGATGAATAAATCAAAAGTAGGTCAGTACACTTAAATCAGAATGCGATATGGACTAGTGTCTGTGAATATAAAACCGAAAAAAGATGATTTTAACTTTTTTTTTTTTTTGAGAAATCGTCATATTATATACAAACATGAACTTAAAGGTCTTCACAGCAACCCGTCAAAAAAGTTTGGTTTATCTTTAAGAAACTGTGACAGAAATATTTTACTTGGTGTAATTATAGTACTGCTACTGATAGAATTTATTTATTAAAACATAATTTTTTTTAATGATATTTACCAGAAAAATATTTGACCAGAATTTATTTACCAGAAAAATGTAAATGCACAACAAAAGAAATACATAACATTATATATATATATATATATATATATATATATATATTATAAAATTAGTTTTATCAGTATTTTATAAAATCAAAATCAATTTAAACATGCTTTGATTATTAAAATTTAATTAAACCATTCAAATGGAATCCAGAAAATTAATGGTAAACATATCATTTGGTTAAAAAAAAAAAAAAATTAAACTGAATTTGAGAACATGGATTTCCTTAATTTTATTTTTGTTAAACCTTTAATAAATTGCTGTTAAAATGTGTAAGATTAATGATTTCAATTAGACATCAATATTTGTTAATTATTAATTTAACCATTAAAACAGAGTCTAGAAAAATTAAAATGGGGAAAAAATGGAATGTAGAAAAATTTAAATGGAAAAAAAAAATGAAATTTAGAAAAAAAATAAAATGGATTTCATAGGGATCTATATAAGATCTAAATAAGAAATTTTTCTTGAGCAGCAAATAAGCATGTCAAAATCTTTTAAAAAGAATTATGTAACACTGGAGTTGCCATCACAGGAATAAATTACATTTGAAAATATATTAAAATAGATCAAAGTCATTTATTTTACAGTATTACAGTTTTTACAAAATAAATACACCCTTGATGAACAATTTAATGTATTTTTATTTTTTTATTTATTTATTTTTTTTAAACTAACCCCAAACTTTTTTTAAGGGTAATGTATTGTATCTGGGTTTTTATGCAGTGTAGAAGTGGTTTCCATTTTTCCATTCTCATTTTGTTGTTTTATATGCATATTTACGCAGGCATACAAAGCTGTAGTGAATGACGCCACAATATTTAAACTAGAACTCCCTCTAAAACAGAAAGGGTAAGTCATCTTAATATATACATATATATCTTCTAAAAATTAGTTTCTGTCATTCTGGAATATATTTGAAACACTTTGTGGATTTGGCTTAGTATTTGTCCTTTGTTTGCAGTGTGGGTCTGAAAACACAACCAGAGTCCAAATGTCCAGAGCTGCTGGCCAACTACTGTGATATGCTCCTTAGAAAGACCCCACTGAGCAAGAAACTCACCTCAGAGGAGATAGAGGCTAAGCTGAAGGAAGTGGTGAGTGAGTGAGTGGGTGGAGTGACCAATAAATATTTGTATTTTATTGTGGCAGTATTATTCCAAATGCGGCTCACGCCTCTGTTTGCAATTGTAAAATCAGATGCGACGTGTTAATTATTTCTTTCTATGTACCGATTACAGCTCTTGGTTCTAAAGTATGTTCAAAACAAAGATGTCTTCATGAGGTACCACAAAGCGCACTTGACCCGCAGGCTTATTCTTGACATTTCTGCCGATAGTGAGATTGAAGAGAACATGGTGGAGTGGCTAAGGGTAAGCGGTCTTGAAAGCACACTTATGGTGACTTTTTAGTGAATCTCTAAGTGACTTCTGTGTGCGTACAGGAGGTTGGCATGCCTGCGGATTACGTGAACAAGCTCGCCAGAATGTTCCAGGACATCAAAGTATCAGAAGACTTAAATCAATCCTTCAAAGAAATGCACAAACACAACAAACTTGCATTGCCAGGTCAGATATGCTACTTCTAAAACGATGCTTCTGAACTATTCTGTTGCACGTTTGAACTAATTGTTATTTATGTTTCAACGCTACAGCTGACTCAGTCAATATAAAGATCTTGAATGCAGGAGCATGGTCTCGGAGTTCAGAGAAAGTGTTTGTATCCCTGCCCACCGAACTAGAAGATCTCATTCCTGAAGTTGAGGAGTTTTACAAGAAAAATCACAGTGGCAGAAAATTACACTGGCACCATTTGATGTCCAATGGCATTGTGAGTAGCAGCTTCAGCCCTTTGTATAACAGCATGCTCTACTTCCTGGGAGACCCAAAACCAGCATCTTCCCATTGAGACTAATTTGTTGTCTGTGTGGTTTGTGCTGTCACACAGTGAACTTTGATGCTACTGTGAATGGTTTTGCTGTAAACTTTTACTTAGTCTTTGAAATGTCACTATTATTGCTACTCTAGAGATTCTGCCTTGACTTTGACATTTTATAGGGGTCTTTTGCGTCAAGGGAACAGATCAAGATTGGTTTCATCTCTTTTGTCCCTAGATCACATTTAAGAATGAAGTTGGGCAGTATGATTTAGAAGTCACGACATTTCAGTTAGCAGTGCTGTTTGCCTGGAACCAAAGGCCCAGAGAGAGGATCAGCTTTGAGAATCTGAAACTGGCCACGGAGCTTCCAGACGCCGAGCTGCGGCGGACTCTCTGGGTAACACAGTCTTTATTTTGATGACAGTTTCACAACTGTGTTTAAATTATCATGTGGAATGCAAATGAAAGGGTCTGATATCACTGACTTTGATAAATCCCGCCTAATACTGTTTTTGTTTGTTGTGTAGTCTCTTGTAGCTTTCCCTAAACTAAAGCGTCAGGTGCTGTCATATGAACCTGTGGTGGGCTCTCCTAAAGACTTTGCGGAAGGCACTGTATTTTACATCAATCAAGAGTTTTCTTTAATGTAAGTACACTCGTCACGCACTGGCTGCATTGGCAAAGAATGATGAATAATTTAAATGATACTTGTGTTAATAAATCATACGCATATAAATCATAAATCATGTGCATATTTTCATCACATTCCATGAACTACCATTCAAAAGTACAGGGTTGGAAAGATTTTTACGATGGTTTTGGAATTTCTTTATGCTTACTAGGGATATGTTTTGTTAAAAATATATTAAATGTGAAATATTCTACTTTAGTATCTTATAAAATGTAATTTATTAGATGTAATTATAATGTAATTCTCATTATCAAAGCTGAATTTTCAGCAGCCATTAGTGTCACATGATAATGATCAAATATCATTCTGCTCATGCTGATTTAGTGCTCAAGAAACATTTATTTCCTAAGATTTTTTTGTAATATCCTAAGATTTTTTGGAAATGTTTGGAAATGCTGTCACTTGGATCAATTTAAAGGATTAGTTCGATTCCAGAATAAAAATTTCCTGATAATTTACTCACCCCGTGTTATCCAAGATGTTTGTCTTTTTATTTTTAGTCGAAAAGAAATTAACGTTTTTGAGGAAAACATTCCAGATTTTTTTCTCCATAGAGGGGACTTCAGTGGAAGCCAACAGGTTGAAGGCCCAAATTGCAGTTTCAATGCAGCGTCAAAGACCTCTACATGATCTCAACCAAGAAATAACGGTCTTTTCTAGCACAACGGTCAGCCATTTTCTAGAAAAAATAAAATTGTATTTACTTTTTAACCACAAATGCTTGTCGTGCACTAGCTCGACCTCAAGCATTGCATAGTCACATTTGAAAGATCACATATCTCACAAGATCACAGAGCTAGTGCAAGGCAAGCATTTGTGGTTAAAACATTTTTTTTTTTTTTAAATGACAAATGTTTTGCTACATAAGACCGTTATTCTTCGGCAGGGAACAAGTACAGCCTTTTGATGCTGTATTTGCAATTTGGATGTTTTCCTCCAAAACCTTAATTTCTTTTTGACTGAAGAAAGAAAGACATGAATTATTTGGATGACATGGGGGTGAGTGAATTACCAGGAAGGTTTCTATCTAGAAGTGAACTAATCCTTTAAAGCATCTTTGTAAAAATAATTATTAGGTTCTTAAAAATAAAAACTTACTGAACCCAAACTTTTGAATGATCTGTATGCACAGACAATTATCTATAAGTACATACTACGTATTATAGTGCATATAAGTACAGTTGTGCTCATAAGTGTACACACCCATTGCAGTATATGCAAATATATTAATAATTTTAACAAAAAAAGAGATCATGAAACTTGAATGTTATTCTTTATTTAGTACTGACCTGAATAAGCTATTTCACATAACAGATGTTTATATAAACTCCACAAGAAGAAAAAATAACTGAATTTATGAAAGTTAACCCGTTTAAAAGTTTACGCACCCTTGAATGTTAATGCTGTGTGTCGTTTCCTGAATGATCCACAGCTGTGTTTTTTGTTTTTGTGATAGTTGTTCATGAGTCCATTGTTAGTACTAACAGTTAAACTGCTGCTGTTCTTCAGAAAAATCCTTCAGGTCCCACAAATTCTTAGTTTTTTTTTTTCAGCATTTTTGTGTATTTGAATCCTTTCCAACGTTGTCTGTATGATTTTGAGATCCATCTTTTCACAATGAAGACAACAGAGGGACAGAGGGGTTCAAACGCTCACTGATGCTCCAGAAGGAAAAACAATGCATTAAGAGCCGGGGGTGAAAACTATTGAACAGAATGGAGACGTGTACATTTTTCTTATTTTCTCTAAATATCATATTTTTTCATCGAGTCCTGCACTTCAGAGGCTACAAGAAGATACTTACATGTTTTCCAGAAGACAAAATAAGTTAAATTTACCCTGATCTTCAAATGCAAAAAGTTTACACCCCCGGCTCTTAAAGCATGTTTTTTTTTTTTTTTTTTTTTCCTTCTGGAGCGTCAGTGAGCGTTTGAACCTTCTTTAATAGTTGCATATGAGTCCCTCAGTTGTCCTTAGTGTGAAAAGATGGATCTCAAAATCATACAGTCATTGTTGAAGAGTTTAAAAACACAAAAATGCTGGAAAACCAAATAATTTGTGGGACCTGAAGGATTTTTCTGAAGAACAGCAGAAGTTTAACTGTTCAGGACAAAGAAGGGACTCATGAACAACTATCACTAAACAGAAAAACAGTTGTGGATCATTCAGGAAATGACACACAGTATTAGGATTCAGGGGTATGTAGATTTTTGACTGGGTTAATTTTTAGTTTTTTCAGTTGTTTTTTTCTTCTTGTGGAGTATATATAAAAATCTGTTACGCGAAAGCTTATTCAGGTCAGAACTAAATAAAGAATAACATGCAAGTTTTATGATCCCTCTTATTTTGTTAAAATTATAAACATATTTGCATATTCTGCAAGGGATATGTACACTTATGAACTAAACTGTACATCATCTAAGTACATATGCTGCTTTACTATTACGTTATATTATAAAGTCAGAATTGTGAGATTTAATTATTGAATGTTTTAACAGAATGTTTTAATGATCTCTTCTGCACAGAAAAAACTCAAAAGTCCAAAAAAGAGGGAAGATCAATTTGATTGGTCGATTACAACTCACAACAGAGAGAATGCGTGAAGAAGAAAACGAGGGCATAGTGCAACTTAGGATATTACGCACACAGGTAATTAAGTTGTTGAGTCTATCACTTGTACATGATCTTAAAAATTGAAATATGTGTATTTATGATGTTTGTGTATTTATACAGTGGTGGCCAAAATTATTAGAGCACTAGTATTTTCACCATCTTAAAAATAGAGATCCATTATCCAGTCTTTCTGGAATGACATGAAGAAACAGAACAAACTGAGACAAACTAAATCCAGAACTGTGGCAATGTCTCCAAGATGCTTTAAGAAACCTACCTATAAAGCTACAGTACTGTTAAAGGTTTTAGGCACTTGTGTAAAAAATGCTGTAAAATGAGGATGATGTCAAAAATAATGTCTTAAATAGATTTTCTTTATCAATGAACTTCTATGAGCTAAATTAAATTAACATTTGCTGTGACCCTAAAGCAGCTATTGCCCTAGGTGCACTAGCACGTAGTTTTTCAGGTAGGTCTCTTGAAGCATCTGGATTCAGTCTGTCTCAGTTTGTTCTGTTTCTTCATGTCATTCCAGACAGATTGAATGATGATGAGATCAGATCTCTGTGTGGAGCACTGGCTGTTGTCAGACTCCTTGTGCAAACAAAAATCTCACTGGATTATTACAATTAATGGCAAAGTGAATGTTTGGAAATGTAAACTGATATTTCGTACTGACACACTACAGAAAAAATGTAAAACCATTTATTAGCTAATAAACTAATAAATTAGTTTTCAAATTATTTTGGCTACCACTGTATATATGATCACACTTCCTCATTCTTTAATGCCTACATTTTTGAATAATGGTGACGTAATCAAACGATTAATTAATTCATTTCATGAGGTGCATCCTGGGATGTGTTTCAAATTGTGTTGAAGGAGTTCCCATGTAAGCTGAGCACTTGTTGGCTGCTTTTCCTTCACCATCTGGTCCAACTCATCCGTTAATTATTTTTTCTTTTTTTTATAAAAATGTTTTGTAAAGACATTCATTAGCAGGCATTTTAAAAACAGTTACATTTGTCTATTAAACTAAATTCAAACATTTAAACAAACTTTTATATTAAAGGGATAGTTCGAAATTCTGTCACTAATTACTCACCTTCATGTAGTTCCAAACCTGTAAGACCTTCATCATGCTATGAACACAAATTAAAAGAGAAGTCCATTTCCAAAACGAAGATTCACATATAATGTACTCACGTTATCCAAGATTTTAATGTCTTTCTTTCTTCAGTCGTTAAGAAATTATGTTTTTTGAGGAAAACATTTCAGCATGTTTCTCCATTTAATGGACTGCTATGGTGCCCCAATTTTGAACTTCCAAAATGCAGTTTAAATGCGGCTTCAAACGATCCCAAATGCGGTTGTAAACGATCCCAGCCGAGAAAGAAGGGTCGTATCTAGCAAAACGATTGGTTATTTTAATAAAAATAATACAATTTATATACTTTTTAATGCTAAATGCTCTAAGTACATCATCTGTGAATCTTTGTTTTGGAAGTGGACTTCTCTTTTAAGATATTTTTGATGAAATCCAAGAGCTTTCTGACCTAGCGTAACTGAAATGTTCCCAGACCCAGAAACATGTTAAGGACATTGGTAAAACAGTCTGCTGCTGATGTAGAACACGCATGCACTGCGCCTTGTTTACATGCAGAAGAACGAACACATGCATCATGTTGTTTTCTTTGTGCACAAAAAGTATTCTCGTAGCTTTATAACCTTACGGTTGAACCACAGATGTCATCGACTTTTTTAACAATGTCCTTACTATGTTTCTGGACCTGGGAAGATTTCAGTTACATTGTTGTCTATGTAGTGTCAGAAAGCTCTATAAAAATATCTTAATTTGTGTTCTGAAGATAAACAAAGATCTTATAGGTTTGGAACGACGTGAGGGTGAGTAATTATGACACAATTTTCATTTTTTGGGGTGAGCTATCCCTTTAAAACTATGAGAAACATTTCAGACAGAACATTGATATGCTGATGTATACCTCAGTTGTCACCAAGCTCTTCTTTTCCTCACTCTGTACAGGAAGCTATCATTCAGATCATGAAGATGAGGAAGAGGATCAGCAATGCCCAGCTTCAGACGGAGCTGGTGGAGATCCTAAAGAACATGTTTCTGCCCCAGAAAAAGATGATCAAAGAGCAGATCGAGTGGCTGATAGAACACAAATACATCAAACGGGACGAGACGGACATTAACACATTTATCTACATGGCGTAGCCGACCACGCCCAGTGCACTCTGGGACGTTTTTTTTAGACACTAGCTCTCCTTTGGAGGATTCCATATCTGATTTCAGCCCATTGCCCAGCCTGGCCTGCTGGGTGATTGACTAGATTTATCTCAAGACACATCACGCTGAGAAATTGCTGACAAATCCCTGCCTTACTTCACAAATCTATGAAATGAATAAAAACGAACTTTGGAAGACAGAGAAGTGAGCAGAATTTGTGTGGCTAATTAAATGCATCTTGTGGAATCTTTTAATTACGTTCTACCACCTTCGACGTCAACGCACTAGGTGAAAATATCGCTTTAGATCCTGAAAAGCCATCCAGCTGTGTTCATTTTGAGTTGACCGCTGGCTTATCAAATTAACCTAGCTTTAAACATCCAGTAGTAAACAACACATGCCTTTCATTGCATTAAAAAACTGTAAAGTTCAGCCCAATTGTCTTTAGACATCAAATTATCCTTGTGATTCACAGCATTGTATGTTATTGCACAGAATTACGGGCCTCAGGCGGTTTTTCCTCCTCAGTTGTTTTACCCATCAGCTCACAGTCTCTGCTTAGTGTGTCCCTGTTTGTCTCCCTAGTGGCAAGTTAGCAATGCACATGCTGCTGTCCATGGTGCTGATGAGATGGCCACTTGCTTCTGAGTATAATACTGGACGGATAGTATTTTGTTGAGTTACACGCTAATGCTATGAATAATGGCACTCATTCTGACAAAAAAACGACAGAATGCATTATTTATTTATTGTTGCAATCACAGTGTTGTCAGCGTGTGTGTGTGTGTGTGTGTGCGTGGGTATACATTGGTGTCTACCCCGCCGCACATGCTCAGACTAGGAGTCCCCCCTCCGCTCGTAGGCCCCTCCCAGACACGCGTGAGAGTGATCCGGAGCTCGGAGAAGAGCCTCAGTTGCACGGGACCGCAAGAACGTCGCTGGATCCCGGGAGGACCGGAGAGAGAGAGACGCCACCGTGGGACTGGAGTTGTGCTCAGGTATTGGAATATTTCACAGGCAGCGAGGCCGTGCCGGTCTATTACACGAGCGACGTGTGACATCAGATCGAATTTGACACGTTTTAGTGTGCGAGACTGTAATTATCCGAACAAACGAGATGAGAGCATTGATTTATGTTGCTCGTCTTGCGCTTCAAGCGTGAGAGGTAAATCTTGCCACCTGACGGGACGCGTGCTGAGGAGCAGAAATAATATTCCGCTTTTATTAGATGGAGATTCGTGGCGGTTGCAAGCATAAATTGTCTTGTATTCAAAGCTAGTGTGGAAACTGGAAGCCTACTGCATCGGTGCATTTGGGCAAAGTAGAGCCCAATTGTTCTTGAACGGGAAAGGAAATCACTTTCCGTCGTGTGTCGTTAATTAGTTGTCTCCACGCCTTGCGTTTCTTATTAAGATAAGTTTGACCACCGGGCTGACAGGAGTGGGTAGTTCCTCGGTCCTTAACAGGAAGCTTTCTAACGTGCTTTAACCCAGAACTGTTAATGCAACAATCATCTGATGACATGTTTGTGTTTGATTGGTGAAACCTTATGGTGTAGTGCCGTCAGTTTTGGGTATTAATGTGATCTGGTTTACCTAATCAGATCCAGCATTTGTAATTAGTCTGCATTGCATTTTAAAATTGATTTTTTAATGAATTAGCTACACATTAATTTCGGTTTGAATTACTAAGGCATCAGGCAGCAGTATTAAATTAGTTAATGAAAAAATATTTTTAAGGGAGACACAATATATCAATGTGCAAAGCCATTTGTTTTCTCTAAAAAACATACTTCCAAATTATACATAAATTACAAAAGACTAGTTAACTCCCCTTTATAAAATCAAACTGGTAGTTGTGTTTTAGGACTCATACCTGTGGTATCTAGCTAGTCTAAGATGATTATTAGCTGGTCATGTGGTTGACCAGATACGATGTTCTAAAAACAGCCTGACAACCTTAAACTGACCAATTTGTAGCTGGTTTGTTGCTAATCTAAGTTGCTTTACCAGAATGAAAATCAATCTAGAAACCAGTCTTAAGATTGATTTTACAGGAAAGCTAATAAACTTGATTTTACTAGTCTGTAGAGTTCATTAAGTCTGTTCTAACTTGTCTAAATTGGTCCCATCTAGTCATTAGCTGATTGACTAGTCATCTAGATTGCTACCTGTTATGACCAACTGGTAGGTGGTTTATTGCTGATCTAAGCTGGTTTACCAGCTACTGACTATCTTAGACTGGCTAGAAATCAGCTACCGTCTTAAGATTGATTTTCCAGTAAGGCTAGTAAACTTAACTAGTTTACTACTCTATCTGGTTCACTAGTTCTGTTGTAGCTGGTCTAAGGTGGTCATTAGCTGATCCATTCTGGTCATTAGCTTGTTGATCAGTCACCATGATCTACAAACCAGCTTGACCATCTTATACTTTTGTGACCAGTCAGTAGCTGAAGTGTTTACAAGCTAACAACCATTTCAGTTCAATTAGTTAGGTGGCTTACCAGCTAATGTCCATCTTAGACTGGTTAGAAGTCAGCTACCATCTTAAGATTGATTTTCCAGTAAGGCTATTAAACTTAACTAGTTCACTAGTTCTGTTGTATGTGGTCTAAAATAGTAAGATTACTAAGAATTACTACTCTAACTAGTTATATTCTGATGACCAGCCACCATGTTGCATAAACTAGCTTGACGACCATAAATGTGATGACCAACTAGTAGCTGGTTTGTTAGTGGTCCAAGCTTGTTTACCAGCTATTGACCATCTTAGACTGGCTAGAAATCATCTACCATCTTAATTTTGATTTTCCAGTAATGCTAGTAAACTTGATTAGTTTACTACTCTAACTAGTTCTCTAGTTCTGTTGTAGCTGGTCTAAGATGCATTAGCTAGTCTGTTCTGGTTATTAACTTGACTATCTAAAATGGGTGTGACCAAATGGTAGCTGGTGTGTTTACCAGCTAATGACCATTTGAATTTAGTTAGTTAGATGGCTTACCAGCTAAAGACCATCTTAGACCGGGTAGAAACCAGCTCTACCATATTCCAAAATAAAACTACCATCTAAAGATTGATTCTCCAGTGGGGCTAATGGACTTTACTAATTTACTAATCTAACTAGTTCTATTCTTAACTTATTAGCTGGATGACCAAGCCACCATGTTCCATAAACCAGCTTGACCACCATAAATGTGACTAGTAGTTGGTTTGTTAATGGCCCAAGTTTGTTTACCAGCTAATGACCATCTTAGACTGGCTAAAAATCAACCATCTTAAGACTGATTTTCCAGTAAGGCTAGTAAACTTGACTAGTTTACTACTCTAACTAGTTCCCTAGTTCTATTGTAGCTGGTTTAAGATGCAGCTAATGTCCATCTTAGAGGAGATAGAAACCAGTTACCATATCTCAACATAAAGCTAACATCTAAATATTGATTCTCCAGTGGAACTAATGATCTTTAATAATCTAACTAGTTACATTCTTAACTTATTAGCTGGATGGCTAGCCACCATGAATGTGATGACCAACTAGCTGGTTTGTTAGTGGTCCAAGTTTGTTTAACAGCTAATGGGGAATCATTTTAGACTAGATAGAAACCAGCCACCATCTTAAACTATTTTCTAGCAAGGTTAGTAAAGATGATAACTTCGCTAGTTAAACTAGTTCACAACTGTTTATTGAAATGAGTGTTAATTAGTACAAATTAGTGCCTGAGTTTTATAAAAACTTGCAATCAGTGATATAAGAATAGGTTGCTCTTTGCATTTCATGTATATTTCTGTCAAAATAATGCAAAATTATTCTTGTTTGTGACACTAAAGAAAACGTTTTGAGATTATTAAGTGTAGTATAACATGTTGATAACCGTTCTAGTCTGTAGACTGCATTTCAGAAGTAACCCACCTGACACTGATTGCAGTACATTTTCAATTTAGCATATTTTGTAATGGTGATGGATTCAGCAATGCATGTTTTGAGTGTTCATTGTAAGTCATGGAGAGTCTAGGCATACCGTATGGTTGGTGTGATGACATACTACATGTATTCATGAGGTGGCTGCAGTGACGCAGCTGGGATACCCTGAAATGGTGATTGTCAGAAAGGGGAGGGGGTTTTCATCATTCTCTTTGGTGCACTGTCTCTCTGCCAGCTGTCCAGTGCTGCCTAGCACTCTCTCTCCTTTTCTCCATCTACTCTACCCCTCCCACAGTAGGAGTTTTCTGTAGGTGGTGCACCACGTTGGCCCTGCCATCCCGTGGGATTCAGGCAGTGCATTTTCTTCAGGAACTCAATTTTCTGGGTCTCACTCTGTTTTTTTTCACATTAAGTGTAATGCTTAATAGAGCAGAGACCATAAACCACATTATTCCACTACTGTGCTTGTAAACTTTTATGAGCTAGCGGTGCTTAAGTTGGGTGTGAGAGAGAGTCAAAAGGCCACGATCTGTCTGTCAACTGGCACATCTGTGATTAGGCATATTCATGAAGCCGATGCATATGGTAATCGCATCATATTCTTGCTGCTTTGATCCCTCAGTTCTACCCTTTGAAACCCTGAAGTGTGAATTCCACTTGCAAGCATCAGCACTTCATACCTGCATCCTCCCGTCAGGAGGTAGAGGAGAGACCGTTTGCCTATGTGGTGGTCTCACCGATGTCACGAATCAGTCACGAGATGAGGCCAGGCACCATCTGCCGTGCTGGCTGTCCTACTGCAGTGTTTTCATTTCCCCAGGTGCTCCAGTCAAGTGTACTGTACAGTCAAGTTAACCGCATTTCCAGTACCGAACCAGTCCCTAGTCACGTACACACAAAAGCTCTCTGTTTAAAAAAGCAAGATACTATAAAGCATTTTAAAGGAAAATTACCATTTCAGTACAAATTAGGCTCAATCAAGTGCATTTGTGGCTTAATGTTGATTACCACAGAAATTGATTTTCACTTTTCTTGGAAAAAAGCAAAGACCTTGTTTACAATGTGGCACTTACAATGGAAGTAAATGAGGCCAATTTGTGAACTTTAAAATCCTCGCTTCAACAGTGTAGCCATGATTTGTAAACAGTGTGCATGTTAAGATGATTGTATTTTGAAGAAAATAAGTTTCTGTTCTGTTCTGTTTGTCACTATGACAACTCAACACCATTAACCTTACAACAACTGTAAAAATGATCATTTAACAGCTTTAGAGCTCAAATAATGTACAAGTTTTAACAGAAGCATTAACATAAGTACTGTTATGTATATAAATTTCACATTTCTGCTTTCACGATTCACTTTTATAGGCAGGTTAGCTTTTCTTAAACTTAGATTTCTTTTTTTGTGTGTGATAATCATTGTTATTTTAGTATTATTTATAGTACTTTTTCATGGAAGCCCATTTCCACCACTGAAAAAAAAAAAAAAGGTAATTGCAGGTTTTTCTCTTATAATTCTGACTTTTTCTCAGAATTACGTGATACTAGCAATTCTGACTTTTTTTTCTTAGAAATGGATTATATAAACTCACAGTTGTGTGTTATAAAGTCAGAATTACATGTAATAAACTTGCAATTGTGAGGTATAAAATTAGAATAGCGAGATATAAACTTGCAGTTGCGAGAAATAAGTCAGAATTGCCTGTTTTTATCACGGAATTCTGACTTTTTTCTAAAAAATTGTAAGTTTATATTACAATTTTGCCTTTTTCTCTCAGAATTGTAAGATATAAACTTGCAATTGCGAAGAATAAAGTCAGAATTGCTAGATATAAACAGACAAGCTAACTATTTTCTCAGAATTTAGTTTGTATCTTGTAAGTCTGACTTTTTTTATCAGAATTGCGTAATATAAACCAAGAATTGCAAGGAAAAAAGTCAGAGTTGCCTGTTTATATCTAGAAATTCTGACTTTATAACTTGCAGTTGCGAGTTTATATATCGCAATTCCAACTTTATAACTCGCAATTACCAGTTTATATCAGAATTTTCTCAGAATTGTAAAAGATAAATTTGCAATTGCAAGTAATAAAGTCAGAATTGCCTGTTTATAACTAGCAATTCTGACTTTATTACTTGCAATTGCAAATTATCTTTTACAATTCTGAGAAAATTTTGATATAAACTGGTAACTTTTTGTCTCAGAATTGAGTGACAAACTAACAGCTGTGAAGAAAAAAAGTCAGAATTGCCTGTTTATATCTAGCAATTCTGACTTTTCTCAGAATTGCAAGTTTATATCACAATGTAACTTTTTCTCAGAATTGTGAGATATAAATTCGCAATTGCAAGAAAAAAAGTCATAATTGCCTGTTTGTAATTTGCAATCTAGCAGTTCTTTATCAATCGCAATTGCAAGTTGATATAACAATTCTGACTTGTTTTCTCAGAATTGATAAATAAACTTGCAATTGCGTCAGAATTGCTAGATATAAACAGACAATTCTGACTTTAAATAAAATCAAAATATTTAAAAAAAATATTTTTGTATCTCACAATTCTGACTTTGTCTCACAATTCTGAGAAAAAAGTCAGAATTATGTGATACAAACTTGCAGTTATGACTTTTTTTCTTCGAATTGTGAGAAAAAAGTCAGAATTGAGAGATGTGATGAGATATTTTTAATTTTAATCTGTTTTAGTTCTTTGTACTTTTGTCATTTGTATTTTTTTTTTTTCATTTTGCTTTTATTTATAATTTTAGTACTTATTTTATTTCATCTAAGAATTTATTTTATTTTATTTCAGCTTTATTCTAATTTAGTTAACAGTAACACTTAATCAAATGCTGTCAAGCTTACGTTACTTCTATTCAACTCAGAATATTATAACATGCATGCATAATATGATATAATATTATTACATTTGCCAATAAATGAGATCATCAACATGGAAGAAGCTTCATCCCACATTTGATAACTTGATATTGCTTGACCATGTAATGATGAAGCTGTTATTATCTACGACTCCAGTCTTTACATTTTCACTGCAGAGCTGGCCGTAGAATGACATAAGCTAGAGTTTTCTGTCATTAGTGCGGAGAGAATGGACAGAAAGCTGAAGACATAATTAATCTTCCTGAAGGTCTGCGAGCGGAGATGAATAATTCACCGCAACTCAGCTCTCGAAACTAGCCGCTGAGAGATCTGTGATTGACAGACTGCCCATGCATTTCAGACAACACGTTAGAAACGTGCAGAGAAATGGACGGAAAGATCCTTTTCTATAGATCTGGACAGATATGGCATAAGTGGCGTTTCTCGATAAGATATGCTGAAGTTTCGCTGATCTGAACTACTTTCAAACTCTTGAATAGCTCTTATAGACTCATTCAGTCAAAAAAAGGTATTCCCCAGTCAATGGAAGAGGGGTGCTAAACCGACACACTCATCCCAGTAGGCGTCGTTTTTACTCTACCAGTCTCTGGGATGAATACAACTCTGTAATGATACGTTCCAGTTCAACCTGGATTTGAAACAGAGTGTCCCAGCAGCACAGAGTCACAGTGACATGGTTGTTCAGCAGGTACAGTTCCTGCCGCGTGATTTCATCTCCTCCTGCCAGGCAGAGTAAGTGTGTGCTGTAGATTGTCAATACTAAAGGCTCTGACAGAAAGCAGGTACATTGTGATCGTATATCTTTTGTTTGTCTATTCTAATTGCGTTTTTAGATTCTCTGAGTCTTATGGCGTCTGGCCAGGTGCTCACTTATAACTTTGTTTGGTCTACAGTCCAGCTTATTCTGACCTAGAAATGCCCGCTTTGACAGAAAAAACAACATCTGACCGATATGCAAAGTGACAAGCTAGGGTGTGTTTTATTTTATTTTGCATTTAAACAGACATTGAGTAAACATCAATGTCCAGGAGTTTGAAGATTGCAAGGCTGCAATTATTTGATCAAAAATGCAGTAAAAACAATAGCTTAGTGAAATATTTTTACAATTTTAAATTGTTTTATATTTTAATATAGTACAAAATGTAATTTATTCCCATGATGGTAAACCTGAATTTTCATTCCTGTAGTCTTTTCTTTAGGCAAGGGAGGCAGTGTCTCCTAAAAAAAAACTGGATGAGAAAAAAAAACGTAGTACAAAAATTACACCAATGTTACAAAATATAACATTAAAAAGTGTATAAATCACTTGTTTTTCAAAAAAAAACATTGTCCAACAGCAACACTAGTAGGTAAAGTTACAACGGGACTTTACCTGCTGGTGTTGTCGTCTGAGCCCACTGAGTTTTAACAGACCCCCTAAAGTGTGTGATGAGTTTGGTGGGGGATAATTGAGAATGAATAGGGGAAAGTCACATGAGAGAGGCAATGCCTCCATCACGATATGATTAGATATGACTGGTTATGTTCAGCTGTGATTGGTTCATGCGATAAATCCTGCCTCTTGTGTTTGTGCGTGTTCCTCATTCGCAGATCAGTCTGAATGAACGATGTAATGCCATTAATGGGAAGACTAATTTTAAAGGGGTCCTATTATGTGCTTTTACAAAGTCTTGATTTTGTTTTGGGGGTGTACAAGAACATGCTTCCATGCTTGGTGGTTGAAAAAATGCATTATTTTTCACATAATTTACATTATTACAATACCTTTCTATCAGCCTGGCACAAATGGATCGATTAGTTCCGGGTTTAATGAAGTCCCGCCTTCCAAAAAACAAAATGTGTTGTGATTGGTTAGCTGTCCCACTGCGTTGCGATTGGTGAACAGTTTAGACGGTGTTTCAGTACTGCCACGCCCCTTGCCAAAGTAGCACGTTCTGTGTACAACTGTTAGCGCAAGCTAGATTAAAGTGATTCTTATTTTTTAAATAGGGATATTTGTCTTACAAAAACACATTGATTTGCTACAGAAAGCGTCTATTGACTCCCTGGAGCATGTGAAGCACTTTTTATTATGGATGGATGCAATTTATTGGACTTGTTTTGGACCGATGAAGAGAAACCCTTGTCTATGCTGTTCTAAAGCTTGGGAGTGCCAGGATAATTTTTTTTTATAAATCTGATTGAATTCGTCTGAAAGAAGGAAGTCATATACACCTACGATGCATGGAGGGTGAGTACATAATACACTACATGAGTGTTGGGTCCTATCATCAGCCTGCCAGATCGCAAATACATGATATTATCGTGCTAATTTATTTAGTTATTTACATATTTAGTTTCATTGCCCGAAACCAGCTCCAGCATAAGGCTAAAAGCACCCTAACATTAGCATTATCAAAAAACATCATCACTGATTAACCTAGCCTATTCTAGTGTAAGTTTATGCATTTAAAAAAAAAACACTCACGTTATAAGTGAAGCTAACGCTATCTACACTGTATGATGAATAAATCTCTTACCACACACTGCACACGTCTGCGGTGCGTTACGGCGTTAAAAACATTAACTCGATTAGATTCATTCTTGGCTTTAATAAATACAGTATTGATTACATTGTTAATGAAAAAATATCAAATAGAATTATTTTTTTTTCTGATAGTGTAAGTAATGTTTATTTAATCAAGAAATGTGATTAGCACATGAATTTGCATTTATTAAAAAAAAGAAAAAAGTCTCGCTCCCACGCTTCCAGAAACAGCATAAAGCCACCCAGTCCTTTCAGAACTGGTGATGATTCAGTCCATTTTATAAGCAATACGCTTGAAACAGATAATGAACGAACACAAAGTTAGAAAGTCATGCACGCATGCACACAAATGCTTCTGTTGAGGAAGGTGATGAGATCTTCACCTGAGTTGACAGGAGCAAGAGTGCCTTGTGCTGTGTCTGCACTGCATCTGTCTCACTCTCTCTCTTTCTCTCTCTCTCTCTGTAGGCTGAAAGATGTTCTCCTCTGTGAAGGCCTTTGAGGGGCAGCATTACTCCACCCTCAAGAGGCAGTGTCTACAGAGTGGACGTCTGTTTGAGGATCCACTGTTCCCGGCTGTAGATGACTCCCTCTTCTACCAGGGTAACAGGATCGGTCGTGTGCACTGGAAAAGACCCGGGGTCAGTGCTTAGAACTCGAGTCTCACAGTTCTTCATTTAGCAGATAGCATAGAGAATGGAAAATACAGTAGGCCTGTATTGCTTGTGGTTCCCAGTGCGTTCTTAAAGGGATTGTTCAGGCAAAAATGACAATTCTGTCATTAATTTCTCCCTCATGTCATTCCAAAGACTTTTGTTCATACTTATGTTGCATAGACAGCAACACAAGCAAAATAGGACATCGCTAAAATAGTCCATGTGACATCAGTGGTTCAACTTTAATTTTATGAAGCTATGAGAATACTTTTTGTGTGAAACAAACAAAAAAATTTTAATCTTGATTTTATTTTATTTTTTCAGAATGTTTGACTGATTCTCAATTTTTTTACAATTTTCAAAGGGGTCATCAGATGCAAAATTTACTTTTACATGTTGTTTGAACATAAGTGTGTGTTGGCAGTGTGTGTACATACACCCTATAATGATAAAAGGCTGTATAATGAAAGCAAGGCTGTTCCCAATATAGTTGATTGACACGGCTGTCTTACCTTAGATCCACCCTGAGTGAGCTAAATGAGCTGTTAACTGTCCGCCATTGTTTCGAAACCAGAGCAGGAGTAGACAAAATATCTCCTAAGTGTTTGAGGTGTTCTGTTGTTGGATGTAATAATAAACATAGTAGTCGTCATTTACTCCCGGCATCTGAGCTGCTGAAGACGCAAAGTATTAACGTTACTTTCATTTTTGAAGGGAATGCACCAATCCCAGATCTTCCTAAATGCGTTCGTGCAAATCATTTGTGATGCAGCTTTACCTACAGAAGAAGTATAAGGGTTTTTATGAATCTTTGCAAATCGCCTTTCCTAATAATGTGGTAGTTAGCAAAATTCATGGCTAAATGCGGCTAAAGTAATATTATGGCTTGTCACCCCACAGTAGAGAGGGGCGGGGTGAGCAAAGCTCATTAACATTTAAAGGAACATGCAACAAAACGGGTTGCTGTGAACAGAGCTGATTTTGAGAAGGTAAAAAAGGTGATTTTACACTACCATTGAGAAATTTTAACCAAAGCATTTTATATACTTTTAATTAAGACATTAAAAATATAAAAGGGGCATCCGATGACCCCTTTAACTAGTCAACTTGAAAATGTAACTACTAAATGTAACTAACTTTATCCAACAATTTCTTCTCTTCCCTGTCAGTATCCGCCATGGTACTCTTGTGAACGAGCGTTGAATACTGACACAGAAGACAAAAAAAATAGAATAAAGAATATTTTTCTTTATTGCACAAAAAAAGTATTCCCGTAGCTTCATAAAATTACAGTTGATCCACTTATGTCACATGGACTATTTTAGCAATGTCTTTACTAACTTTCTGGGCCTTGAATGTGTCAGTTGTGTTGCTGTCTATTCAGGGTCAGAAAGCTTTTAGGTTTCATCAAAAATATCTTAATTTGTGTTCCGAAGATGAACGAAGGTCTTGGAACAACATGGGTGAGTAATTAATAACAGAATTTTTATTTTTAAGTGAACTATCCCTTTAAATGACTAATAATTATTTATAAATGGCCATACATACTATTAAATATAGGTCCTTTAGTCTTTGTCTTACAGTCTAGATGCATATCAAGATGCTGAGAAATTTTACAACAGCACAGATGTTATTGATCAAAATATACGATGATCAGTAACATAATGTAAGTAATTCATCATCAGTCTAATCAATAATCATTGTTACTGTCAAGCCAAGGCAGAAGGAAAGGTCAGCCTGAGGCATTCGTCCGTAATGGAGGTCTGTCATCCATCACCGGATGACACAGAAATTTCAAAACTAAATTATAGTTTTTTGGTTGTCCGCATACTTTTGTACCATATAATGTCAATGTTAGTTCACAAGGACACATTAGATTTGTGAAACCTCATTGGCTGAGGGGAAATAGACAACAACAGGCTTGTTGAAGCATCATGATGGTTTTCCTGTGCTTCATTACTCTTTTCTGAGTTAATGATACATTGCAGCTTGCTAAAAATGTATCTATAACAATTCAAATCCCAAGGATGCTGTGTGATACTCTCCCCCCATGTCCGTCTCGCCCAGGGGCATACTAAGTGTCAAGCCTGTCCAAGTCAATTATCCCTTTCTCTCACTCACTCACTCCTGGAACGATGCCCGACCCAGAATCTCATTCGCACACAAGCTCGCTCAAACACATCGCTGAAGTGTTTCAGTCTGAATTGCACCCACAGCATTTCCTGTCGTCATTAATCCAGGTTGTAATTGAGGAGGACACTACAATTGGTTCTGTCCGTACTGCAGTTCAACACGGCAAACCTCAAATCTCCTCCTTGTTAATGGTCACAGGAGCAACAGCGGGGAATGTGGGAATATAAGGATCAAGTGCAGACAGTGCTAATATAACATTCATTGAGCTGTAGTGATAATTAAGAGTATAAAGATGAAATAATGATGCTCAGACTGTGTCTGCATCTGAAGTTATACTTTTTAGATTGCTTAAAGGAATAGTTTTTAGCATTTTAGAACCCTAAAATGAAAATTAGCCCATTATTTACTCACCCTCCAGGCATTATGGGTGTATATGACCTCCTCCTTTCAGACAAATCCATTTGCAGTTATATTAAAAATTACCCTGGCACTTCCAAGCTTTAAAGGCCTCCTGTAGCGAATTGGTGCGTTTTTGTAAGAAAAATATCTGTATTTAAAACATAAGAATCACTTTAATCTAGCTTGTGCCAACTGGTCGTACATGGAAGCAGCTCTGGGCTGATGACGTAGGAGGACATATGCATTGTGCATGCACTGGTGAGTCTCGCACAAACCAACGTTTGTTTACAGTAGCAAAGGAAGCAAAATTTCCTTACTTTAGCAAAGGAAGCCAGGCTCCTCTTGGTTTATATCGAAATCCTCTGTCATTTTCTTTACAAATCCTTGTTTTGTACTTCTAATTCATGCGCGTTGTTTTGTATTGGTTTCTCCACGGCGTCTTACGTCATCGGCACTTTTTTATTATGGATGGATGCACTTTATTGGACTTGTTTTGGACTGATGAAGAGAAACACCCATCCACTGCCATTCTAAAACTTGGAAGTGTCAGGATCATTTTTAATATAATTCAAATCAGATTTGTCTGAAAGAAGGAAGTCATATACACCTAGGATGTCTAGAGGGTGTGTAAATAATGGGCAAATTTTCATTTTTGGGTGAACTGTACCTTCAATGGGATTGTGATTGCTTTAGTTTTTTTATAGTTCAAGTTTTTGTTTGTGTAGCTATACCTGCACTTGCTATTTATCATTTTTATTTTCTCATTTCTGTTCCTCTGACACTTTAAACTTCATTATTATCCCATTTCAGGATTTTTATGTCAACATGAAACATCATTCACAGCCCATTTGCTCTGCACAAAAAAATTATATTCTTACTCAGTATTTTTGACTTTTGATTTCTAGTACAAATATCTAAACATTTCTGAATAAGGGTAAATTTTCTTCAGAAGCAAAATGACTAAAGATATTAAGTCTTGTTTTCTGTAACTTTACAATAAGGTGTCATTTGTTAACGTTAATGTATTAACTAACATGAATGAACAATAAACAATACATTTGTTACACTATTTATTAATCTTTGTTAATGTTAGTTAATACAGTAAAAAACAGTCGTTCATTGTTCGTGTTAACTAATGTTAACAAACACAACTTGTGATTTTAACAATGGATTTGTAAATGCTGAAATTAACATTAAGATTAATAAATGCTGTAGAACTATTGTTCATTCATAGTTCATGTTAAATCATGTAGTTAACTAATATTAACTAAACCTTATTATTAAGCGTTACCTAAATTTAGTTAGTTTTTACTTAAAGCATGAACAAATATCTGCCAATGGGGTAAGAAAATAATCTCCAGATTTTATATATATATTGTAGTTAAGCAAAAAGTAAAAAGTTTTGATGCAAGTTTTTCAGAAAACAGGGCTAAATATTTTATAGCAAATATTTTTGCTTCTAAAAATGTATCTTGATTTAAGAATTTGTAATAGAAAACAAGGAATAAAAATATTAAGTAAAAAATGTATCTTATTTGGTGTGTGTGATATTTTATATATTTTATATAACTATCATATTTTATATGATAGTTTATATATAATTATTACTGCAACCTTTTATGAATTAATGTTAACAAAACATTCATGTTTTTTTAATGAATCCTTCAGTATAATTTCTGATATTGTGAAATATTATTAAAATTAATATATATATATATATATATATATATATATATATATATATATATATATATGTATTAAATGTAATTTATTACTGTAATGCAAACCTGAATTACTAAAGTTCTAAAAATGTTATAAATGTTAGAAATACAGTTCTAAAATTGTGATTTGCTGCTCAAGAAGTATTTCTTATTATTAATGTTGAAAACATTTGTGGAACCATGATACAGTTTTTCCAGGATTTTTTGATAGAAGTTCAAAAGAGCAGTATTATTAAAATAAAAATCTTTTGTAATGTTTCAAATGCATCATCACTTTTGATCAATTTAATGCATCTTTCCTTAATGAGAGTATCTACAAAACAAATTGCACTGACCCAAAAACTTCTGAACGATAGAAAGACTTTGTAGCTATTTGACTAAACGAATAGACTACCTACATGTAATAAAGTGGTTCCACAGAGTGGGCTGTTACAAACTGATAAAGGATTATAAAATATACCATTTTTTTTCTTTGTAATAACATGAATCATGCACTATAAGGCGGGAACATGTATTAAGAAAGTAAATGGGGCCAATTTTGATTCATTGTTGACTTTCAGTCACTCACCATCAAGGAGGATCCTAACAATTTGGCACGTTGACATGTTGTTTGTTGTCCCTGAACTGTAAAATGAAATGCTCCTGACTTCATCCATGTTTGACGTGAATGAAGACATTGTCACAAATCACTCTGACTGAGTGAACGCCATTAGGAGCTTTAATGCAGTTCACCGCAGCTGCTTCATATTTCACTGTCTTTTCCCCCCCTTGGGTCCTTGGTTGCGCTTTTTTAACCACTTACCATCCCTCACTTCCACCCACTTCCTTCCATTTCTTGTCACCTCTGCTCTCTAAAGAGAAGAAAGACTGTGTTTTATGAGTTTCAAGCCAGTGGAATGGGTGATAGACGCTCATTTATCCAGACTGTGGGCTCAGTGGTGTCTGGACTGAGCTGAGTTTGTGTTCAATGATTCTGTGATTGGTCTGGCGGTCTGATCTGTCTTATCTGTCAAAGCTGGCCAAGACAGACTCATATTAGTCTGTGAACCCTCAATACATGAGATAATGCGAAAGAAACGCACACACATGAAAGCTTCTAGCCCCGGGAGAGGGTTGCCCGTTGGATGCCATTCTGGGCTGTGATTAAAAAGTGTGTGTGCGTGTTCGCAGAGGTGGCTGGAGTGCTGAGCTATAACACAATGACCTTGCACTCTAATCAGTCAGCTCGCCCATCCTCTTAACACTTACTCACACACACGCACGCAATACTTCATAAAAGCCACCAACCCACAGACGTAGCGCTGAAAATTCTGCTCTAAAGAGAGCATTCACACATAAACAATATCTTTTCTTTCTCTCTGTCATCGTCTTTGTCTCAGCGTCCTTTGTTGCATGAGTGAACAGGGTAGACAATGGACTTGTGAAGGATGTTAAGATATTATGTCCACTTTCAGGCTTTCTGGCTATGAAGGTAATCGCAAAAACCTCAGAGACTAAATGCTCTTCAAATAAAGGTTGATGTATTGCACGCCGGAGACAAATGGTGTTGGTTTCTCAGCTCCCGAGACAAGAGGAGCCCATTAAGGTTCTTTATAGTATAGCCTGATTGGAAGTAGCCTATTGTGTGTTGCCAGCAAGGGTCCTACCACATTCAAGGTCCAGAAACGTACCAAGAACATCAACAAAATAGTCCATGTGGCATCAGTGGTTCAAACGTAATTTTAACCGTAATTCTACAGAAATACTTCTAGTTGAGCAAAAAAACTAAAATAACTTTATTCAACAATTCTTCTCCTCCGCATCACCCTAGTGTCATTTTGGAGAGTACCACAATCCATGCACATGCTTTGATCTTTGGTCACTTAAAATACTCCGTCATTCTTGGTCGTTACAGATCAGAGTAATACATCTTTCGAATCTGTAAAGACTATGTTTATCTGTCTGCACTCACACTAACAACGAAACATTGTGCTTTTGTAAAATAATGAAAGCAAACAGGATGCGCTTTCTGCCGCCTCAGTCTCTGCGAACTTGAGTGTGTCAAAAATAAATAAATAAATAACTGAAACGCTGTGTATACTTGCCTTACAGACATGAAAAATATATCTATATAGAGCGGAATGTCTACTTTCAGCATTTTAGATTATGTAATGCATATGCACACAGGGACATCAACTACTGGGGAGATGATGAGTCAGTTGCCTAGCGAAATGATTGGTCATTTTCTTAAAAAAAAAAAAAAAAAAAGAAAAAATTATATACTTTTTAACCTCAAATGCTTGTCTTGTCTAGCTCTGCCATGTAGATGCGTACTCCATGTAATCCGGATCAATGCAGTCAGGGTATGTTGAAAAACTCCCATCTCATTTTCTCCTCCATCTTTAAAATCGTCCTACATCGTTGCAGAAGTATCAACCTAGTGTTTATAAAGTGAACATCCAAAGAAGGTCAAACGCCCTTTACAAAAAAAAAACAAAAAAAACAAAAGGTAAAACAGCGATGTAGGACGATTTTGAAGTTGGAGGAGAAAATGAGATGGGAGTTTTTCAACCTACCCTAACTGTATTGACCCGGATTACACAGAGTATGCATGCGCATCGCAGAGCTAGACAAGACGAGTATTTGAGGTTAAAAAGTGTATAATTTTATATTTATTTTTTTAGAAACTTACCAATCGTTTCGCTAGATAAGATCCTTATTCCTCAGCCGGGATCGTTTAGAGCCCTTTGAAGCTGCATTGAAACGGCATTTTGCAAACCATTTTATTTTATATGTATTATTTAGTTGGTTTTCGTTTTATTTTTAGTAATTTTGTTTTTGTCATTTTTAAAAGTTTTTGTTTTTTCTAATATTTCTATTTGGCTTTAAGTACTTTTTATTTCCGGTTTAATTATAGTAGTTTGAGTACATTTGAATCTTAAACTTTATTTAATTTATTTGCCAATTCAGCTTTTGTAATTTTTGTTTTTCATTTATTATTTTTATTTTATTTCAGCCTTATTTCATTTACCAATAATAATTTTAGTTTGAGTTTACTTGATACTCATACTAAGTATAGTTCAAATCTATTAACATATTTACTGACATATCGCTCAAGAATTACTGACGGAAAAATTATATTTAGCTTTATTTGGAGTACTATTTGTACATAATACACGTTTCTTAATATTAAGCATGAAATGTGTTTTAATGTCACTATTGATGAGAATTGTATGATCTTTGAAATAATATCAGTCTTTAAATGAAAGATATTTAAAGTGTACCTAAAGTATATTTGCAATAGTTCCACTTTAGCACATTCAAATATATTTTAGTATATCTTTAGTTGGACTTCAGCACTACTTTCACACAATTAAAGTGCATTAAGTAAAAAATGAATTGTTCTAATTTAGCAGACTTTAAGTATACCAGTTTAGTATACCAATAGTGGTATAGCAGGGTGTTTTTATTAAATACATAAATATGTAAATATATTTGTAGTACACTTAGCGTAAAATAAATGTATTTTAAATACATTTTAGTGTATTTATTTGTCACTAGTATGTATTAATGTATGGATGAGATTTAACCAAAATTGATATAAATTGTTGAAAAAATGAATGCTATAATTAATTCAATACAAAACGGTAAGCATGATTAATCAGTCTAATTAAAATGTGACTTTTTTTTTTTTACTTAGTACATGTGTATGGCATGTATTTTTATGCCTTTTATACAGACTATGATAGTGTTAACTTAGCAACATGCTAATGTCAGAGTGAACAACTGTATTTATGTTGCCTGTGTAAATAGACTAAATATGTCAAATCTTGTTTTATGAGGCTTATTTTAGTTTGGATGTTGCCTTAGAAAATAGCAGAGAGTAGAGAGCAAAGCAGGTCATTTGCTTTAGAGCTGTATGCATTTGCACTCTTGCCTTTTGTTTGTGTGTCTTTCTTTGAGTTTTTTTCATTCTCTCAACTGCACACACAAACAACATCTGTTCAGACAAGTGTTTTATTGATTAATCTGAAGTCAGAGCGCTTTTGAAGGTTTTAAATAAATTTGCTAGATTTGTTGCTGCTCACTTGTTAATCAAAAATCAGAATCCTACAGAACTGTCAGAAATGAGAAGGCAGCAATGAATCAAGTTACCGAGGATTGATATTTAATCCGATCAATGAAGCCCACAATGACCTGGCACTGGACGACGGCGTCTTGGTCCAACTCACCGCACCACACCAAATTTGTATTCCTGTCTCTTTGAGTCAGACTTTGACTGAATAACATTGTGTAATGAATGACAGAGTGGTAATATCAAAGGGTCTGATGGAAAATCTGTCATGCACTGTGATTGTATCAAGCTTTATATGCAGACCACAAACAAAAACAGAGTTGCATGTCACCGTTTTGGGTTTCTAGGCTCTGGAATAGAGAAGTGTGTCCACCTTGAGCTGTGTGTGTGTGTTTCACCTCGTGAATTTGACATCATTGCGCTCTGTTCTCACACACAGTGGGGGCATGATGAAATATCTCATCTCTAGTGGTTTGTGTGAGTTGTTGAAGGGGTGAGAGAAGCCCAGCGCTGAAAGAATGAAATGTTGCGGGTGTGAGTGCAGCGCTGGATTTGTGCCGGCTAGCGAGGAGAGTCCTCGCCTGCTGAGCTGTGGAAATGATTTCGGGTAGCACAATGTGAAAGACAAATGAGTGTTGTGAGAGCAAGTAAATTTGGACTGTGAGACATTTGGACATGTATTTTATACCTCCAGAGACCAACTGAATCAGCAGGGATGTCATGCTCATATGGTTTTCAAAGAAGTCTTGGCTCAATTTGTACCTTAGGTGAAATGAGGGGGAAAAAAATGTGGAAAAGCACTTTTTAATAAGTTAGTCATTGTTAAAGTGTGAGACTTGTTAGACTAGCAGTAATGTCCAGGTAAAAATGTACATACAGCACAATTGGTGTAGTCTGGTTTACGAAAATTATTCTTATGAACTAGTTCATTTTAGTGAATCAAACCCATACAGTGCAACTTGTGTAGTCTGATTCATGGTCAAATGATTCTTATGAATAAGTTATTTTTAGTAAATCAGAACCATACAACATAACTTGGTTTAGTCCAATTTACAAAGAAATAGTTCTTATGAACTAGTTCATTTTAGTGAATCATTGTAGTCTGATTCATGGACAAATGATTCTTTTGAATTGGTTCATTTTAGTGAATCAAACACATACAGTGCAGTCAGTGTAGTCTGATTCATGGACAAATGATTCTTATGAATCAGTTCTTTTTAGTAAATCAGAACCATACAACATAACTGGTGTAGTCCGATTTTACGAAGAAATAGTTCTTATGCACTACTTCATTTTAATGAATCATTGTAGTCTGATTCATGGACAAATGATTCTTTTGAACTGGTTCATTTTAGTGAATCATTGTAGTCTGATTCATGGACAAATGATTCTTTTGAACTGGTTCATTTTAGTGAATCAAAACCATACAGTGCAGCCAGTGTAGTCTGATTCATGGACAAATGAATCAGCATAACTGGTGTAGTCCAATTTACAAATTGTAGTCTGATTCATGGATAAATGATTGTGCAGTTGGTGTAGTCTGATTTGCGAACACATGATTCTAATGAACTAGTTCATTTTAGTGAATCAAACCCATACAGTGCAGCCAGTGTAGTCTTATTCATGGACAAATTACTCTTATGAACTAGTTCATTTTAGTGACTAGAACCCATACAGTGCAACTATTGTAGTCTGATTCATGGACAAATGATTCTTATGAACCGGTTCTTTTTAGTACATCCGAACCATATAGTGCAACTGGCTTAGTCCGATTTAAAAACAAATGATTCTCAAGAACTAGTTCATTTTAGTGATTCCAACCCATACAGTGCAACCAGTGTAGTCTGATTCATGGACAAATGATTTTTATGAATCAGTTATTTTTAGTGAATCAGGACCATACAGTGCAAGTGGTGTAGACTGATTTACGAACAAATGATTCTTATGAACTAGTTCATTTTAATGAATCGATCCCATACAGTGCAACTGGTGTAGTATGATTCATGTTCAAATGATTCTTATGAATCAGTTTATTTTAGTAATCAGACACATACAGCATAACTGGTGAAGTCTGAATTACAAACAAATAGTTTTTATGAACTAGTTAATTTTAGTGAATTATTGTAGTCTGATTCATGGACAAATAATTCTTATGAACTGGTTCATT
This sequence comes from Labeo rohita, assembly GCF_022985175.1. Taxonomy (NCBI): domain Eukaryota; kingdom Metazoa; phylum Chordata; class Actinopteri; order Cypriniformes; family Cyprinidae; genus Labeo; species Labeo rohita. Next base: position 16,657,226 of record NC_066889.1, on the reverse strand, counting down.
TTAGTGAGTCAAACACACACAGTGCAGCCAGTGTAGTCTTATTAATGGACAATGGAGTGTTTTAGTAAATCAGAACCATACAGTGCAATTGGTGTAGTATCATTTGCAAACAAATGATTCATATGAACTGGTTCTTTTGGTTCTTTTTTACTAAATCAGAACCATACAGTGCAAACCTGTAATGCTTTCATAAAGCATTTAGTCTTTTTCCAGGGCTCTTTTGTGGCAACTCCTCTGAGAGATTGTCAACACAGAGGCAAAATGAGCTATAGCCTGTGAGTCGCTATATTCCCCTCAGCTTCTGTCACTGTGCCCAGCGTATGTCAGCTGTTTAAAGAGACCCAGAACTTTACGTTTAGGTCACTCAAAATCTCTGGCTGCCCATTGTTTCTGGGCTTTGTGTCCTGGTGGTTGTGACGAGGTCAGTGTAAAGGTGTGCTAGAAGCTGTCAGAGCAAAGGAAAGTCATTTGATTTATAACAGCTTTCAGAACTGTACTACTGCATGTAGATTCATAATTATTATTAAATTAATTAAAAGCCTGTGCTCTGCTTCTGTCTCCAACACTTTTTAAGTACTTTTTGTGTTTTTCTCTTCCTTTCATTAATCAAAATAACTGTATGTACTGTATATTTTAAACAAAGTACAGTACTATGTTTTTTGGACATGGTTGCTGCAGTCTTTCTTATAATACACATATGTTTATCCCAGGTGCATCTTTGCTGTTCACACTGTGGTTTTTGTTGTTTTTTTGTTCTTCTCACCAATTTCTCACTCTTATTTCTCTCTCTGTTTTTCCATCAGGAACTGTGCGATGATCCTCACTTGTTTGTGGATGGGATCAGTGCCCATGACTTGCACCAAGGGCAGTTGGGAAACTGCTGGTTTGTGGCAGCCTGCTCCAGCCTGGCTTCCCGAGAGTCGCTGTGGCAGAAAGTAAGTTACTACATTGTGTAAACATGCAACTATCCTGCGTATAATGTTCTTTCCAAGCTACAATGTTGCTGCCGTGAAGATAGAAAAAAAATCACTGCAGAAGGCAGATACCAAAATTCTCAGGAAAAAATCTAGAGATTTCTTAAATAGAGCAAAATGAATTAAATATGTTTTAAATGGATTCCATCTTAATGTTCACTGACTTTCAGTATGGAAGGGCAGCAGACTTTTCAAAGTACTCAGCATTGATTAATATGCAAAATAAAGAGAACATCCTAGAATTTGGAGGCCATTATTATTTCTTGTGATCTTGACAAAACAGAAAAATAAGAAAAACATTATCAATGTCATTATTTTGTTAGTTATTGTAATATAATTATATAATAATAATAATAATAATAGTTTTAGATGATAAAACAATATATTAACATTATGTTATTATATTTTTATTATATATAATTGTATCATCTCCTTTGATTAATATTTAACCCTTGTGCAACTTTTTGGACATTTTTGTCCTTTTCTGTTTTTTTTTGTTTTTTTTAATCATTTTGCCTGTGTTATTGCCAGCTGCATACATTTTCACCCCTATTTCCTTTAATAAATCTATTTTGCACTAGGTACAAAAAATTGTTCCTCTCAGGATCTTAAGGACAAAAATGTCCCCATTGAAACCCATTAAAACTGCTATTTTTAATCACAGTGCCATTTAACTGTAAAATGATACAATTTTTTTAATAGACTTTCATTCTGTTGGCAAGGCTTCAAAATTTTTTTTTTTTTTAACAGATGGTGCCTTTTTTTCAGATTTGGCCAATAAAGCAAATACTTGCTTTATTCCTGCTATCTGCTTCTGCATATTAAATAATGCAGCTATAATTGTGTGGGTGTCAGTATGGATGAAAGAGTGTGGTTTGTATGCGTGTCATAAAAAAATGTGTATGTGCCTGTAATATTTGAGAGAGGAAAAACTCTACTGCACAACTCACAAATTCATCCACTGTGTGCACTATCTGAGGTTTGCTGGCATCTAATGAGGAAAATCTGGTACTGCGCCCAAACAAAATCTTACTGAAAGCTAATTTTTTGAAATATCAACCTCAAATTTGGAACACAACTTGTTTAGATTTGGGTCTTGTTTACGTGGGTCTTCTTTAAAATGAGACCAAACTTAAATCTGTGCTCCCAAGCTTCAAATTTTTATTTATATTGAGGCACAAGGGTTAATTAAGTGTACAAAATGAATGTGTATATGTAGTTTATTTTATTTGATTGACAACCAAAATTTGTTTATTATCACATATGCAGCATTCGTACAAGGTGCTTAAAGTGCTTGAAGTACATGAATTTTACTTTTTTCAAACCCTTGAAAATAGCAATATTCCTGTAGAGGTAGTTGAAAAGTGCTTGAATTATTGAAAGACAATGTATCTAGAAATAAGTGTTTAATTTTGTCAATAAGCACATATATTTTCATGCAATACAAGTAAATACAAACCATCATACATTTTTTTTGGCTTATTTCAGTTAATGTCAGAAAACAGTCAAGCTAAGCAAGTAGTATTACTGACAGTGAATCACTTGATTTAGATCAGAACGGCTTTGTGAATCATTTAGCAAACTGAATGATTCAAATCAAATGATTCGCAATACACTATTTGAAGTCCCAATCTAAATCAAATTCAGATCAGGACATTAGAACCTGGATTGCGAATCATTTGATTTAGATCGGAACTTCAGAGCGTGGATTTCAAATCATTTTTGTTTCAGATGGGACTTCAGTGCAGGTTCGCAAATCTTTTGTTTCAGATCAGGATTTCGGGGCGATTTCGCAAATCTTTTTCTTAAAGAGTAGAAAACATCAAACCATTAATGCAGTACAGTTGTAAAAAAAAAAGAACGAAAAAATACACAAATGCAAATCCCTTAAGAAGAATAACAGTGGTTTTACCATAGTAAAAGTGTAGTAAATTTTGTAATACTTTAGTAGTAATACTTTGCATGCTTCACTTTATTTTTGCCATTTTTATTAGTATATTTTAATTTATCTGTTTCTCTTTTTTTAGAATTTGGAATGAAAATGGAAGACATTGTTCGATAAGTGAGATGTCTGATTGAAGCCCTCAAAATCAAAAAAAGTAGTGCTTGAAAAGTACTTGAGAGTCCTGGAATTTCATTTTACAGTATCTCTGCAAACCCTGTGCGTGTCAAACTAATAATAAAATAAATTACCAATTTACTTTGTATATTTAATTTATAAATTTTAAATAAAAAAGAATCTTGATATTTATAATTGGTTTTTAAATTACTTTTCTCTTGATAGTATTAATTTTATTTTAACATATATGTATACATATATGCATGTATTTTATAAAATATCAATTTTTATTTTTAATTCAAAATTCATAAATATATTGTATACCACATAATTCTAGCATGTATAAACAGAGAATAATTTCTAGAATAATTTAGGGCTGTCAATAACGATTATTTTGATAATCAAGTAATTGCTTGATTATTCTGACAATTAATCGAGTAATCAAATATTTATAACTAATTTTGAGCTAATTTGTTCAAATAAAGTACTGAAAGCAAGTAATCACATGGTTTTACTGTGTTATAAACAATCCAGCTAATGTACATTACGCATTAGAACAAATTCCTACAGGGGGTGCAAACTACCTGATGATTGTTTACTGTGCTGCGTGATCTAATCCTTTAATACTGACTGGACTGAACAACACTTAATTTAAATGTCCACTTAATCTTTAATATTTGTCCATTTCTTTACGACAGAAATGCTACAGCCACTGTAATATTTTGAAAATGTGGATGTCAAAACATGTACACTCAGAATGATGGTTTGAGCTTTTCTTTTGAAATTGCGATGAACAGTTAGCATATTTAGAAAGATATAAATGATTTACCTTACAAATCTGATGAAATAGCGCACATTGCATTCGAGGGTTTTTTTTTTTTAAATGTAGTACTTGAATCAAGGAATCATGACAGTCCTAGGATAATTATAGAATTCATTAAATTATATAATGTATCATTTTTATGGCTAAAAAGTTTGTCCAAAAGAAATAGAAAGGTTTTATTCAGCAAGGACAAAAATAGTTGAGTTTAGCCTACATGTATCACTTTTCCCCTGATACTGTCAGCTCACAGAGGTCTCCCAGAAGGCCTGCATTGTGGGATTTAAACGTTTTATCAGAATATCTTTTTGTTATCTTATATATTGAGTGTGTTAAACTGTGAGGATGAGCAAAACAGTCTCTCTGAGCTCTGTTAGCAACTGTAAGTGGCAGCCTGCCATAGGATCTGTGTGCTCTATTAGCAACCATTACCTGATTATGGTTAAACAAGGGAGAGATCCACTCACCTGTGGCTTCTTGAATGTGTAATCACACACCTTGTAGTCCCAGCTGGTGTAAACAGTATTTCAGTTTCTCTGTAGCTTTGTTGTTGGTAGACAGGTAAAGGGTGTTAATGGTTAATGGTTTCTAAGCTGTTATTTAGACATAAGCTTCAGTTAAGCTTCAGTCTCCCTGCATCCTCCCCAGGGCGTGAAGTGTTTTCCCCTGCCTGGGGAAACATTTCCTCTCCCCTAGAAACACACATCATCATGAAGGGGTTGACTTATAGGGCTTTCCCATGTGACTCCTCTCCCCCGTCCTGTCATTTGTTTTCCTGACAGGGTCGGGCATTGATAAATGAAGGTGTGTGTGCTGCTATCTTTGCCCCGTGTCTTTGCAGCAACCTTTTATCTCACCCAATCACATGCACTCAGCATGGATACATACTCAAGGGCAATGGTTATCAACCTAGGGGGTTTCAAAAATGACTTAAAATAAGACAAAACAGGCATTCAAATAACATAAAACAACCAAAAGCACAAGCTGTTTTACTTTGAAGATCCAGGACTTGACAGTTTAAAAAAACCTAGGAAGTATGAGGTAGTCTGGTTTTTAGAATTTTTAGTGATTTCTAGACCTGGAAAGTCATGAAAATGTATAGTTTTATAACTTGATGGGCATTTGTATCAGGGGGTTTCCAGGATGAGAAAAATTTTGTAGTACAAAAATAAAACAATGCCAATATTACAAAATATAACATTAAAAAGTGTATAAATCACTAATTTTTCTAAAGAAACATTGTCCACCAGCAGGTAAAGTTACAGCGAGAGTCCGCATCTCTTGCATCCCCTGAGGCTTTTATAGACCCCCTAAAACGTGCGGTGAGTTTGGTGGGGGGTAATTGACAATGATTGGCTATAATTGGTTCATGCGATTAATCCCGCCTCTTGTGTTTGTGCACATTCCACATTCGCAAATCAGTTTGAATGAACAATATAACGCTGTTAATGGAAAGACTAATTTAAAAAAGTAAGTAAACAACTCACACACTTAGATATAACTTTGTTAAGTCAAAATATGATGGAGCAGTCCAATTTACGAACAAATGATTCTTATGAACTAATTCATTTTAGTGAGTTATAACTATACAGTTTAACTGGTGTGGTCTGATTCATAGACAAATGATTCTTACGAATCAGTTCTTTTTTACTAAATCAGAACCATACACTGGAAATTGGTATGGTCCGATTTACAAACAAATGATTCTTATGAACTAATTCATTTTAGTGAATCAAAACCATACAGTGCAATCAGTGTAGGCTGATTCATGGACAGATGATTCCTATGAATCAGTTCTTTTTACTACATCACGTGAGAGAGGCAATGCCTCCATCACGATATGATTGGATATGACTGGTTATGATCGGCTATGATTGGTTCATGCGATACACCCCGCCTCTTGTGTTTGTGCGTTCATGAATCAGTTTGAATAAACAATATAATGGCGTTAATGAGAAGATCATTTTAAAAAGTAAGTAAACAACTCACACACAGAATATAACTGTTATGTCAAAATAAGACTTAAAATGGCATAAAAGCATGATCTGTGGGACATTTAGTGAGTAATCAGCTTGGTGAAATTTAAAGTAAATCTCTGTGTCTGTGACCAATATTTACCAAGCTTTGATGACCGAAAGATTCAACAATAGTTAAAAGTTACTGCCTTAAATTATTATTTTTTTAATAAATTTAAAATGTTTAAAAAACACTAACATGATGAGATTCATACTTGGCTTTAATAAATAGAATATTGATCACATTGTTAATGTAAAAATATAAAATACAATTGTTATTTTTTCTTTCTTTCTGTAAGTAATGTTTATTTAACCAAGAAAATGTGACAATTTACATTTAACTTATTTCAGAACACCACCGCACACCACTGATTTGTATATATTTTATTAACATGCATTTTTGTATTTATACCATGCTCAAAAATATTTTTTAAAAATTCCTATTTTCAATCCATAAAATCCTGAACAACTTGAATAGTCATGGGCTGCAAATATTATCGTGAACATTAAGGAGCCTTTAAGTCAAAAAGATTGAGAACCACTGCTCAAGGGCACTGCCATTACACCCCAGTACAGTTATTTGCATCAATTATTCAAAGAATTAATAACTACAACCACTAAAAGCACAAGTTTAGCTTTATTCATGAATAATTTTGATCTTCTTGAATTATTAGTGTGATTTATCTTGGGTTACCTCTAATGAAGTCTCATCACAGTCACAAAAACAGCTAAATATGAACAATCAGACAGATAAAGTTCTTCTAATTTTAAAGGTCTTCAGGAACATCATTTTAAACTACCAGGTCTGAGTTAAGTAGAATGAACAGAAAGTCGTTGTACCCTTCTCACTTCTGGAACTCTATGGAGCACTCGATGTTCTCTGGACTCAAGCCGTCTTCGAAAGCGAAGAGAAAATACATCACCTTGCGGACTTTCGCCAGCTCGGCTATCCTCTCGCCAAACTCCTGGGCGTCAGCCTCATAGCATTGGATGAGATCGTCATCTGTGCTTTTCCAGAAAAGCCCGGTCGGTTCGAGGAGCTGGCGGGTCATGAGGTATGTGAGGTCGGGCGTCCAGAGCTGGGACGTGGCGATGATATTGAGCCGGCCGGGTGCGGATATGCGGATGTTCCAGCGGGTAAAATGCAGGGCCTGTTCGGTGAAGTCCAGGCGGAAGACGTGCTCGTTGGGCTTCAGTAAGCGCTCTCCGTCTTGCCGTTTCTGGCCTCGCTGCTCCAAAGACTGTACGCGCAGACGCATCATCTCCGTCAGCTGTACATCAGGGTTGAACGTCAGCTCGAGAGACATGTTCCCAATGAAGATGTTTTGAAACCTGACAGCTTAGAGCTTCTTCTATGTTTTTTTTTTTCTGTCTTGTCTGGCCGGATTAGGCTTGTTGTCCACCGTGTGACCTCGTCCTCGCTTTGCTGATGTCTGATGTGCTATGAGTGCCACAGTGAGACCTTGTGCTCTGAAACTGACTTATTTCACAGTGGGGGTTTCTGTTTAGATGTTTGTTGCTCTGGGCAACAGAAATGCTGGGCTCTCCAAGAGGGAATTCAAGACATCTGTGTTTGCTACATGTGTTTGTTTCACATTCACCTGTCGATAGAGTTTACTCACGACTGGCGAGCAGAACTGTGGGGCAACACGTCACCTGCAGTCAGCATCACATTGTGTACCTGAACCCAGATAATGGACCTGCTCCTTTTGGAACAATTACCACAGAGGTGTACTTGAAATCTAATCTCTGTTCTGTCCCGGAGGACTCGCTCGGAATGAAAGAGATGTAGTTGCTCTATACAGCATCCAATCACCCCTGTGTCCTACCCACAGCAGTCTTTAACATTCAGGGGTATGAGGATTTTTTGACCTGTATCTGCCTGCATTTATAAACTTTTAAATTGATAAGCAATGAGATGAACTTGATCCACTAAATTACACTAAATAACACTAAATAATAATGGAAAATCATTTGGTTGTGTACAATTGTATGCAGTTTTTGGTCTTTCATCGTTTTTTAAAGGAAAATGTCCTTTAAATGTAGTCAGTATTTTAATGATTTTATTAATATGTATTCATTTGTATCCATATTTCTGACTAAAATGACAAGAAATAAAATAAAAAATAATCATTTAAATCTCATAAAATATTCTTGTCAACAAAAATTACATTTAGTTGATGGTGTTGCGAAAAAATGAAAACGCAAATCAAAAAATTAGCACACTATTTTGTTATTTTTTTCTTTTTTATATATTACTTTACAGATTTGTGGCAGTATTATAGCCATTAAGAAATGTGCTAAAAACATACGTTCTTACACAGTACTTATGCAGACATGAGAGTGTTGATGTTGTTTCTAAAACTATTAAAAATAATGTTTGTTAATTTAATAAAATTGAAATAAAATAAAATATAAATGTTAAATGAAAACATTGAAGCATTTAACACGTTAAATTTGTGTTTAGCAACTAACTGCATTAAAATACGATTTTAAAGTACTAAAAAAGTTAAAGTACTAAAATTTCTAAAACTAAACAGCAGTAATTAAATAAAAATATAGCTACCATCAGCGATTAATGGCGTTCGAGTGCTTTATGGCATTTAAGCACATATGGAAAAAACAAATAAATTAGCAACCCTGTAACCACCTAAATCAATGATTTAAAAAAAGCATTTTTGTCTAATCAAGGTAATTTACCATAGATATATTATGTTTTTTAACGTTTATGACTGTTATAGCACCAGCTGTGGTCTGATCTGTTTAAAACTTTGCCTGCTTGTTTAGAATCACCTGCCGCATGTGCTCATCAGATTTCATGATGTTTTGAGTTTTCCTTTAGGCTTTATAGGATTTTGGGTAAATTTGGACAGGCCCCTTTTGTAAGTGACCCTGTTATAGCTTCCCAAAGGGTAAATTTTTTGATAATTATTGACCTAGAGAGTCCAGAGAATTGTACTGCAGTGTTTTTTTTTTCCAGAATTGAGCAAAAACCTCAGACTAACTTCGCAAATGTAGGTTTTTTACATCTTCTCAATTATTTAACGAACGACTTGATTGACAGCAGTGGCTCTAGAGGCAAAGTTGTCCAGAATGAGGACTTCTATCATATGATATGAATATCGCGGTATATGCGATATTGCCCCCCCCAGTGGCCAATTTCTTTGGGGCTGTGAGTCAAGCAGGCCCACCGAATTTTGTTCCAATTGACCTCCATTAACCTTGTCTAACAGATGCTCAAATTTCATCGGCCAATGGCGGCCATGCTTTTTGAAATACGCAATCTGTGATTACGTACTTTTGATTGCTGCAGCACCCCCTTAAGGCTGATTGGGGCGAGCCTTGGTGACATTTTCGGTGGTGTGAGTACTACCGTCCCACCAAGTTTCAAGTCTTTTCGACTTATGGTTTGGTCTGCACAATCAGTTTTACGTGGAGATTGCTGATACTCGGCCATTTTAACAATTACAATAGGGTTTCAGCGCTATGCGCTTGAACCCCTAAAAACCTAGCAAAAATAACAAAAGCAAAAACTTTAAGAAAAAGTCCATTTCCAGAACAAAAATTTACAGGTAATATACTCACCCCCTTGTCATCCAAGATGTTCATGTCTTTTTTTTCTTCAGTCATAAAGAAATTGTATTTTTTGAGGAAAACATTTCAGCATTTTTCTCCATATAGTGGACTACTATGGTGCCCCGAGTTTGAACTTCCAAAATGCAGTTCAAATGCGACTTTAAACGATCCCAAATGCGGTTGTAAACAATCTCATCCGAGGAAGAAGGGTCTTATCTAGCGAAACGATCGGTTATTTTCATAAAAATGGTACAATTTATATACTTTTTAATGTCAAACACTCGTCTTGTCTTACTCTGCCTGAACACTGTTTTTTTTCCGACAGTTAGGGTATGTCGAAAAACTCCTATCTGATGTTCTCCCTCAATTTCAAAATCATCCTACATCGCTGTTTTACCTTATTTGTTAAGGGTGTTTGATCTTCTTTGCATGTTCACTTTGCAAAGACTGGGTCGGTACTTCTGCAGTGATGTAGGATGATTTTGAAATAATTTCTGAAGTCGAAGGAGAAAATACGATTGGAGTTTTTCTACATACCCTAAATGTCTTGAGCCAGAATACACAGAGGGGATGGGCAAGATGAGCGTTTGACATGAAAAAGTATTTAAATTGTATTTTTTTAATGAAAATAACCCATCGTTTCGCTAGATAAGAACCTTCTTCCTCAGATTGGATCGTTTACAACCGCATTTGGGATCATTTGAAGACGCATTTAAACTGCATTGTAGAAATTCAGATTCAGGGCACCATATCAGTCCATTATATGGAGAAAAATCCTGAAATGTTTTCCTCAAAAAACATAATTTCTTTACGACTGAAGAAAGAAAGACACGAACATCTTGGATGACAAGGGGGTTAGTACATTATCTGTAAAGTTTTTGTTCTGGAAATGGACTTCTCCTTTAAAATTAAAATGAAAACAGGAAACCTTATTTAAAATAATAATGAATACTATAATACTGTATAAATAATAACCCTGAATATGATTTGTCACCACTTTATTAAACGCCACATGTCACTTTTGTCTCTTTCTAGGTTATCCCAGACTGGAAAGAGCAGGAATGGGATCCGGAGAAGGTAGACTCTTATGCAGGAATATTTCACTTCCGCTTCTGGCGGTTTGGGGAATGGGTGGATGTGGTGATCGATGACCGTCTCCCCACAGTGGATAACCAGCTGGTGTACTGCCATTCAAACGATAGCAACGAGTTCTGGAGTGCCCTTGTGGAAAAAGCCTATGCCAAGTAAGCCGCGCAGGAAAAATTCAGAGTACTATACAGTGATTAACATTCAAGTAGTGTGATGACATAGTGATGCTAAATTGTTTCTCAATACCAATCAAGAGTTTATGGCTGCTATGAGGCCCTGGATGGTGGAAACACGGCCGATGCCCTGGTGGACTTTACTGGCGGCGTGTCAGAACCCATGGACCTTCTGGAGGGCCAGTTTGCTCAGGATGAAGTTGCCAGAAATCAGCTTTTTGAGAGAGTGCTCAAGGTCCATAATCGAGATGGCCTTATCAGCTGCTCTATCAGGGTAAGAAAGATTATTTTATTTTTAATTTTATTAAATATTTTTTATGATTTATTTTACTTTATTTTAATATATTTTAGTACAGTATACTTTATGTTTTATATTTATATTTATTCCTGTTTATACATTGTAAAAGCACATATTGTACATGTTATTGATCGGCATTTGTCTCACGTCTGTCAAGATTTGTATTCAAACACTCATCTATTAATCCAGCCATCCATCATTTTTTTCTGCCTTCATTTATTTTCTCTCATAAGAGTGTGCTTTCCCAGACTCAAAGCAATCTTTGATTGTGTGTGACTTGCTTATCAATGGTGTGTGAAACCTTTCATCCATGGAAAAAAAAAACTACATTTTTGAATATCTTCATAGCTGGGATTTTTTTTTTCCTCCCTGGAATATTAAATAAAATACCTCTCAATACATCAGTCTGCTAAGAGGACTCCATTGAGTGTTAAGCAACATTTAGAAATTCATTTGAACAGCATCTTCTGATGTGCCAGACAGGTCTGTGATGTAAGCAGGTTGTCTGGGGATCGTAACAGAAACAGCTTTATCAGGTTTCACCATAATTTCAGAGCTTTTGTTCAAATGTCGAGGATAAAATGAAACTGATTTACAAATGTTCTGTTAGATACTCAACAAAGTTCTTTCATGTCCAAGTCCAATCATTCTCTGTCTGTCCTTATAACCTAGTCTCAATTATGTCGACATAATAATTCATGTCACAGAGCCTACACGCCTATGCATATTGTGAGCTTCATTTGCGCAGCAAGCCCTCTGCTCATTGGAGTGTGATAAATGGGCGTGGCTTGTCTCCTACTGATTAACATCACCATATTTCACTGTAGCATGAAATAACGGCCCATGTTTTCATAATCGATAATTCACAGACAGCACATGTGCTTGCATTCTAATCAGGGATGAAGATGCTTATGCTTTTGGAGTTCAGCAAACTAACTGAAATTTGACCTTCTGTGTACAGGCAACTACAGTAGAGGACATGGAGGCGAGACTGGACTGTGGGTTAGTGAAAGGCCACGCCTACGCGGTGACGGACGTTCGCAAGGTCCGTCTGGGACATGGCCTGCTGGCGTATTTCAAGTCAGAAAAGCTACACATGATTCGCATGAGGAACCCCTGGGGGGAAAAGGAGTGGAGTGGACCTTGGAGCGATAGGTGAGACTGCCCCCTCCTGGATTGGAGGACTTGTCAAATCCTGTTCCTGGATGGCCAACGTCCTGTGGATTTTAGCTCCAACACACTTGCCTAAAGTTTCTAGTGAGTCTATAATATATTAGGTCAAGAAGGGTTTGGCTGACAAAAAAGTTTGGGAATAACTAAAAAGAAACAGAATTACTTTTTTACATTTATGAAAGGGCATGATAAGAGAGATGAGAGGTAAAGCCTTGTTCAGACTGTCAGTCCGAATCTGATTTTTGTACACATCCATTTGAAATCTAATCATATTTAGCAAGTGTAGACGGCAAAAAATGGCACTAAATATGATTTTATTCGACCTGCACTTCCCAAAAACAAACACATTGTTTCTGCAACAACTGTAAATATGTTTCCTACAGCAATTTATGATATATTTATAGTTTTAAACGGTTTGTTCACCCAAAAATGAAAATTAGCCCATTATTTACTCATCCTCCAGGCATCCTAGGTATATATGACTTCCTTCTTTCAGACGAATCCAATCAGTTATATGAAAAATTATCCTGGCTCTTCTAAGCTCTATCATGGCAATAAGTGGGTGTTTCTCTTCAACAGTCCAAAATAAGTCCAATAAAGTGCATCCGTCCATAATAAAAGTGCCTCACATGGCTCCAGGGGGTGAATAAAGGTCTCCTGCAGTGATGTTGGTTTTCACGAGACTTACAGGTGTAACGTCAACGTATTACGTCATCCGCCCGGAGTGGCTTCTGTGTACAACTGTTAGCGCAAACTAGATTAAAGTGATTATTACGTTTTAGATGGATATGTTTCCTACAAAAATGCATCAGTTCGCTACAGGAGGCCATTATTCACCCCCTGGAGCCGTGTGAGGCATTTTTTTATCGGGGGTGGATGTACTTTTTTGGGCTTGTTTTGGACTGTTGAAGAGAAACACCCACATATTACCATAATAGTGCCAGGATAATTTTTAGTGTAACTCTGATTGGATTCGTCTGAAAGAAGGAAGTCATATACACCTAGGATGCCTGGAGGGTGAGTGAAGGGGCTAATTTTCATTTTTGGGTGAACTATCCCTTTAAGTGGCAAAAAATCTCAGAGCGGTCACACTGTATCAGATTTTTAGAAATGTCTTTTGAATCAGTGATTGCACAAACAAGGCTGTGTTTTTGCAAAGTGCAGGTTGAGCTAAAAATGACAATATACTGCAAGTCAGCACAGTTTACACATCTCTTTAAAGGGAACACTGGCTATTAAGACTTGTATGGCTTAATGTAACATAAATGATGTCTCTTACTGAAATATGTAGTGAAAAACCCATGAAATGTTATTTAAAGTGGTCATGACATGAGAAATCAAATTTGCCTTGCTCTTTTGGCATTTAAGAGGACTTACGCCATTAAAGTTTCATAGCTTTCAATGCCCTCCTCATTATAAACAAAACGTTTATTTAATCAAGCTCCAAAAACGGCTTGTTTGGATCTGAGGTGACAGGGCGACGTCACCAGTGCACAAAAACATTTGCATAAACACTGCCTCCATAGCAAGACAATGACGAATAGTCATCTTCTCACCACAGGACCCGCCCACTGGCCTTCTGTCACTTAACGGCCAACAAGCTGTATGCGAGTGTTGCGTCATTTCAAAAGCAAATAGAATATAGTATACAGATGCGTGTTCGCATCAGTCCACACACTTGAGTCTGTCATCAGTAGGACAAATGAAGCGAAAGAACGTTCACTTTGACGCGTTTTGTGTAAAAAGCTCGTTCACGTCTTTGTACAGATATCAGAAGGATCCCAGTGTAAGGAGCAAGTTTATTTTTAATGGCATCCTGGAGCGTGTCAGAGTATTGTTTGGACTTCAGAGCATGTTGTTTTGTAAACAAGGCACAGTGTCATGGAGAGTTCACGAAGAAACATTTGTTGAAAGATGAAGCAGTACTAGATCTGACTGCAGCTGCATCACAAACTGTAAGTAAATAATTTCATAATGCTTTGTCTGGAAATGACCTTTTTTTTTTATCATGTTGTTAAAATAGCTTGCCGATTACCGATACTGTTTTCTATGCAATGATTACTGAGAAGCCTTAAAGGACCTCCCCCTCAAAAACAAGTAGTTTCTGACAAAGGGTCAGAATGAGGGATGAAAATAATTAAATTTCCACTTTTTGTGTGTGTGCAAAAAAACATTATTAACCTAAGTAAACATCAAGGAACATATTCAAATAATTTTAAAAAATCCATGTCATGACCCCTTTAAAAAATAGTTTTATACATATTTTGGACTATGGAGGGCGCCATTATTTTGATGCTGTGAAATGTTGCATTCGGTGAGATACTACTGTTGCCTGCTGCTATTCTTACCACAGCACAACTCAAAATAAGCAACTCAGAAAATAAAATACTGATACGATGACCACCGCTTCTGAAATACCGTACATGTGGCAGTGGATATAAGCATAGGCTTAAACCAAATGCCATAAGCAACAATTTTTTCCCCACATAGAGTCTAAACGCCCAGATATCGAGTGAAATCCATGCTGAGAAACTCTTTTAGTGGCTGCCACGTCATGACAAGCATCAGCATGTTGATAGCAACATCCTGTCAAGATGGCATCTAGCGTTTCTTGTCTCTTCCGTTTGTAAGCTCTTTCAGTAGCTGTGCTCTAAAGTGGAGAGAACAAAGACACTGGCCTTTAGGAAGTTTAATTCAGGCACAGGCATCTTCCCATTCTTTTCTCCTGTTTTTATTGCTGAGAAAAAGGAGTGAACACTTACATCGCTTCTCTTGTTGCCCTTCAGCTGAAAATTGCAACCAAAAGCCACACAATGTGGCATCGCATAAGTATTTTTTTTCGAGTTGTGTTGCGGTAAAAATAGCAACAGGTAACCACTGTAGCTCACAGAGTGCAACCATTGTATGTCATCAAAAAAATGGTGCCACCATAGTCCAAAATATGTATAAAATAATGTGGATTTTTTAAATAACATAAATTCATGGGTTTTCTACTAAATATTTTAGTAAGAGACATTGTTTACATTATATTAAGCCATACAAGTCTTAATACTCAGGTTCCCTTTCAATTTTGAGACTGGCGGAGATATGGAATAAAACCGCATTTTTTCGGTGTGGGCATAGTAACGTAACTTAATTGCCATAGATTGTCAGTCGTTTAGAGTCGAATACACAATTATTCAAATTTGGACGTTTTTGTACAAAAATCAATTTGGACTGACAGCCTTAGTTGCAAGCCAGACTCAAACCCAGATTTCCCAAATGAGCACCAAAACTCAGTGTGTCAGAGCACTTACTATATGACATGGCATTGTAATCAGCACACCTTCCCAACACTGAATTCTATGTAATCTCTACAAAAACAGAGTGCAAGCACATACAGAAATGATTTGTCCTTTTGCCTTCTCTAGCTTCCTGCAGTGTAGTGCTATACATCCTCAGAGACTAGAGAAAACCATTTCTCTCCTTCCTCTTGAGATGATTTCAGTATAAATAACACACAGCCGAAGTGTCTATTCTTATCGCTGACTGGTGTGAAATTGAGATATCAAGCTAGGCAGGCTGGTATAAAATAGGAAGCTGCTGTGATTGAAGCACAGAGGTCTGAGGGTGTTTAGACATCCACCTCCTTTCATTTAAATAACTGTGCTCTTGTTTGATGACACCTACCCTAAATATCCACCACTGCAGGGAGCAACGTAATATTAAAATGGGACTGTAATTGCAGAGAGGAAAATCTTGACAATCCTTCTCATCAGTCTTTGTTCAAGTGCTACAACAGGCAGGGTTATATTGGCCTCTGAATTATTTACTGGCCAGCCAGAAGACTCTTATTGAGGTGGAAGCAATCTTTCTTCATATTTCTGCTTAATGAATTATTTATTCTGGGCTTGATTAGAAATATCATATTTGGAGAAGTGCACTGTTTCTTTCACAAAATTCTAGGACATCTTAGTTGATAGTTATGGATTCAGGCTGTTGTCAGTGAGTATACTCATGTGTGAATGTTTATTTCTCAGTCTGATGTACGATGAGTAATCACTGCTCTGTTTTGTAGCTCAGAAGAGTGGAAGAAAGTGAGCAAGAGTGAGAGAGAGAAACTGGGCGTCACTGTTCAAGATGATGGAGAGTTTTGGTGAGGCTCGCTCTAGTCTTACCCTCTAGATCAGTCTAGATCATAGTATCTTATTAGATGGGTTCCAAAAAGTCTGAGACCACTAGTAAAAATTGCATTTCTCATTATAATTTATATAGTAGCACTATGCAATAACTCAAAATCCAAACCCATTAAAGAATTAGGTATCATGAACTAATAATAAACAACACTTTCTACACAGTTTATTAATCTAGGTATTATTATATTATATTATATTATATTGAGTGCTATCAAAATTAGATACATTTTAGTTAAAGTTAAAAAAAGTTAAAAATATTTAACGCAGGGGCTGGGCTAAGGTTGTCCACCCCACTCACAACTGCTGTTTCTGTCTCTTTTTTCTTGACAAGAATTGTGTGCAGAATGCAGAATTTCATTACAACTATATATATATAATTTCATATTTAAGAGTGAATGAAACTACGAGCATGCATGTCAGATCTGCGTCACATTCAGCAGCGGCAGCTCTTAAAGTAATAGCAGCCAAATAAGCTAATAACCCAGCTGCTGTGATACCTGTTAATCACAGAACCTAAAAAAGAGGATATCAATAACTTTTGTAGCTTTAAGGATTCATCTATATTTAATTAAAGCAATAAGCCCCAAAAAGCTGTGGTTTGCAGTGAATTTATAACAGCTAAGGGGCTGTTGTAAATTCACTGTAAACCACTGCTTTGCAGGGCTTATTGCTTTTATAAAATGGTTATTTCATATACGTAGTAATTTTTCACAAAATAAAACAGAGCAAATAAAGTGTAATGATATTAATAAAAACAATATTCTTCCACCAAACAATGTAGTTCCTCAGAAACGGTTGTGGTTGCAACAAAGTGGTTGCCGAGCAACACACAAAAGTAAACAAAGGTGTATGTTTGTAGAGGAATTTACAACAGCTTTGAACGTGGCTCAACCAATCAGAATCAAGGAACGGAACTATCCGTTTTATAATTAGTATTTAGTGTTTGATAACTTTATTCGGTTTCTGTGTATTTCCTACTTGCTGAAGGGCACAGGTAAATAATGGGTTTATGTGAAGGTTGTTAAAGTTCACTTAAATTAGAAATTGTTATTTTTTAAAGTTAATAAATGTTAAAATTTATAATTAATCTCAATTATACTATAATGTTGAATGGCTATAGTCAGTTGTTAAATGTTAGGAAAAAAGAACAATTTCCTAGAGACATCAGTAATATTACTATCAGTGACACTTGCTTCAGTCATAAAAAAAAAATTAACAAATATAAAAAATATACTGTCTTTATGCTGTTTCTACATTAATTTGAAGATTGAATATGAAATTATTGCATTATAAAAGTATATTTGAAAACTTCAATGTTAGGTGGATAGCGATTTATTTCAGAAAAAAAAAGTGTGATTATTTAGTTATTTTTTTAATCAACTGACAGCACGTATTATTATATTATATTATATTATATTATATTATATTATATTATATTATATTATATTATATTATATTATATTATATTATATTATATTATATTAGTTAATACAAATTTTGCACTTAATTTGCACTGTGAATAAATCTAAATCATTAATCTAAAACCATTAACATTGGGTACTCCATTATGTATGATGGACTAACAATTATTAACAATATTTTACATGTATTAATCTAGATTAATGTTAATTTATTTATAAAAATATAATGTTCCTAGATTGTAAATCTAGGTTAATGTCAGTTAGGAAATGTACAGTAATGCTAATTGACCCTTCACCGGAAGTTTGTTTGACAGGCAATCTGACCAATCATAACGCTGAATCTGCCGTTTTGTCTGACAAACAAGCCAGACAAGAGAGTAGAGTAACTTGAAAATGGTGTGGATTGATGTCTTTTCGCGGTTGAAACAAGATACTTTCTGATGTTCATTCAAGTTTATTTCGTGCTATAACTAGTGGAAGAGATGATCGGTTGACGTGCCGCTTAAACTGAGGCGCAACAGCGATCTGTCACAACACATTAAAGAGCCACAAAATGGTATTTATTGTTTGAATTTCTTACAAAATGCTGAGAGTTTTTCATACCACAAAGTAACCTGATTTATGTCTGTCAGAAGGGTTAATTACAACACCTCCTAATGATAGCAATGTATTAGTATATGTGGAAATTAACATTACACTATATTAGTTATATTAGTAAATATTGTAAAAAATGCTTCTTATTGTTAGTTCATGATGTCTAATACATCACTAATACATGACTAATGTTAACAAAGTGAACCGTTTTGTAAAGTATTACCTTTAAGAGTTAAATTGTTAAAAAAACTGAGTAAAAAGTAGATCAACTGAACAAAAAAACATCAAGTTGAGAGGATCTTAGTGTTTGTTTTTACCCTATTTTGCTATAAATTTAGTTTATTTCTATGTTTAAATCCGATTTTATCCCAGAATCTCATATTTTATGCTGTTGTACCCCACTGCATCTGATAAACACCTCAATTCTCCATTTATCATAAAGTTCTGTTCCCCCACTGGCTTCACCAGGATGAACTTTGAGGATTTCTGTCATTACTTCACCGACCTGATCCTGTGTCGACTGATAAACACATCTTACTTGAGCATTCATAAGACCTGGGAGGAGGAGGTGATGAGGGGCTCCTGGATTCGCCGAGACGACCCGCTCCGCAACCGAGCCGGAGGCTGCATTAACCATAAAACCACATTTCTGCAAAACCCACAGGTCAGTGTGTCTGTGTGCATTTGCCTTTTTAAAATGTTGTGCTTGTCCTGCAGGCATTTGATGCTCTGGGCCTTCATTGGAGTGAGCTCAATGCATATTTCCGCCCACAGTATGTTTTTGATGTAAGAAAAGTGGAAGACGAGGTGCTGATCTGCCTGCAGCAAAAGGAGCGCAGAGCTACTCCCAAGGAGGGAAAAGGCGAGAACCTGGCAATTGGATTTGACATCCATAGGGTACAGAATTATGTTATTACATTTCAACACAATACAAACCTTACGTCTGCTTGCTGAATCTAGTATAAGAGACTAAAGCCAATGATAGAAGAGCTAAAAAATTTAACAGGTACAGGTTCCTGTCAGTCAATGTTCCTGTCTTCTTTTCCACCACCAGGTGGAGTTGAATAGGAAGTACAGAATGCACTCAGCCCAGCAGAAGGTCGCAGGGTCGATCTACATCAACTCTCGCTGCGTCTTTCTGAGAAAAGAGCTAAAGGAGGGGCGTTACGTCATCATCCCCACAACCTTCGACCCAGGTCAACAAGGAGAGTTCCTGCTCAGAGTCTTCACTGATGTGCCTTCAGACTGCAAGTAAATTAGCTTCCAGAAAAGAATAAACCAACCTTGTTGCTTATTAGCATGCATATTATATATTATATGCACATAATAATGCCTTATTCTGCAAGACTATATTCTAGATCCCTTGACCCTTCCCATACCTAAACATAACTAGTACAACAGCTACCTTATTATCAATAAGCAGCAAATTAGGAGTTAACTGATGGAAAACCTACCAGTTAATAGTGAATAGTAAATCTAAAGTCTTACCTTAAGTATGTAATTATTAATTTGAATTAGCTTTTTTATTTATTATTATTTTAAAATTTTTGTTCAAGTTTAAAGGAATAGTTCACTTACAGAACAAAAATTTACAGATAATTTACTCACCCCTTTGTTATCCAAGATGTTCATGTCTTTCTTTCTTCAGTCGATAAGAAATTATGTTTCTTGAGGGAAAACATTTCAGGATTTTTTTTTCGTATAGTGGACTTAAATGGTGCCCCCGAGTTTGAACTTCCAAAATGCAGTTTAAGTGCAGCTTCAGATGGCTCTAAACAATCCCAGCCGGGGAAGAAGGGTCTTATGTAGCAAAACGATTGGTCATTTTCAAAACAAATTGACCATTTATGTCATTTTTAACCTCAAACGCTTGTCGCTTAAACTGCATTTTGGAAGTTCAAACTTGGGGGCACCACTGAAGTCCACTATATGAAAAAAAATTCTTAATTTTGTTATTTGGTCATTTTTATTCTTTCATGTTTTTTTTGTTTGTTTCTATTGTTTATTTCTATTAATTACCTTATATACTCTAATAGTATTTATTAATGATTTTTTAATTAGCTTTTTTATATTTTCATTTAAATTTTAGCTCAAGTTTAAGTAATTTTGTTATTTGTAGGGCTGCTGCCTAATAGTCAACTAACCGTTAGTTGGCGAGAAGAGGCTTGGTCAACCAAAATTTTATTAGTCACTTAGTTGCAGAAAAATAAAATTCACGCATTTCCGAAGATCGTTAAAGCCTGGTGTATGTGATAGTATAGCACATCAGGCAGGACGCTCACCTATCATTCATCAACCTCAAATATGGCTTTCATCTGAAAGATGTATGTAGTAGCAACTTTGCATAGCCTCTCAATCTAATGTTACACTAGAAAAATCTGGTGTGCTATTCAAGTGTCTGTGCTGAGTGTGAAAGCTGAAGAGAAGCACGCTTACTTCAAGGCGGAGGCGCTGGTGCTCCTAAAATAGTCATTTTTGTTCGTACAGAAAAAAGTAATGCATCTTTTGAAACTATAAAGACTCTACAGAATAATAACAAAATGTTGCGCTTTTGTAAAATAATTCAAGCAAACAGGAGTGAAATGTCTACTTAGAAAACAAATATTCTCAGATTATGTAATCTATATGAAACATGCATACAGGTGCATCCGCTACTACGGAGATGACGAGTCAGTGTCAGCGGCTTCATCTCTTAAAACGAAAAAAAAAAAAAAACACTAGTTTACCAATAAATTATTAATATGTAAATGCAGTCCCCTTGCTGTCTTTCCCTGACACATTCATAATCATTGTATCTGCCGATGCGCTGTGGCAAGGTTTTTTTGTGTGTGCTTAAACATTTATTAGGCTATGTAGGCAATTAAAGGCTCATTATTATGATTTATATGGTTTATTAATAAACGTGCGACTATAGTCGACTAATGCTTAAAATAAATGACTACAAGTCGACCAGAAAAATCTTTAGTAAGGGACAACCGTAGTTATTTGGTCATTGCCTACCTTATATACCAGCGTTTCCCCTACCATTATATTAGGGGGGGCGCCACGCCCCCCAACGGCACCCCCCGCCCCCCTTGAAGGTCAAGTTAATTTTATTTATTTTATTTTCAATATATGTTGATATTTTATTTTAATGTTTTAGCTGTTCACTTAACAAAATTGATTTTTAGTATTTTTAGATTTCATTTTTGTTAACAGTAACCTGGCTGATATTATTCCTTCTTGTGTTTCCTTAGAGAATTAACTCTGGACGAGCCTCCTCAGACATGCTGGACTGGGATGTGCGGTTACCCTCAGCTGGTCACCCAGGTGCATGTGTTAAGTGCCGAAGGCCTGCAGGGCCAAGATGCCAATGGAGGTATGTCTACTATTTTCATATACATAATAGATATATAGCAGTGTGTGTTAACAGACAAAAATCAATGGCTGAAGATCAACACTATTAATCTAACTTGATTAAAAGTTTCATTTATGATTTCTCCTTTTAAAAATGTGCATAGTTCTTTAATCTGTGGTCATGTACACTTTTAAAGAATAGCTCACCCAAAAAGGCAGGTTTTCTGTCTTCACTGACTGTAGTAAATGATTTTTGATTCAGTCGCTTATGCTGTTTGATAAGTCTAGGGTTTTTACATATAGAAATCTCTTTGACCGCACACAGAGCTACACTGCTTGATCTCCCACAAGACACGATCTGACTTCTGCACAGGAGGTACTGATTTTTAGCAGCCACTAGCATCTAAATGTATAATGTAGATTATTCTGAATTCTAAAACGTGTCAAAAACTGCTACACTGTATCTTGTTTGTTTGTAGCACCGAATAGTAAAAGTCATGCAAAATGAAGACATGTTTTTAGTGTGACTAGCTTTACTTTGTGTACTTCCAGTGTCTTTAGTTCCCTATTGTCAGTTTGTGCATTTGACCTTTGTTTAGGTGTTACAAATGGTTCTACAATTGCATTTATGTTCTTAGTGACACTTTCTTACCAAAGTGAATTATGATAGTAATATAGTCCACCAAGATGAAATCCACATCAATTATGTTAATTATAGTTATGATAGTGAGTTGCTAATGAGAAGTTGAGTGAATGTGGAGCTTGTTGGTTTTTATAAAGCTGCTGGTTTGATATCAGAGTTCAGTTTGTTTGGTTGTTCAGAGAAAACTGCCATTTTCTCCTCCTGAGTTGTTACCTAGCTACAGTGGTAAACAGGTGATATACACAGTGATGAAGTAAACATACAGTAATGATGGGAGAACTGAGTGAAACTGAACTCCGTTTTTTTTTTTTTTTGTTTTTGTTTTAATCTCCTCTCTGACTGTTTTGAATGTGTTTGCATTGTATTCGTTTCTTTATGATTCACAAAAAAGCAATTTTGTCAGTAATTGTTCTGTAGTATAAAATAAATGTATTCTAAAACAAAAATATACATTGCCGTCCAAAGGTCTAGGATCAGTAAGATGTTTAATGTTTTTTAAAGAAGTCTTTCTGCTCATCAAGGTTGTGTTTATTTGATTAAAATTCAGAAAAAAAACAGTAATATTGTGAAATATTATTGCAAATTAAAATAGTGGTTTTCTATTTTAATGTGCTTTAAAATAGAATTTATTTCTGTGATGCAAAGCTGAATTTTCAGCATTATTACTCCAGTCTTCAGTGTCACATAATCCTTCAGAAATCATTCTAATATGCTAATTTATTATCAGTGTTCTGCTTTATATATATATATATATATATATATATATAAAGTGATCGTAAAGACTTATATTTTTAGAAAAGTTTTCTATTTCAGATGTTATTTTTAACTTTTTATTCATCAAAGAATTGTAAAAAAAAAAAAAAAAAAAAAGGATTACAGGTACAAAAAAATATTAAGCAGCACATCTGTTTCCAACATTAATAACGAATCAGCATATTAGAATAATTTCTGAAGGATCATGTGACATTGAAAACTGGAGTGATGGCTGATGAAAATTCAGCTTTGCATAACAAAAATAAATTATATTTTGTTATTTTATTATATGTTTTTATTTCTGTTATTTTAACTTGCAATATTTCATAATCTTCTTTTTGTTCTGTATTTTTCATCAAATAAATTAAACTTAACATTAAAAATCTTACTGATCCCAAACATTTGAATGGCAGTGTATGGCAAATAAAAATATTAGTATAAGCATCGATATGTACACTACTGTTCAAACTTAAAAAAAATAATCATCATCAAAGTATTCTGAAAAAAAAAAAAAAAAAAAATATATATATATATATATATATATATATATATTTTAATTTCCACCAAAAATAAAAGCATCACAACTGATTTCAACATTGATGATAATAATATTACTAATACTAATACTACTACTAATAATAATGAACGTTTCTCAAGCACCATTTTAGCATATTAGAATATTTTCTGAGAGATCATGTGACACTGAAGACTGGAGTAATGATGCTGAAAATTTAGCTTTGCCATCACAGAAATAAATTACATTTTATAAATATATTTAAATGCAAAACAGTTATTTTAAATTGTAATAATAGTTAACAATATTACTGCTTTTATAGTGTTTAAATGCAACCTTGGGTAACAAAATTACTAAAATATTTTTGCACCGTGTCATTGGTAGAGGCAGCAGATTCATTCTTCAAATGCTGTCATAGAAAGTGTGTCGCTGACTCGTGTCTTTTTTTCTTTAGCCTCTGACCCATATGTGATCATCACCTGTGAGGGAGAGAAGGTTCGCTCCCCTGTACACAAAGACACACGCTGCCCTAATTTCGACGTAAAAGGAATATTCTACCGCAAAAAGCCAAAGGAAGGCATTCACATCGAGGTGAGTTGGAAGTATGTAATTACATCTCTTCCTCCTTCAGTCCTTTTCACTGCTACAGATCTCCACCTCTATACACTGATCTGTTCCTCTCACCTTTTTTCTGCTTTTCTTCTCTTATTTTTCCCGCTTAACCCCCGTCTGACTTCTCCATGGCGAAATCAGATCTACAATAAGAATGTGATTGTTGACACCTTCCTGGGTCAGGTGACCCTCTTTAGTGACCCTAACGACCGCCAAGAGCAGCACACGGTCTACCTTAAAGACAAGGGTATTCGGCAAGATAACAACCTTCCAGGCACGCTGACTGTACGTGTGATCACCTGCACCACTTTAACCAACATCTGATTGGAAACTAAACGCAGTCTCATGCATCCCGCCACCTCACTCTTTCTGCTTGGGTTCCTCATTCACCCACAATGCCTTTAGCCCGCATCATTTTCTGCTGATTTTTTTCAGTGAATGGTTAGTTGATCCTAAAGAAGTGTAAGTTTTGTTACTATTTACTCACCCTAATGGCATTCCGAACCTTTTGCTGTTATTTTTCAGATCATCCATTAAGCTCTTAAAGGGATAGTTTACCCAAAAATGAAAATTCTGTCATTAGTTATTCTCCCTCATGTTGTTTCAAACCTGTAAGACGTCTTCGTTTTTGATGAAGTCCATGCACTTTCTGACCCTGCATAGACAGCAACGCAACTAACACGTTCAAGACCCAGAAAGCTAGTAAGGATATCTTTAAAATAGTCCATGTGACATCAGTGGTTCAACCATAATGTTATGAAGCGACGGGAAAACTTTTTGTGTTTTCTTTGCGCACAAAAAGTCTTCTTGTAGCTTCATAATATTATGGTTGAACCACTGATGTCACATGGACATATGGACTATATATAAATGTCCTTACTACCTTTCTGGACCTTGAATGTGTCAGTTCAAGCTCTCAGATTTCATCAAAAATATCTTAATTTGTGTTCTGAAGATGAACGCTCTTACGGGTTTGAAACAACATGAGTTTGAGTAAATAATGACAGAATTTTCATTTTTGAATGAACTATCCCATTCTGAACTTCTGTGACTGGATTGAATCAGTGAGTTGAACTTGTTTGAATCATTGATTCATGAATCGTTCTTTTTTTTTTTTTTTAGCCTGTTCCTTTTAGTGAACCGTTTGATCTGATTCACAAATCAGTTCTGGAGTTCTAACTGAATGACCACTGATCCAAAATTCATTCAGTGGTTCTCGATTTAATGGTTCACTGGAGTGAAAGATTAATGAATCCAGTTTCTCACGGTATAGCTATCGTTTCACTTCAGAAACTATCGAATAATTTATATAGACCAATTTTATAATGTTTGAGGTCTGTTTAAGATTCCAAAATTCTGCTATCATGTTCCACGAAAACACTGCAACATGACGATGAGTAAATTAGACAAAATGTTTTCATTTCTGGATAAACTATTATTTTAATATCGCCCATTGATAATAAAGGGCTATGCACTGTGTTTGCATGAGCGGCTGAAGTGGTCTAAGGTAGAATTAGGTCCTTTACGAGTCCTAGTCACATGATTGGCCACGTCTCGTCTGCCAGATCACTTATGCAGCCCAGCCCTAGGAAATTATTCAAATCCGATTTTTCCCTTGTCTCTTTTTCCATCCCTTCTCTCCTTCACGCATTCATTCATCACATATTCGACAGTCAGTGTCAACACGTGTGCCCGTGCCACAGCTTCCTTCAAGATGCACAGTGACGTGGAGGTCCACCTGAATACAGAGACCCTGATCTTTACCAAGACCTGATCAGCTCTCATTTAGCTGAAAGATTTCAGTGACCGGTGGGCCGCAGCGGGCACCTCTTTGGATTCTCCGGGTCATGTCGCTTAGCAACAGGAGTCTGGAATAAAGGCTACTGGAGCATGACGACTCCTGTGGACCCGCCTGGACTATCTGCCATGCCATTCTTTGCCTGAATACATGGATGGGCATTATAAAATGCCAGGAAGTTTGATAAGCATTTTACCTTTGTGTGTGTGTGTGTGTATGTGTGTGTGTGTTTGGGGGACCAGATAGTCCTACATCCTGACAAAGTTGCAGTTGAGATCAAAAGTTTACATACACCTTGCAG
Organism: Labeo rohita; assembly: GCF_022985175.1. Classification (NCBI taxonomy): domain Eukaryota; kingdom Metazoa; phylum Chordata; class Actinopteri; order Cypriniformes; family Cyprinidae; genus Labeo; species Labeo rohita. Next base: position 16,630,902 of record NC_066889.1, on the reverse strand, counting down.
AATCTGCAAAGTGTTAATTATTTTACCAAAATAAGAGGGATCATACAAAATGCGTGTTATTTTTTATTTAGTACTGACATGAATAAGACATTTCACATAGAACTTTTACATATAGTCCACAAGAGAAAATAATAGTTGAATTTATAAAAATGACCCTGTTCAAAAGTTTACAGTTGATTCTTAATACTGTGTTGTTACCTGAATGATCCACAGCTGTCTTTTTTGTTTAGTGATAGTTGTTCATTTGTGCATTAACAGTATCTTCTGTAGATTCTGTAGAAAAAATGTACACATCTTCATTGTGTTCAACTCTTGATGCATTGTTTTTCCTTCTGAAAAGTCAGTGAGCATTTGAACCTTCTGTAATAGTTATATATGAGTCCCTCAGTTGTCCTCAGTGTGAAAAGATGGATCTCAAAATCATACAGTCATTGTTGGAAAGGGTTTAAATACACACAAATGCTGAAAAGCCAAAGAATTTATAAGACCTGAAGTATTTTTCTGAAGAACAGCAGACAGTTTAACTATTCAGGACAAACAAGGGACTCATGACCAACTATCCCTAAACAAAACACAGCTGTGGATCATTCAGGTAACAACAGAGTATTAAAAATCAGGTGTATGTAAACTTTTGAATGGGGTAATTTTTATAAATTTAACTATTATTTTCTCTTGTAGACTATATGTAAATGTGAAATATCTTGTTCAGGTCAGTATTAAATAAAAAATAACATGCGTTTTGTATGATCCTTCTTATTTTGGTAAAATAATTAACATTTTGCAGATTCTGCAAGGTGAATGTAAACTTTTGACCTCAAATGTATAATAAAATGTATTTTTTTCCTAATAAATTAGTATTAGCATTAGTTTGACAGCTATAGTCAGTATTTATTGTTATGATTTTTCTATGTAGTTTTTGATAAGTTATATTTTTGAAGTCCAGTTATGTGGCCCTTTGACCAGACTTAGTGTATTATTATTTTTATACTATTTTGTTTTTTATTATTATTTTCAAATAGCCTTTAGCCATTTTAATTTAAAAACTAAAAACTTTTGCATTTATTTACAGCATGAGAGTTAAAGGGATAGTTCACCCAAAAATTCTGTCATTAGTTACTCACCCTCATGTTGTTCCATACCTGTAAGACCCTTGTTCATCTTCTCAACACAAATTAAGAATTTTTTGATGAAATCCGGGAGCTTTCTGACCCTGCATAGACAGCAACACAACTGACATGTTGACAAGGCCCAGAAAAGTAGTAAGGACATTGTTAAAATAGTCCATGTGACATCAGTGGTTTGTGTGCAAAGAAAATAATGAAAATAACAAGTTTATTCAGCGATTTCAACTTGTGTTTTAAAGATGAACGAAGGTCTTATGGGTTGTTTTGAGTTCAATCAAGCATTAAATCAGGCCAAAATGTGCTTGTGCTCCATGTAAGCATGTATCCCAATTTTGTTATCATGGTTGTCTGGTCACCCTAGTGTGAATGAGTGTGTGCGATCCCTCAAACATAACCTATGGACCATTAAAAGGTTATGCATGTTTAAATCAAAGGGAAAACTCTATCAGTGCTAGCGGTGCTCAAAGGATGAAGAGCAGGCCTTTGGACCCACAAATATCTCTGGGTTTACCTCACTCTTGCTCTGAGGATCACGAGACTGTAAAACAAGGATTTGTCTGTGTCTTAATGACTTTCTAGTCAGACTCCTGCCAAACAGCATGTGCCATTCTTTGAGATACGCAAGAACTGCTGCACGATTGCATTAACAGACATTCTGTACTTAAGAGAAGATCCCTCGTTTTTTCTCTCAACTTCTCTTGACAATGAAGAACTACACCTTAATTACAGACACATGGTGAATATCATCACCAGCTTTGTGTCCTTTCCAATGGCTAGATGTGCTGTTTCACCAGAGACTGCTACAGAACTCTTTGTGCACTAAAATGTCTTTGCTTTCAGTCACTATAAGTGAGTTTTGGAAAGTCCACATCGGTCATTTATCATGGTTGGATATGTTTTAGCATCCTCTCATGTGTCTTTTTATTTGAACGTCAGCTACAGCTGATAATTTTCAGGATTTATTCCTTCATAACTCATGTTTTCTAAACTCATTTCAACTTTATTTATATATTATTGCCTCTGAAGTATTGTTTTTGTTACCTTGTGTCAAGTCTTTAATTCTTCCACAATGAAACAGATGTGAAGGCCAAATGGCACGAGTTACTGAGCCTGTATGTAGCATAAGAATCTCAAACAATAGGTTACGATGACTAACGTTTATAAACTTTCTAGTGTTTCTAAAATTGAGCCACTGATCCAAATAAGTATTAACACTTAAACCTAGATGACCAAGAAGTTGGTAAAGTGGGAAGAAGAGAAACACAAAAAGACCAAGCAGTGTTATATACCAGGTTTGAACGATACAGTGCCAATCAGAGTAACAATGTTGGATGACAAACCCCGTGGATTAGCCTTTGGCAAGATGTGGTACGTCGGCGACAGACTGATTTTATTCAGGGATGAATGAAGCTTTTTCTGTAACTCCATTACATTTCAGTTTTTATACAACCAGATTGAATTGGAAATCCACAACAATAGCCCAGTCATTCTTTTACATCATCTGTACCTCCACAGGCCAGATTATGACGGGTGAACAGGGGATTTAACAAGGAAAATTTCTTGTCTGTGAATAGATTTTGCTTATCTCCATTTTGACCTTTATAACCGACTGATTTAGATAATAGATGTTATCTATAATATTGATACTATAAATTCAAACAGCAGAGAATTCAAAGTTTAAGGCATCAGTTTTGCTCAAAAGTGTATTTTTTTCAATTTCCCTGAAGTCTAACACTGTGGCGCTATCAAAACATTGCTCTGTTTGTTTGAGCAATCCGACCAGCAACATTGGCTTAACCAATGGGGTGACTGTGGGGCGGGGCTATCTGTTTATCTGACCAATAGCAGACGAGAGGTTTGTTCTGGAGTTTGTGCAGTTCTGTTAGGTAATGTGTGCAGAAATTAGACACCTTATATCTTTTAATCTGACTAAACAAACTAATAAATAGCCTTAAATCTCTTTAGCTGTTAAAGACAACAAAGCTTCCATTCTTCATTTCACTTTGTATCAGCGTATAGTTTGTTTTGTTTTTGTTTTTATTTGATGAGAATGCTGTGAAAGATGCCAATGTGCCAGTACAGTTGGAGCCATATGCATTTCCTGTGTTTTTTTTTTTTCCTGTTTTTTTTGCCAAATAATATAGGGCCCTATGATTTCCGCAATGCGGAAATTGGGGACAGAATCTTGGAATTTACTGTATAACGCAGGATGTCACAGAATTTGCCAAATTTGTGATGAATAAATCAAAAATAGGTCAGTACATTTAAATCAAAATGCGATATTGACTAGTGTCTGTGAATATTAAGCTGCAAAAAAATACTATTTAAATCTGAATCCTGCATGTTCTACGTGTCTCTGTGTGAATGAATGGCACAGATGCACTGTTTCGTTTACGACACACATACTGAAGCGCGCATACTCCTCACTGAGTTCATAAACACATAAACAATCTCTAGAACTGCTCTTAACTGCACTTAATGAGCATTTTACTATTTCTTTTAGAAAACACTATAGTCATAAAGGTCTTCACAACAACCCGTTGAAATAAAAGTTTGGTTTAACTTGAAGAAATTGTGACAGATATAAATAAATATAATGGTAGTATAACTACTACTAATAATAAAATTATTATTAAAACATTATTTTTGGAGGAGTATTTACCAGAGAAATTATTACCAGAATTTAATTACCAGAAAACGCAGCAGATTATTTCTGAAAAAAAAAAAAAATGAAATAAATACACTACCAGTCAAAAGATTTTAAAGTAAGATTTTAGAAGTCTCTTTTGCTCACCAAGCCTGCATTTATTTGATCCAAAGTACAGCAAAAACTGTAAAATTGTAAAATATTTTTACTATTTAAAATAAGTTTTCTATTTGATTATATTTTAAAGTGTAATTTATTCCTGTGATTTCAAAGCTGAATTTTTAGCATCATTACTTCGGTCACATGATCCTTTAGAAATCATTCTAACATTCTGATTTGCGGCTCAAAAATATTTATTATTATGATGTTAAAAACAGCTGAGTAGATTTTTTTTTTTTTGGTTTCTTTGATGAATAGAAAATTCAGAATAACATTTATCTTAATTATTTATTTATTTTTCTCTTAATTATTTATTTATTTTATTTTTTTAAATTTCAAATAGAAATCTTTTGTAACATTATAAATGTCTTTATCATCACTTTTGATCAATTTAAAGCGTCCTTGCTGAATAAAAGTATTAATTTCTATAATTTCTTTCCCAAAAATAAATAAAAAATCAAATAAATAAATAAAAATTATAATGATTACATTATAATGTTACAAAAGATTTTTTTTTCAGACAAATGCTGATCTTTGGATTTTTCTATTCATCAAAGAATCCTGAAAAATGTGCTCAACTGTTTTAAATATTGATATTTAATAATTTAAAAAATGTTTCTTGAACAGCAAATCAGCATATTAGAATGATTTCTGAATGATCATGTGACACTGAAGACTGGAGTAATTATGCTGAAAATGTAGTTTTGATCACAGGAATAAATTACATTTTAAAATACATTTAAACAGAAAACAGATATTTTAAATAGTAAAAATATTTCACAATATTACTGCTTTTGCTGCAAATAAATGCAGGCTTGGTGAGCAGAAGAGAATAAAAAAACATTAAAAATCTTACTGTTCAAAAACTTAGTGTAAGTTAATGCAAAACAATAATAAATGATTTTTTTATAAAAATCAATTAATTAGAGATGCTTTTGGTTATTAAAATTTTATGAAACCATTACAGTGGCATCCAGAAAATTAATAGAAAACACAGAATTAAATCAAAATAAAACTACATTTGAGAAAAGGAGTCTTTCAACGTTTAATAAAAGAAAAAAATGTTGCATTCTGTACGTTTCATGATTCCAATAAAATTGACATGCTTTTGATTTATTTTTTTATTTTAATTTAACTATTAAAACAGAGTCTAGAAAATTTAAATGGAAAAGAACGGCATTCAGAAAAATTAAAACAGGAAGAAATTGGGAAAAAAAAAAAATCGGATCTCATGGGGCCCTAACAACATAAGTGGCCAATGGCATATAATAGGAACTGTTGAGGTTCAAATGCCTTTCAATGTCAAACATGTTTTTTGATTGTTCACATATTTTCTTTAAGTATTACTGACATAAGTTTAATTTTCCTCAGCCCTGGCCATGTGACAGAACAATGACGTTCAAATGCTTAGAAGGTCCTGGTTCACTCAGATTGTAGTGCATGCTTCAGATCAAATAGAGGAACTTTTGCCATGTCGAGTCAAGTTGATCTTGACGCTGTTTCCATGTGCAAGTGTAATTTCACATTGCATGTGGGTTTGTGTTTGTTTACAAACAGGATTTATACACAGTACGAATTTATACAGTAACTTATACACTGTTTGCGCAGCTAATGCACTGTACGTATGAAGGGAACATAGACATATATTTGCAGAGATTGCCCTTTTTCACTCTCTCGCATAATTTATTCACAATCTGTAGAGACTTTTAACTGCTTGTAATCACGAGGCAAATTGACTTCCTCTGAATCACTGGCGCTGTTTTGACTCGTGAGTGTCTCCGCTGGCTGTTATTGTGACGTTTGTGGCTCTTTGGCCTCGACTGCTGCATGTACTTTGGCTGAGTGAACCTCTTTTCTTCAACACACGCCGTCACCAATGCTGTCATGCCATGTTGGACTTTCTCTAGGCATCTTGATAGAGTACAGCCTTAATAACCAGTGAATGCTTGTGGAGCGAGTGAATCCTATCGCTCTGTCGTTTTTTTGACATGGGTCAGACGTCCAGAGAATGAGCTTGTGATACTCTTGTATTTTTTCTGCTGATGTTGAACTTGAAACTGACGTATGTATACATAAACAGAAATATAGAAAATATCTTGCATGGTATCATTCTATGAAACATAGCTGATATTATCTTTATAACAAGTATCTTTTATCAGCATTTTATACTCCTTTGTTTACTGTTTTATATCTAGCCATTGAATCTTGTGTTCAAAAAACAAATAAAAAACAGACGGACAGACACAGACGTATATACTATATCTTTACTGATTGTAGGGTTTCTGTATCTTATCTCTGTTTCAATGTGTTTTCTTTTGTGTGTAAGTCTCTCCTGGGTTACACTGTGGTTATTTGATATACTTATTTGAAGTACTTATTTTTTTCTTTTGTATTTTGTCAACTTGTGGCATGACTTTGAAATAAAAGATCAAAAATCTTGCTGCAGTATGTCATTGAGTTGCTTCACACATCAGAATGTTTTCAGAATGAAAGAGTTTTTTTGTTTTTCAGTGAACTCGGGTCAAATTACGTTTTATTTGATTCATTTATTTAGTGTAATTTATTGTTTTGTTTTGTTTTGTTTTGTTTGATGATGTGAAGAAGGTTTTTTCCTTTATTTTCTCACCTCATTGATGCTCCATTATTCAAATGAACTTGGTCAAATGACATGTTTTGATTTCTTTTTTGTTCTTTTCTGTTTTCTTTTGTTTTGTTTTGTTTTGGTTTGTTTTATTAAAATAACCCTAACTTTATTTAATTATTTTAACTTTTTGTTGTTTTGTTTTGTTTTTTTGTGTTTGTTATCTTTTTGTTGTTTTGTTTTGTTTTGTTTTGTTTTGTTTTGTTTTGTTTTGTTTTGTTTTGTTTTGTTTTGTTTTTTTTTTTTGTTTTGTTTTATTTTGTTTTGGTTTGGTTTGTTTTATTAAAATAACCCTGACTCTATTTAATTATTGTAACTTTTTGTTGTTTTTGTTATCTTTTTGTTGTTTTGTTTTGGTTTGTTTTTTTGTTTTGTTTTGTGTTTTGTGCACTGTGATATTTTTGAAGATATGGGATATGATGTGAAGAAGAGTTTTTGTATTGTATTTATTTATTTGTATTTTCATTTTCATTATTTTCTCACCTCACTTATGCTCCATTATTCCACTTGATCAAATTACAAATTACAACTTATTTATTTTATTTTATTTTATTTTATTTTATTTTATTTTATTTTATTTTATTTTATTTTATTTTATTTTATTTTATTAATTTTCTTTTTTTATTTTTTTGTTTTAAATAACCATAACTCTATTTAATTATTTAAACTTTGTTATTTTGTGTTTTTATTTTTGTTTTGTGTAGGGATGTTTGATGGAGTTTTGATCACTTTTTGTTGTGTTATTTTGTTTTGGTTTGTTTTGGTTTGTTTTTTGTGCACTGGGATATTTTTGAAGATATGGGATATGGTGTGAAGAAGAGTTTTTGTGTTATTTATTTTCTTTATATTCTCACGTAACTTATGCTCCATTATTCCACCCTAACTCTATTTAATTATTTAAACTTTTTGTTATTTTGTTTTTGTTTTTTTTTTGTTTTTTTCTGTGCTGGGATGTTTGATGGAGTTTTTCTTTATTTTCTCACCTCACTGATGCTCCATTATTCCAGTTAACTTGGTCAAATTACAAAATACAAATTTTATTTTATTTTATTTTTCATATTTATTTATTCCTTTTTATTCCACCAGCATGTTTGATTGTGTGAAGAAGAGTTTTTCTTTATTTTCTCACCTCACTGATTTTCCACTATTCCGGTTTGGAATACACTTGGTCAGATTATGTTTTATTGTTTTATTATTATTAACATGTTTTATTTTTATTTTATTGATTTTTTTTATTTTATTTTATTAATTTTCATTTTTTTATTTTTGTTTTGACATTTCAGCATGAAGGTGAGTAACTAATGAATTTTTAATTATAGAGAAATTATAGATGTAAGTGTGAAAAAAGTGAGAGATTAATTCAAATTCCTAATTTCACTTTAGATTCTTTAAGCATGTGTCTGATGTTGTTTTGATTTGATTAGAAAAATCTCAGGAAAAATCAATATAATAGGCCTATTTAATATTACGTATGTTTTCAAACTATCAACATATCCTTGACCAGGGATTTTACTGTATTATTTTGATCACTTTGACTGGTTATTTAAGGATGTTGTACACTTTGGATTCAAGCCATCTCCATTTAAACTTTACAATCATTGAATCAGACACACCCCGCATCCATTTATAGATACAAAAGCCTGACCTTTTCATGTTCAGTTTGCAGAGGAGCTTGAGGCATGAGAGAGTAACAGGAAACTAGCAGCCATGTACTTCAGATGAAGTGACCAGCAGACCTTTGTGTCAAGCCCTTCCCTCCCCCACAGTGAGCGCCCGCTGTGAACCCCGCCTCCCTCTAAGCTGGATCAGGAGTGCCATTGAAGGAGACGCTGAATGCTGCCACTGCTCTCCTGCTGCATTACCCAGCATCCCACAGCAACAGGTAGCCCACATTAGGACATACGTAAGACGACAACTGAGTGACTGCGGAAAAGTGTACTTTACCCTCTGAAATAATTCACACCTGTCAATCACCTGACTGCAGACCAGCTCTTGAACCTGGACGTGTGGACATACATAACAGCTAGAGACAGGAGGACGGACAGATAGAGCTGCAGAGGATAGCAGAAGAAGGGGAAGCGAACGCAAACACTTGAGTCACTGTGAGGTGAGTAAGTTTTCATACTCAGGGCTTAGCCGTCCAGCACCTCATGCTCTTTTAAGGCTTTATGGAAAGCTACTTACAGCTGACTGTTTTCTGCTCTGTACCAGGCCTCAGGAGAAACCATTTATGCCTTGCTGTAGTTGGCTGAGAGTGAGTGTTGTTTTACTGTTGTGGATATAAGAGACAAGATTTTAGAGGTGTGAAATAACGAAAGTAAGCAAAAATCTTTTTCTTAGTATTTTTGTCTTTGTTTCCAGTAAAAAATATCTTAACATGTATAAAATGAGATGGAGAAGCCAAATGGTGGAATAATTTTATTTTATCTTATTTATTTTATTTGATGAACTTTTTGTTGTTTTGTTTTAATTCAGATATCTTGAAGTAATTTAAGGGGAGACATTGCAGGCAAAAACACAGTTTTTTCATGCACCTGTCAAGTTTGAGATTTTGGGCTTTTTGGTTTTTCATAAAGTGCTTTTTCAGACTAGTGGAAAGAAAAAAGAGTGTTTCTTTTATAGCACTTTATCTGTTTGTGACCCTGGACCACAAAACCAGTCTTAAGTAGCACTGGTATATTTGTAGCAATAGCCAAAAATACATTGTATGGGTCAAAATGATCATTTTTTCTTTTATGCCAAAAATCATTAGGATATTAAGTAAATTTTATATCATAAATATATCAAAACTTAAGTTTTGATTAGTAATATGCTTTGCTAAGAACTTCATTTGGTCAACTTTAAAGGCGATTTTCTCAATATTTAGATTTTTTTTTTTTTTTTTTTTTTTTTTTTTTTTTTTTTTTTTTTTTTGCATCCTCAGATTCCAGATTTTCAAATAGTTGTACCTCAGGCCAAATATTGTCCTATCATAACAAACCATATTTCAATGAAAGCTTATTAATTCAGTTTTCAAATGATGTATAAATGACTGGTTTTGTAGTACAGGGTCACATTTGTGTCAACAGATTTCAATTACAATACATATTTTTAAAGGCCATTTTCTCAAAATGAGTTTTTTCTCCTACACTGAGCCATAAATTTCCACTTCAGTAGCACTTGCACACAGTAAACTTTACATTTTTATTCCTGTCTATATCCTGAAGATTTTTACCTAGGGATTTGGTCATATATAATTTACTTGATTATATATAACATTTTATTCCCCCAAAAATTGTACAAATGTAGTGTTTTCTGTCTGTTCTAAGTATTTTCTGAATTATGGAGTGACAAAAACGAGATACCCAAAATTCCCTCTGTAAAAACTGTTGACTACTATGTAAAAAATAAAAAAAATATAAATAATTAAACAAGAATTTTGAAGTGTTTAGATTTTTGTACTAGAAATGTATGCAAATTAGAATAATGCATCATTTGCATATTTAAACCTAACATGTTAGAAAACTTGTAATACAAAAAATTTTTGCAATTATCATTGTAATCAATCAGCTTGGTACGTAAGGCGAAAACTATTAGTTAGTTTGTTTTTTTACTTTATTCACCCGCTGTGTCTTGCCTTAAGATTTTTGTTTTCTTTTATAAATTAAGTTCATTTTTACCCCATTGGCAAATAGATTATTTTTGTTTTAAATAACTGACTGCAGTTTAGCAAGGTTTATGCTTAAAATAAGACTAAACAGCCTGTAAATTGATTGATACATTTAAGTATCCATTTAAGATATATAACAAATAATAATAATTAATTATAATTAAATTAATAATAATATCTCACACTAGTTTGCTTTAAGTAATGCTTTGACACAGAGTCTGAGCTGACAGACACAGAGGATGTGAGTGTGTTAATCTGCCTCTGGCACTCAGTGTAGTGCTGGATAAAGCAGTTAAGAGTTTAGAGGGGCACAAGATTTAAGACCTTTAGCGAGTCTTGGCCTGGGGCAAATGACCGCTTATGAAACAAGCCACATAAACATCTGACCTATAAAAACATGAGCAATATTAAGGGAAAATGTTCATTGGTTATTCAACACTACACTGTTAATTATTCTCTAATTTTAGGAGCAGCATATTAATTCTATGCATCCTAAACTACCAGTCAAAAGTTTTTGAACAGTAAGATTTTTAAGGTTTTTTAAGTCTTTCCCACTCACCAAAGTACAGCAAAAACAGTAAAATTTTGAAATATTTTATTATGTAAAATAACTGTTTTCTGTTTGAATATATTTTAAAATGTAATTTATTCCTATGATTTCAAAGCTGAATTTAAAAGCTGATCTTTGGATCTTTCTATTCATCAAAGAATCGTGAAAAAAAATTACTCAACTGTTTTAAATATTGATCATAAAAATAATAAATATGTTTCTTGAACAGTAAATCAGCATATTAGAATGATTTCTGAAGGATCATGTGACACTGAAGACTGCTGCTAAAAATTTAGCTTTGATCACAATCAGGAATCAGAAATAAATTACATTTAAAAAAATAAAAAGCAGTTATTTTAAATAGTAAAAATATTTCACAATTTTATTGTTTTTGCTGTACAAATAAATGTAGGCTTGGTGAGCAAACAAGTCTTCTTTAAAAAAAAAAAAGCATTAAAAATCTTACTGTTCAAAAACTTTTGACTGGAAGTGTATGTGCTCTATGCAGGATGTTCTTTGTATTTATGGCAGAGTGCTCCTCAAAATGTGTTTGTGCCATTAAACCGATCCCATAAAGTGTGAGATTAGATGTGGTTAAGTGAGAAAAGCCAGACATTTTAAAATCTATAATCTCTTTTAATGTGCTAGAACAGTATAGTGGAATGTTTCATTTTTGACAGATACCTAGTATACTTAAAAATAAAGGTGCTTTAAAAGGTTCTTCACAGCGATGCCATAGAAGAACCAATTTTTGTTACACAAAGAACCATTAAGTCAAAGGTTCTCTAAAGAACCATCTCTTTCTTACCTTTTTATAATCTGAAGAACCTTCTTTCGCCACAAAGTACCTTTTGTGAAACAGAAAGGTTCTTCAGATTTTAAAAGCGGTTCTTTATGGAACCGCTTAAACAAAAAAGGTTCTTCTATGGCATCGTGAAGCACCTTTATTTTTAAGAGTGTAGATATTTTGTACAATTTTCTACAGAAACATTCTCTAGTTCTTAGTTATGTATTTCCAAATGTTAAACGCTACTGTTTATCATTACATTTTCAACTCAGTTATTAAAACTAATATGTGTAGTATCTAGTAACTAGTTTAATTACTAAAGTATGGGTAGCTTGGCAGGCTACAGTTTCCAAGTAGGTTCCCTCACATTCAAAAGTGCGGTGCGTATAATTTATAGTCTTGTGAATAGAGTGCTGCAGTGTTGTATTTTTGCTGGCTATCCTGGAAGTAGCATTCCCTCAGTAAAACCCAACAGGCTTTTTAGGGGTTCAAGTGCGTAGAACAGCTAAGGATCAGCAGTCTCCCCAATAACCTGATAGGTCAGACCAAACAGTAAGTCATAGATACTTGAAACTTGGAGGGATGTTGCGGGATGAGGGACGTCACCAAAGATCGCACCATTTGGCCTGACGGCGGCGCAACAGTGATCAAAAGTGCGTCGCCGGCTCAAGTGTTTTATTGTAATTGTTGGCTCGTAACGGACAAAATGCATGCAATCGTGATCAATTCGATGGCAAAAATTTCAGGTATTTTGTATTTTTTGAAAAACCTACTTTTGCGAATTATTCCTAGGTTTTTCACCCGATTGGAAATAAACCAGTGCAGAAAGTATCCTGGAGAGTGAATATCAATAATTAACCAAATAAGTTGAACTTTCGACTCACCGTCGCAAATGGACGCCGAAACCTTTGGTTAGCTAAAAAAAGGGTAATTTTTACCATGGGCGTGGTCAAATAAAACCTAAAGCCTAAAATATGTTTTGTTTAATCATTAATTTAGGTAGTTACAGGCTTGCTAAATAATATGTAATGTATTTTTTCATATGTGCTTAAATACCTTAAAGCGCTTGAACCCCGATAATCGCTGCTTGCAGCTATATTTCCACTGGCTTTTGTGTTATTGCAGAAAATAAGCTGTCTTGATTTAAAAAAAAATAAAAATAAAAATCCTGCAAGTTTAAGTTCAAATAATTAGTATAAATAATTGCAAACACAACAAAACAGTGAATGTGGACTAGAGAGTTTATTCATTCAGAGTCATGACGTTTAATGATGACGTTTCCAAAAACCTTTGTAATCCCATTTAGCCTCTTGTTAGCAATTGCCCTTTTAAAAACAAATCAAATTATTGATATTATTGATGTATTTATGTTTGTGTTTGTATGTATTTATGTACAGTAGAATAAAATGTGAAAATATCTTGAGACTGTATTAACCACAGACTTTATTTCAGGCATTTAATCAAACAAACATTCAAAAACCCCTTTTGACCATAGAGCAGTTTTGTGTTTGACCATGTGACACACTGATATACTGTCAGTCTCTCTGTGTTTGTAAAACTCAAATTAGCAAAAGCCTTGTGCATCTACTAACTTACATCTATAACAAACCATTTAGTCATTTAGGCATTGTACCACTTTTCTAAATTAAATGAGTATCACATTTTTAAAAACAAAATTGGTCTCTATATTGTGCTTAATCTATGTGATTAACATCCATGCTAATCTTCTTATTGAGTGTGCCATGAGGACAGCACATGAGGAAACACATGCCTCAGTCTCATTCCCCAAACTAAATTCTCACATAACCTGATAATAGTGACATGAACCTATCAGTCTAAAAACAGATCTGTGAAGCGGCTAAGCCAGGTATTTTTGATGATGTCTGCTCATGATGCAGGTGAAGGTGTAATCAGTTATTCAGTTATGCAGTGTGGAAAGACAAAACTGAACATGAGGAAATGATTCAGCTGGAATATTCAAACGACAGTTTGCTTAGTGGCGAGCTTATCCAGAGGAATCTGTGTAAGCTCCTAAAGACTCCCTCGCCCTCCCGCTGCTCACCTGACCTGCACTGGACCACATGGGTGCTGCTCCGCTTAACCCTAGGGAGCCTGGAGCAATGAATCAGTCATTTTGTTATGTAATATATAATCTGCCATACTGATGCGCCCACTCAGGGCAATGTAGCTGTTTCTTATGTGAGCTAAAAGTGGACTCAAAAAGGGTTAATCCAGTGTTAAATGTACTTTTTAGTCATTATCATATTTAATCAACCTTTTACTGTTTTTGTCAGTTTTTAGTCGACTAAATGCCTGAGCATTTTACTCAATGAAAACGTAACCACATTTTCGTCATGCTGTATAACGTTTAAACGGATTAAAAAATATATACATATGTCCAAAATTGTAATTTGAGAAATGTATTTTTTCATTTCAGGAATTGCACTTTAACCAATAAGCACAAACCAACAGAATATGAACTCATACTCATACTCTCAGGCTTTTCAATATATAAATTAATATTAAAGACTTATGATGTGCTTTTGGTAAAAACAAACTGGTGAAAACTGGTAAAAACAAACAAAAAAAAATTATAACAGTGACAGTCCTAATAGTAGTTCCAATAATTCCAAATTGCAATAATGTTTCTTTATTAAAACGACAGTTGAATAAGTGTAGGAATCGCAAAAACGATATAGTCGAGATCTCATGACAAAACACACAGGCTGAATGGCATTTTCATTTGAGTTGAACATCTCGCATGGAAATTACTGAACTTCAGCTTACTTGTTTGTCTGTGTTTTCAGATAACTGTCAGCGCTTCTGTAATGAAGAGCAAGTGTGTGCATGTGGTTGCCAGATTGTAAAAAAATAAGCAAAACACCGGACAGAAAATGTAACCTTTTAACAGAGAAGCTCTGATTTGAGGATTTGAACTCTTTATATCTGGCAACCATGAAAGCTTGTGTAGTACAGGCAAGTACAGCAGTCTGCGCCAATATTTTGTCTCCTTTTTTTTTTCGACAGAAAAATTTAAAAAAAACTTTTTATGGAGGCCCGTTTGCACCACTGAATACTTTTTTCTCAGAATTGTGAGATGTAAACTCACAATTGCGAGTTATAAAGTCAGAATTGTGAGATATGAACACAATTCTAACTTTTTCTCTCAGAATTGTGTGACATAAACTCACAACTGCAAGTTGTAAAGTCAGAATTGCAAGATACAAACTCACAATTTTGACTTTTTCTCTCAGAATTTTGATATGAACTCGCAATTCTGACCTTTTTTTCAGAATTGCATGATATAAACTCACAATTGTGAGTTATAAAGTCAGAATTGCCAGATACAAACTCACAGTTTTGGATTTTTCTCTCAGAACTGCAGTACAAACTCACAAATGCGAGAAATAAAGTCTGAATTGCACGATGAATACAAAGTTTGTATCTCACAATTCTGACTTTTTTCTTGCAATTCTGACTTTTTTTCTCAGAATTGTGAGAGATGAACTCACAATTGCAAGTTATAGTCCAATTTTGAGGGGAAAAAAGACTGATATGTTCTGAAGTTATAAATTCTGACTTCAGAACATATCAGTATAAATGTAAACTCGCAACTGCAAGAAAAAAGTCAGAAATGTGAGATTAAAAAGTCACAATTACCTTTTTTTTAAATTCAGTGACAGAAACGGGCTTCCATAGATTTTTGTATAGTTTTTATTTTTTAAAATACATTTTAGTGTTGTCTTTTATCATCAACGATATTGCATGTTGATATAGTCACAGTTATTGTTAGTAAGGACAGTAAGCGATTTTTTTTTTACACTAATTAAATTAAAACTCATATTGTTTACATCTTGTGATTATGGTGTTGAAATAGTCACTTCCGTTATAAGTGTTTTACTGTAAATGCCAATCTTTTCTTCTTCTTAAAAGGAAAGGAGGTATATATTGTAATTAATTTCTTTGATAATCAGCATTATGTTATAAATGCTGTAGATTGAGCTCAGATTGAGCTGAACACAGAATATGGAATATATTTCTTTAATGCAAGTTCTTTCATTCTTTGTCATAAGAGGACTTGAGGATCAACAGGGGCTTGAGGTTTGAGATCTGAATATTCTCTCGACTGCATATGAAAAGCATTCAAAGGCGTACAAAACCCTGCCAATACAGGGAAGGAATACAGAGTTATTCTTGAACATTGGCACTTAATCATGTTGGTGAAAAGCTTTAGAGACGAGTCAGTGTGGGGTTGACAGTGCAAATTGTCCCTTTGACCTACTCGGCAGGCCAATTAGCACAGTGCACGGGCTCATCTAAACTGTCTGTCTGCGCTCCTGATGACTCTTTCAGTGATGTTATAATAGGGACAGTTATGTCATTGCCTCTCAATCATAGAAACGTTCAATCCATTAGCTTCTTCTTGTCATTGCAAGTGACTAATTCCAGACCACAGCCTATTAGCCTTTAAATCAGTGAGGGAGGCTCATTGTCTTGCGGGTTTCATGCACTGTGCTTCATGCTGGTTGTAATGACATGTAGTGCGTAAGGACTTGAGGATGCTCTGCCTGAATAAAACTATTATTGGATCTGCTTCCACAGCTGTGTAATTATCCTCAGAACCACAGGGTGTTAATACATACATCAAGTGTATTTGGTATAAGTCTGTTGCTTCAAGTAACTACAAGTGTTATATTATTTAAAGCTGTCATGAACTGAGAAATTAAAATTCCTATGATTATTTTGACATATAAGAGGTCATTGTACTATAAAACTTTCTTGTTAGTCTAAAAGCAGCTTGTATTGAAGACGATCTGCCACAACGAAAGGTTCATGATGCAGTAGTGTGGCTAAACATCGTTTTTCTCTATAAAGTAGTTTTGAAAACAGAAATTTTAGCTCATGGAACAGTCAGTAATACTATTTCTGCTGACCTTTATGTTCTGTATGTTCGGTCTAGTCTGTCTGGGGCAGTGTCTACTTTGTAGTTTGACCCACATTGTTAATAGAATTAGCTCTTCTGTTCTCTGAAAAGTTAGAGATGTTTTTGCTCTTTAATATTCTAGGGATCAGTAGATCCTTACTAGTAAAGCAAAATGTTCCTTCATTGTAATTTTAAATATGCCCCAAAAGGGTCATTTTAAAATTTATGGTGCAGTGAGAATCTTTGATCAGATTCTAGGAAACGTGTCTTCAGAGTGCACTTATGCTATTCTGATATAGTCTTACAGGTTCTTGCTTTCATTAAAAAGAGCATAATATCTTTTTTAATAATTGATTGCTGGTGTGGAACGTGCTGCCACGTACGGACTGTTCCTTTCCTATAGATATATTTCTTTGTTTCATACAGTACAGCGGGTTTGACCTTTGCTTTGATCTAACTTTGCATTTCATTTTTAATGATTTCTTTTTCTCTCCTTCTCTTTATTTTATCCTGTGTAGGTCCTTCACATGGTGACTTCTAATGTCAAAACTCTAAACCAGAAACATGGTCATTCTGCAACAGGTAAGGCTTGTTCTTACGCTCTTGCTCAATTACCTTTTTCACCCAAAAATGGTTGTAAACCGGTTTGAGATCTTTTCTTTCTTTTGTTAAACACAAAAAAAGATGTTTTGAGGAAGGTTGGTAACCAACCAGCTGACAGTAGCCATTGTCTTCCACAAAGAACACCACTGAAGTCAATGGCTACCATCAGCTGTTTGGTTACCAGCATTCTTTAAAATATCTACTTTGTGTTCAACAGTAGACAGAAACACATACAGGTTTGGAACAAGTGGAGGGTGAGTAAATGATGACAGAATTTTCATTATTGTGTGAACTATCCATTTAAATTATCGTTTTGGTTGGCCCATAGGGGGACTATGTCTGGTTGGACCTCAGAACAGGCCGTGAATTTGACGTCCCTGTTGGTGCCGTGGTCAAACTCTGTGACTCGGGTCATATCCAGGTCTTGGATGATGAAGGAAAGGTGGGACTTTCAGTGTGTACCACTCATAATAGCACCTAACATGTGAAAAGACCAGTTAGTGAACTATAATTGCTCTTTCTGTACGAGTCAGAACAGATTTATTGAACGTTGAATTTATATCATTATTATTAAAGGAGAAGTTCATTTCCAGAACAAAAATTTACAGATAATTTACTCATCTCCTTGTCATCCAAGATGTTCATGTCTGTCTTTCTTCAGTCGTAATGAAATTGTTTCTTGAGGAAAACATTTCAGGAATGTTCTCCATATAGTGGACTTCAATGGTGTCTGCAAGTTTGAACTTCCAAAATGCAGTTTAAATGCAGCTTCAAAGGGCTCTTAACAATCCTAGCCAAGGAAGAAGGCTCTTATCTAGCAAAACGATTGGTTATTTTCTAAAAAAAAAAAATTACAGTTTATATACTTTGTAACCTCAAATGCTCATCTTGTCTAGCTCTGCGATGCGCAATACCCTAATTGTATTAAACCGGAGACATATCTTCCTCAGCTGGGATCATTT
The DNA here is from genome assembly GCF_022985175.1 of Labeo rohita. NCBI lineage: Eukaryota > Metazoa > Chordata > Actinopteri > Cypriniformes > Cyprinidae > Labeo > Labeo rohita. The sequence goes on along the minus strand of NC_066889.1, from coordinate 16,612,856 downwards.
AGAGCCCTTTAAAGCTCCATTTAAACTGTATTTTGGAAATTTAAACTCACAGACACCATAGAAGTCCACTATATGGAGGACGTTACTAAAATGTTTTCCTCAGAAAACATAACTTCCTTACGACTGAAGAAAGACATGAACATCTTTGATGACAAGGGGGTAAGTAAATTATCTGTAAATTTTTGCTCTGGAAGTGAACTATCCTTTAATAATAGTCTGTATTTTTCCTTCATGTAGGAGCACAGGATCTCTCTTCAGAATGCTACAAACATCAAGCCCATGCACCCAACCTCCATTCATGGAGTGGAGGACATGATCCGTCTTGGGGACCTGAATGAAGCTGGTATCCTCAGAAATCTCCTAATCCGTTACAACGACCATGTCATATATGTAAGTATGACCTTATGCATTTTTCTGTTTGGTGATGTTAAAGGAGAAAGTTCACTTTCAGAACAACAATTCACAAATAATTTACTCACCCCCTTGTCATCCAAGATGTTCATGTCTTTCTGTCTTCAGTCGTAAAGAAATTATGATTTTTTTCCATACAATGGACTTCATTGGTGCCCCAATTTTGAACTTTCAAAATGCAGTTTAAATGCGGCTTCAAAGGCCTCTAACTGATCTCAGCCGAGGAAGAAAGGTCTTATCTAGCGAAACGATTCTTTCTACAAACAAGACAAAACTATAATGCTGTAACTTTTCGGGTTTGAGTCATTCGTTCATCACGTGACAGCCTCATAAGATGAACCAACAATTCGAAAAACCCGAAGACTCGAAACAGATGAACTAATTCCAGTACAGAACCTAACAGGATGTTGAGCATGCGCGACTGAACGAATCACTCCCCCGAGACGACTCATTCTTCCCGAGTCACATTAAAGGTTTGTTCAAAATGAAAGAATCGTTGAAGAACGACCCATTACTAATTCGTAGCATTGTGGACGCACCTGTGCTAAACAAGCTTTTGTGCTTAAAAAGTATACACATTTTTATTTTTTCGAAAAAAAGACCGATCGTTTCGCTAGATGAGACCCTTCTTCCTCGGCTGGGATCGTTTAAACTTTCACGACTGAAGACAGAAAGACATGAACATCTTGGATGACAAGGGAGTGAGTAAATTAATTGTTAAATTGTTGTTCTGGAAGTGGAGTTCTCCTTTAATTTTATTACTATGGAATGTAATAAGGCTGCTTGGAAAACTTCAAGACTGGCCTCAAAAGTCATAAGTCTTACAAGATGTATTATAAGTCTCAGGTGTCCTCAGAATGTGTCTGTGAAGTTTCATCTCAAAATACCCCACAGATAATTTATTATATCATTTTGAAAATGCCTATTTTGAGTGGAAGCAGAAATGCACTTTTTTCGTGCATGTCTCTTTAAATGCAAATGAGCTGCTGCTCCCCACACCCGTTTTCAAGAATAGGACTGTGCCTTTAGTAACTCAGATACTTTGGGAAAAAAACGTCTGTTTAGTTTTGATTATCATATCTATAGTCCTGAAATCATATGTTTTAAACCATATTAGTTTAAACTTCTGATACACAGTTTTCTGAGCGCACACATCCAAAGCACATGAACATAAAGTGCTCTCACATGACATGTGAGTATAAACTAAGTTCTCTTTCATGTCTCATTGCATTTGAACTGTCAAATACACATAAGCTTACGTTAAAAACACATGAGTTACAAACACTGTTGGTTATGCCTGTGAAGATAAACAGTTGGGAAAGAAATTGTATGTTTATATTAGATGTGTGTGGCAGCAGCGTAATATACATTAAATAAATCAATAAATCCACTGCTCTCTTGCGAAATCTGAGTGGCTCGTTTAGTTACTGGGTTTTGTCCTTTTTCACATTTCCTTGGTTGGTAGATGCTCCAGGGATCCGGTTATAGCACTTAAACATGAAAAAGTCAGATTTTCATAATATGTCACCTTTGACCACTAGTCATATTCATATTTTGGTTGTATTTAATCAAATTCAAGTTGCTGTTTATCTCATTGAATATCCTCATGAAGAATGACATCAGATTTTTGAAGTGAAATGGGTTAAAAAGACGAAATTGCAGATGACATTGTGCTGCTTAGTGTTAATTCTAAGCTGCTGAAATACATTTTTTAAAGACTTGATGGATCAAAGCTTATTCATTCAGAAAAATAGACTGTTGTTAGTATACTGGCATTGATTTATGACTGTACAATGTATGGAGACTAAAGCATTTTACCTTCATTCTAGCATTTGCAGAGTGTGAAATCAGGGCATGTGTTTTCATTGTGTAAAAAGATTGAGTGAAACGAATGGATGATTTGTTTTGGTCTCTAGATGGTATAGCTTTTTTGCTCATTGTTTTTGTTTCAGGCTGCAGATCAAATTGGCTTTGTGAAATGTGACCTTTTATTTGGTTTCATCAATGAATCCCCTTTAGCTGTTCTCACCACTAGAATACCTAATGTAATGCATTGTAACTTTGTCATAGGCTTTTAAAATGATGCTTAAATCAGTTCAATTACTTGGCATAGGCAAAATGTGTTATTGTAGGGTCATTCCTCTTTTCATGAGGTACACGACTGCTATGACTCATTTGTATGGAAATGTTTAGTGCACTTAGCTGCTCAGATTTATTTACTTTTTGCTTATCTAACTAGAATCTCAGAGGTTTTTTAGTTTTCAGTTTCTTGCTGTTTCTTGATGGTATGATGCTTTATACCATAAAAACATGAACAGCCATATTATAGCCATATTATACCATAAGAACAGCAAGTGATAAGAAACTGAAGACTGATCTAATAATTAGTGAATTGAAAGGTCTGACTGATATATAAAGCCCACGAGTTGTCAACCACAATTCCTAAACTGTGCTTTGTCCTAATTTGTGTTTTGATAGGATTAAAGATATTTTTCAGTGATGTTATTCAGCTGAGCAAAAGAGCTGAAACAAGGAACTTCTGTTGTGGTATCAGTTTAACCGTTTGAAAGAGGAACAGCGTGATGACTGCATGGCATGTTACATGCAAATGTCAGTAGATGATATACAGATGATAGTTATACAGTGTTAAAAAATCAATACAGTTAATACTTAAACCTTTTTTTTTTATATAATACTTGTATCTGCATATTGAGCTTGGATAGGAAAGTGTTTACCTCCATTTCTTCACCGTTTAAATGTTTATATACATAAAACTAATTGGAGTAGAAATATAATGATGTAATTGCAGTGTAACTGTAATGTAATTGAAACTTTATTATAAAAACACACATGTAATTTAAACGTTTGTGTACAAATCAGTTCATTTTAACCTTCAATATTATAGTAATATTAGGAATCGAACTGAAGCCCAAGCTTGCGAATCATGAAATGTGTGTCAAAATCCAACCCTAGTGTAATGTTTGATGGTTTGCTTTATTTTACATATGCATCTGCTTACATATGTGACCCTGGACCACAAAACCAGTCATAAGGGTCAATTTTTTGAAATTGAGATTCATACATCAAATGAAAGTGGAATAGTACTGATAGGGCAATATTTGGTCGAGATGCTACTATCTGAGGGTGCAAAAAACTCTAAATACTGAGAAAATCGCTTTTAAAGTTGTGCAATTGAAGCACCTAGCAATGCATATTACTAATCAAAAATTAAGTTTTGATATATGTGTGATAGGAAATGCACAAAATATCTTTATGGAGCATGATCTTTCCTTAATATCCTAATGATTTTTGATATAAAAGAAAAATCCATAATTAACCCATACAATGTATTTTTGGCTATTGCTACAAGCCTACAAATATACCCGTGTTGCTTATGACTGGTTTGTGGTCCAGAGTCACATATGTGATTGCTTTTTTCTGATTCTTCTTCACCGTGTTTACATTTAGTTATACAGTTATACATATAGTTTCCTTTATGTAATGATTCATAACCATAAATGACTCGCTGGAATTAACTGTGACCTTAGTAATGGCTCTGAACAATTCACTGACTGAGCAAATCTGATTCAAACCACAAACAAATTCAAGTTTTGTGAATCTTTTGGTCTAACTTATTAAAAAGAACAAACTCAGAACAGACACATAAGGTCATTAGTTTGTTAATCAGACATCACGAGTTGCTGTGTGCTCATTACTACATTGCAACCTCATGAGACAATGAACTACACACAAAAATTTCTCCCGATTGTCAGCAGTGGTGCTTAGATTTTAAATTATTGTTGCAAATCTTCAACCATTTTAGTTGCAGCCTGTAACTGCATAATTATGTGTTTACAATAATGTATTTCAGACGTACACAGGATCAATCCTGATAGCGGTGAATCCATACCAGCTCCTGCCCATCTACACACCTGATCAGATCCGTCTCTACACAAACAAAAAGATAGGAGAGATGCCGCCACACATCTTTGGCATTGCAGACAACTGCTACTTCAGTATGCAAAGAAACAACAAGGACCAATGCTGCATCATCAGGTACAGTAAATCACAGCCTGTAAAGGTTAAGAGTAAAGTGTTTTTTTTTTTTTTTTTTTTTACCTCAGTGTAGTTCACTGCTTAGTGTCCATGACTTCTTTGACAATGTGTGTGTTCAGCGGTGAGTCTGGAGCTGGGAAGACGGAGAGCACCAAGCTCATCTTACAGTTCCTGGCAGCTATCAGTGGCCAACACTCCTGGATTGAGCAGCAGGTTCTGGAGGCCAACCCTATTTTAGAAGGTCAGGAAGATCATTTCTAAACCTAATGACATAAACCCTACCTGTTTGACACTGATCTAGTGATTGCAAGCAGGTCACATCACAGCCCTGTGATCTGCTCTGCACTTAGTGATTAGTGAAGGAACGAGTGACAAAGCAACCAGACACAATCAGTTTTGATTATTGATTATTTTGATTGTGTGGCTTGTGACCTCCAGCAATTTAATCACTGTCAGTGTGAACAGAGCTCAACACTTTTCTTGTTTCTTTGCTGTATCATTACTTATGGATTCTTGCCCAGTTTCTCACATGCATAAGCCCCATGAGCAAGCTTCAGGCTTTGAGCCAGAACTCAGGCTGTTTGTTTACCAAAATGCGTTGATAAACTAACACTTGTGTCACTTGGTAATTACACTATACTATGAAAGCAGGGTGGTATGCCAATCAGAATAGAACTAAATATTCCTTTAAAGTATATATACAGTATAACGTTGAAGTCATAAGTTTACATACACCTTGTGATGCAAATGATGCATTAAGAGCTGGGGGTGTAAACTTTTGAGAATGTGTACATTTTTCTTATTTTGCCTAAATATCATATGTTTTCATTCAGTTCTGCCCTTCAGAAGATACTTACATGTTCCCCAGAAGACAAAATAAATTAAATTTACCCTGATCTTCAAATTCAAAAAGTTTTCACCCCACGGTTCTTAATGCATCATTTTTCTATCAGAATTATTAGTAATGTTTTGAACCTTCTGTAATAGTTGCATATGAATCCCTCAGTTGTCCTCAGTGTGAAAAAGATGGATCTCAAAATCACAGTCATTGTTGAAAAGGGGTCAAATACACAAAAATGCTGAAAAACCTTTTCTGACTTTTCTGAAGAACAGATTTTGTATGATCCCTCTTTTATTTTAGTAAAATAATTAACATTTTGCAGATCATGTTAGGTGTATGTAAACTTTTGACTTCAACTATTTATATATATGTGACCTTGGACCACAAAACCAGTCATAAGGGTAAGTTTTTCAAAATTGAGCTTTATACGTAATCTGAAACCTGAATAAATAAGCTTTCCATTGATGTATGGATTGTTAGGATAAAACAATATTTGGCTGAGATACAAACTATTTCAGTATATGGAATCTGAGGATGCAAAAAAATCTAAATATTGAGAAAATCGCCTTTAAAGTTGTCCAGTTTAAGTTCTTTGCAATGCATATTACTAATCAAAAATTAAGTTTTTATATATTTACAGTAGGAAATTTACAAAATATCTTCATGGAACATGATCTTTACTTAATTTCCTAATGATTTTTGGCATAAAAGAAAAATCTATAATTTTGACCCATACAATATATTTTTGGCTATTGCTACAAATATACCCCAGCGCCTTAAGACTGGTTTTGTGGTCCAGGGTCACATATATCCTTGAATTCAGAAATTTGTTCAACCGTGTATACAAGTCAGCAGGGCTTTGCTGTTCTTCTATGTCTTTAATAAATTTCTAACACCATGTGATTGATATTTGTTCCTTTGTTCACCCTGTTCCCACAGCATTTGGTAATGCCAAGACCATACGCAATGACAACTCCAGCCGGTTTGGGAAATACGTTGACATTCACTTCAACAAGCGGGGAGCTATCGAGGGGGCAAAGATCGAGCAGTACCTGCTGGAGAAATCAAGAGTTTGCCGACAGGTAAGATAGGCTGGCCAGAAAGTGTCTCTTTCTTATGCTATTGATTATGGTGATGTGATTATATTTAACTGTCTTTGTAGGCAGCCGATGAGAGGAACTACCATATATTCTACTGTATGCTGGCAGGCATGAGCCCTGATCAGAAAACTAAATTAGGTCTGGGCCTGGCCACAGACTACAATTATCTTACTATGGTGAGCACCTATGATTTTATCAGCACAGACTTTCCATTGCAGGAATAGTTCAGCAACAATAAAAATTGTAGTTCTGAACCCAAAATGTGAAACACAAAATGTAATTATATTGAAGACTACTAAAACAACTGGGTTTGTCATGCTCAAGTGACAAAATAAATGGCATAAAATTGTTATATAAGTGGCCCGTATGAATTGTGCGCTACTTTCCAAGTATTCTGAAGTCATATTGGCTACTTTTGGTATTTTATTGTGCTTTTTGGAGCTTGAGAGTGCCAATTCTCATTCACATTCATTATGTGGAAACAAGCAGCAAGGACTTTCTTCAAAATTTCTCCTTTTGTGTTCATTTGAAGAAAATAAGTCATACGGGTTTGGAGGAGTAAGTGATGACTGATCATTTCTGAGAAAACATATCTTGCTTATTCTTATCTGTTTAATGGCAGTAGAGAAACAAAGAGAGTGTGTAAAAAGCTTGCGTGAGCTTGTCCGCTCTGTCCTTTTCTCTTGGCTTGTCATCCAGGGAAACTGTACAGTGTGTGAGGGGAGGAATGATCTAAAGGAGTACTCCAGCATCCTGTCAGCTATGAAAGTCCTGATGTTTACTGACACTGAAAACTGGGAGATCTCCAAACTGCTGGCTGCCATCCTGCATATGGGCAACCTGCGATTTGAAGGTTGATATAATTAATGGAAGATTTTATTATTAATCATTTCTCACCCACAAGAGGTGACAGGCAAGCTAAATTGCACATATCGTTTGTGTTGCCCCAACAGCTCGAACGCTGAAGAACCTGGACGCCTGTGTGGTGGTTCGCTCACCTGACCTGGCCAAAGCAGCCACGCTATTGGAGGTGAGGTGCATATTAACACATGAGAGAACTTTGAAGGGATGCTTCACCTAAAAATAAAAATTCTGTCATTAATTACTCACCCTCATGTCATTCCAAACCCACAAATTAAGATATTTTTGATAAAATCCGAGAGCTTCCTAACCCATGCGTCAAAATTGCTTAATAAAGTTATTTTAGTTTTCTTTTCGCACAAAAGTATTCTAGTAGCTTCATTACATTACAGTTGAACCACTGATATCACATGGACTATTTTAACAATGTCCTTACTACCTTTCTGGACCTTGAATATGGTAGTTGCTGTTTATACAGTGTCAGAAAGCTCTCAGATTTCATAAAATAATAATTTGTGTTCTGAAGTTGAACAAAGGTCTTACAGGTTTGGAACAACATGAGAGTGAGTAATTAATGACAAACCTTTCTTTCATTTTTGGGTGAGCTTTCCCTTTAAAGTCACATGAATGGGCATTTGAAACCCATTTTTTTTTCATTTCCTCTTGTGATATTTGTTTGGGTTAAACATATGGATGCTCATTTTCAGCGCAGACTGAAAAAAAAATTTTTTTTCTTGTTATTGTGAATTTATATCTCACAATATATCTTCCAATACAGTTTCTTGTAATAGTGAGTTTATATTTTGCATTATTGTGAATTTATGTTGACTGTACAGTTGAAGTCGAAAGTTTACATACAACTTGCAGAATCTACAAAATGTTAATTATTTCACCAAAATAAGAGGGATCATAAAAAATGCAATGTTATTTTTTATTTAGTACTGACCTGAACAAGATATTTCACATAAAAGACATTTACATATAGTCTGCAAGAGAAAATAATAGTTACATTTATTAAAAGGACCCCTTTCAAAAGTTTACATACACTTGATTCTTAATACTGTGTTGTTAACTGAGTGATCCACAGCTGTGTTTTTTTAGTGATAGTTGTTCATGAGTCTCTTGTTTGTCCTGAACCGTTGAAATGCCTGCTGTTCTTCAGAAAAGTCCTTCAGGTCCCACAAATTCTTTGTTTTTTCAGCATTTTTGTGTATTTGAACCCTTTTTAACAATGACTGTATGATTTTGAGATCCGTCTTTTCACACTAAGGACATATGAGGGACTCATGAGGGAAGGTTCAAACGCTCACTGAAGCTCCAGAAGGAAACACAATGCATTAAGAGCTGGGGGGTGAAAACTTTTGGAATTTGAAGATCAGGGTAAATTTAACTTTTTATTCTTTTTGGAAACATGCAAGTATCTTCTGTAGCTTCTGAAGGGCAGTACTACATAAAAAAATATATGATATAGCAAAATAAAAATAAAAAATGTACACATCTTCATTCTGTTCAAAAGTTTTCACCCCCCGGCTCTTAATGCATCGTGTTTCCCGCTGGAGAATCAGTGAGTGATAATAGTTCTGTAATAGTTGCATATGAGTCTCTCAGTTGTCCTCTGTGAAAAGATGGATCTCAAAATCATACAGTCATTGTTGGACTTTTAACAACTTTTTAACAATTATGGCCTTATATCTCACAGTGTATATTTCATCTCATAAAGTGACTATTTCTTATTATAAACTTTATCTGGCTTCCATAGAAACAGGAAGCCTCAGACTTTATTTCAAGCTTTGAAATGGACTGAATGGTGGAAAGTAGGCTTTCAATACCAGAATTGAGTAAGACTTGAATTGGTTAACATTAACCAAAAGACCACACAACCCAGATAAGGTCAGGTAACATTCGCTAAATATTTTCCAGTGAGAAATTGTGCAGAATAGGAAATGTGAATAAAGTAAAAAGTTCTTTGGTCTGCATTAACTAAACTAAACATCTTTTAGCATTGGTTTAATCCCATTTTTGCATCCATTTATTGTCTCTCAAAGCTGCTGTTACTTGAGGGTTTTGTTTCTGCTGTCTTGTTCAGATTCATCTCTCTCATTAGCTCTGTGGTACTGCGTTATCCGTGTAGTTGAGGGAGGGGAGTTCGAGATAAATGTAGTCATTAGTGAGCATCAGACTTTCGTTCTAATGTTATTATCGTAGACAGTGGCACAGCGTGACGAGTCTGTTTAGACTTCCTGCCGGCAGCACTCTGCTGTCAGTCTTTACGATTTCTACGTCTTTCTGCATATTTCCACTGTCCACAATCTTTGTTCTCTTTTCAGTTTGATTTAAATGGCTGTGGCTCAATGCTGGATCTCAAAACCATTTTCTTTGCTTACGTCTGCCCCCTGGTGGCAAGATATAAAACATCACAAGCATAGTCAGAAAGAACATTTGAGTGCACCGTATTTTAATTACACTGTATTAAAACCAATTTTACAACCAATTTTAATATTGTAATATAACTATGAATCAACAGTGATTAACTTTTCTGTATTTTTTTTTTATCTAGCCTACATATCATAATATATTTACCATTGACCAGTTATTGAACTGGTCAGCTGTCAATGAACTATACTGGTTCTGTCTACAGGTAGACCCTCAGGACGTCATGATATGTCTGACCACACGTACATTGATCACCAGGGGTGAAAGTGTGTCCACCCCTCTCAGCGTGGAGCAGGGACTGGATGTCCGTGATGCCTTTGTCAAGGTGAGATTGTTCCCAATCAATAAATGACCCAGTTTTGATTCTCCATTTGTCACAGAAGTCGTCAATATGCACTAAGTGGGCAATTTTTGTCTCCATCAGGGAATCTATGGAAGGTTGTTTGTGTGGATAGTGGATAAAATCAATGCTGCAATCTATAGGGCTCCTTCCACAGAAAACAAGACTGTTCGCAGGACTATAGGCCTGCTTGACATCTTCGGCTTTGAGAATTTCACTATAAACAGGTGAGTAATAGTAAATAGAAAATTCCAGATTCCAGACACAACAACTTACATTTTAGAGGCATTTTATGATCAAACTGGTACTAATCTTATTCATTCCTGCTATAGTTTTGAACAGCTGTGTATCAACTTTGCAAACGAGAACCTGCAGCAATTCTTCGTTCGTCACGTTTTCAAGCTGGAGCAGGAGGAGTACAACCTGGAAGATATCAACTGGCAACACATTGAGTTTACCGACAACCAGGATGCCTTGGATATGATTGCCATCAAACCTATGAATATCATTTCCCTTATTGATGAGGAGAGCAAGTTCCCAAAGGTAAAGTGTGAGTTTTGTTGATGTGCTGTGCATTTGGACTGTAAATTAGAACGTAATTTTCATAGAGCACCACAGAACATACAGTACATACAGAGTATCTATGTAGCATCATGTTTTATTCATCAGGTGAATGGAGGATATCTAGCCATGTTGTGAGTTCATGACTGTGTGCTGTGTTTCTGTTCATGCTGTGTTTCGTAGGGAACAGATGCTACCATGCTGAACAAGCTAAACTCCCAGCACAAATTTAATACCAACTACATCCCTCCTAAGCACAGTCACGAGACCCAGTTTGGCATTCAGCACTTTGCTGGAGTCGTGCACTATGAAACAAAAGGTACACATTACTGACTTATACAGTTATTGATAATAATAATAATAATTTTTTTTGTATAGCGCTTTACAACAAAAGCAGACACAACAATGCAAAAACTGTGGAAGCCCGTTTCCACCATTGAATAAAACATAAAAACTTTTTTCACAGAATTACATCATATAAACTCACAATTGTGACTTTTTTCACAGAATTACATCATATAAACTCACAATTGTGACTTTTTTTCACAGAATTACATCATATAAACTCACAATTGTGACTTTTTTCACAGAATTACATCATATAAACTCACAATTGTGACTTTTTCCTCAGAATTCCATGATATAAACGCACAATTGTAACTTTTTTCTCAGTATTGCATGATAAAAAAAACTTACAATTGTGACTTTTTCTTAGTATTGCATGATAGAAACTCACAATTGTGACTTCTTTCTCAAAATTGGGATATAAACTCACAATTGTGACTTTTTTTCACAGAATTACATGATAAACTCACAATTGTGAATTTTTGTCTTAAAATTGTGTGATATAAATTCACAATTGTGACTTTTTTCTCACAATTGCATGATATAAGCTTGCAGTTGCTAGAAATAAAGTCAGAATTGCTAGATAAAAACGTGCAATTCTGACTTTTTTTCTTACAGTTCAGACTTTTTTCTCAGAATTGTGAGATATAAAATTGCAGGCTATAAAGTCCAGTTCCGAGGGAGAAAAGACTGATATGTTCTCAGAATTGGGAGGGATCACATTTTCAAGTTTATATCATGGAATTCTGAGAAAAAAGTCGTAAAGTAAGATTTGTGTGATAAAGCCACAGTTTTCTTTTTTCCTTTTTTTTTTCCTTTTTTATTCAGTGGAGGAAACAGGCTTCCATAAAAAGCATTTTAAATACAAAGAAATGTAATTTCTATTTATTATTTCAGATTCTAATCTGTAAACACTGTATTTGCAAATTTGAGAATAGTTTCTCAAAGTGAGTTAATGTTGTTAATAATATGTTATATGATTATTCAACAGTTGTTTTATATTTATAATCATAATGTATAAATATATTTTTTATACAATAAATATACTGTCCACAAGCAAGGATACATTAAATTGATCAAGAGTGACAGTATTTACTGCTCATAAAATCACAGATTCAACAATAATATTAAGCAGCACTTTTTAGCATTGATAATAATACATTAATGATAATGAATGTTTTCTATTTTAATGCTCAAATAAATGCAGCCTTGGTAAGCATAATAGTCTCTAAACTTCTGAAAAGTAGTCCAACGTATATAACATTATACAATATAAATATTTGCTTATTTACCACTTCTCAGTCTCTAATTTGAACTCAAATCAACATTTCATGACTGTGTTTCCTTATTTACTAAATAGCTGCTTAATAAACAGAATAATATACAATCAGCCTGTCATTATTGCATCATTAAACCCTATCAGGATAGCACATTCTTTTGGGATTATTTTTGCAATAATAACTGCACTTCATCCCATATTCATCATATTAAAAATACGAATGACAATATTTATATTTCCATGAAAAGTTAACCTAATCCCCTCCCGTTTCATTGTTCAGGTTTCCTGGAGAAAAACCGTGACAGCCTCCACAGTGACATCATCCAACTCGTGCACTCGTCCAAAAACAAGTTCATCAAGCAGATCTTCCAAACTGATGTTGCTATGGTGATGCCCTTTTCCAATACCGAATCCATATTTGCTCAGCATTAATATGCTCACGACATGCCAGCGAGGCCACAGATCTCTACGGGCCAAATGCTGGCCATGCAGGTTTATGTCAGGGTTGCATATTAAATCAAAGACGTGTGCTAGTATAATTGCCCTTGGAAAAACACACGGTGAGAAGTGGCTGCTACAAATAAGAGAACTTTTAGCCCGAGTCTTTAACATGACTCTGTGTGACAGTGTCAGCACAGTCTGACTAACCCTGCTGCTCTGTAACTCACTCTCTCTGTGGTGATGTCAGCCCTAATCTTTCTTGGCTGATTCTCAACAGACTTGGCTCAATTCTGTCTTTCTTTCTCTCTTTCTCTCTTTTCTATCCTCACTCTGTCCCTCAATCTTACCTTATTTTTGGCCTCAGTTTCTTTGTGGCTATGTGGAGCCCACTGCATCCCTTCAAAAGGTAATCAATGGTGTGGTTTGTGTCCCTCTCAGAGTCCTATTGAACTACTTTTCTCAACAGTCCCTTGCTAAAACTCATTCCTGTGGTTTTCTTCTCCTTTGGAAATGAGTTCTGTTGAAGTAGTCTGTAAGGGCATGCTGACAGAATAATTTAATAGCTCTAACAGTGGCATTATTCTCCAGTTGAATTGCGGAAAAACATTAGTCATCACAGAGAGATTCTGTTTCAAGTTAAATGCAGCTTGTTCTCATTGGTGTTTTCAGCATTATTTTGAGGGGTTTTTTTGGTGGCAGAAATTCCGTTTACTCTTTTTCCTGGCGTGGAATGAAGATTGAGGAAGGGAGAAACTGCTAGATTTTCTTTGCAATGCCTCTTAAAGCATTTGCATGTAAAGCATAGGGAATAACAACAAGAGAGGGGGAGATAGAGAAGGATACAAGCAACCAATGAAGATCCCGAAGAAATGTGATGAGAGAGGGAGAAAGAATGAAAGAATTACATTTATAAGGGATGGAAAAGAAAGAAGGAAAGATTGGATCACTAAAAGGCCACATAGAACGGTGAATTAGTCTTTGTGATGTGTATAGTATGGGTGTTTGTTGTAGTTTTGTGTGATGTGCTTTTGTGTTGTGTGTTTGTGGCAGTAGAGTTTCTCTCTTGTGAGTTTAACTTATTTTTGTGTGATTTTAATAGGAGAATTTCTGTCTTTTTCAGGGAATGGAGACAAGGAAGCGTTCCCCGACTCTGAGCAGTCAGTTTAAGCGCTCACTCGAGCTGCTCATGAGAACGCTGAGCGTCTGTCAGCCTTTCTTTGTGCGCTGTATCAAACCCAATGAGCTCAAAAAGCCCATGGTGAGTAAAACAATGTTTTTGAGTGTGTTTGAAGAGATGCAGATAATGTAAGCATTTAATTAAGGCTCAAAAAAGATGATGTGAAGGTCCACGGCCAGTCTTTCTTTCTTTACTTATTTATTTGCCACTGCACTACTTAGGACAAATGGTATAGAGAATGGATGGATTTAAGTATGTATGTTATTATTTATTTATTTATAATCATTCTATATAGGAAAAGTGGTATGGAGAATGGTTTATGAGAGTGGAGAATGGATTTACCATGATCCTGCATAAGACAAGCAGTGTGGAGAATGGATGAATGGATGGATTCATTCATTCATTCATTCATTCATTAGTTTGTTCATTCATTCATTCATTCATTCCTTTATTTACTATGATCGTACATAAGACATGGTATGAAGAATGGATGAATGGTTGGATTCATTCATTCATTTACCATGATCCTACATAAAACAAGTGATATGGAGATTGGATGAATGGATGGATTTAGCCTTTATTTCATTTGTTCATTCATTCATTCTTTCTTTCTTTCATTTACCATGATCTTACATAAGACAGGTGGTGTGGAGAATAGATGAACAGATGGATTCATTCATTAATTTGTTCGTTCATTCATTCATTTATTCATTCATTCATTCAATTATTCATTCTTTCATTCATTCATTCATTCATTCATTCATTCATTCATTCATTCATTTACCATGATCCTACAATAGACAAGTGGTGTGGAGAATGGATGGATTTAGTCATTCTTTTATTCCTCTATTCATTCATTCATTCATTCATTTAACATGATCCTACATAGGACAAGTGGTATGGATGAACAGATGGATTCATTTATTCATTAATTCATTCAGTCTTTCATTCATTCATTTACCATGATCCTATATAAGACAAGTAATGTTTAGAATGGATGGATTTAGTCATTTGTTCATTCTTTCTTTCTTTCTTTCTTTCTTTTTTTTTCTTTCATTCATTTGCCATGATCCTACATAAGACAAGTGGTGTGGAGAATGGATAGATTCATTCGTTCATTCACTCATTCACTCATTCGTGTTTTTTTTTTTCATTTACCATGATCCAACATAAAACAAGTGGTATGGAGATTGGATGGATGGATGGATTCATTCATTCATTCATTCACCATGGTCCTTCATAAGACCAGTGGTATGGAGAGTCAATGAATGGATGGACAGATTTAGTCATTCATTCATTCATTCATTCACTTACCATGATCCTACATAAGACAAGTGTTGTGGAAAATGGATGGATTTATGCATTTATGCATTTATTAGTTATTTTATTTTATATGGATTCATTCAGTCAGTCAATCAATGACTGACTTATTTATTTCTTTATTTATTTATTTATCATGTTCCTATGGTATGGAGAATGGATAGATAGATTTATTTATTTATTAGTTTGTTTCTTTTGTTTGTTTGTTTACCATGACCCTACTATGACAAGTGGTTTAGAGAATGGCTTTATTTATTTATTGTTTGTTTGGGAAAAAAGTGGTCAGTGAAAATGTTGATCGTAAAAATCTAAAATTTGTATTTCAGTATTTTTGACTTGTTTTCCAGTTAAATTATCAACAAATTATTAAAACAAATTACATTTTAATGTAAAATTGAATAAGATATGTGTGTATGCATATGCTATGTTTGTAGCATTTGTAACACTTTAATTTTGATCAGATGAAAAAAACGTTTTCTCTCCTGCAGATGTTTGATAGAGGACTGTGTGTCAGGCAGTTACGCTACTCCGGGATGATGGAGACTATCCGTATACGCAGAGCTGGATATCCCATACGCTACACATTTGCTGAGTTTGTGGACCGTTATCGTGTCCTTATGCCTGGGGTCAAACCAGCCTACAAACAGGTGAGTCTAAAGCATTGCTGTGTTTTTTTCTGTACAGTCTGTTAAAATTGCCATCTGTGATATTTTTTCTGACAATTTGCTGTAAGGTGGTAGCTTTGAATCTGTGTCCTCTTACAGGAAGATCTGCGGGGGACCTGTCAGCGCATTGTTGTGTCAGTTCTGCAGAGAGATAATGACTGGCAGATGGGAAAGACAAAAATCTTTCTGAAGGTAAGCCACAAATAAACATTTTATTGAAGATTTTGCTTTGTTTCTTATTTGTGACAAATTGTATACTTGGTCTATACTTGCTGTAGGATCATCATGACATGCAGCTGGAAATTGAAAGAGATAAAGCCATCACTGACAAAGTCATTCTCATCCAGAAGACTGTGAGAGGTCTGAAAGAGAGGTAAGAAGAAAGGGGTGGGGGGGGAATACATCTAAATCTGATGTGTATCTGTCTGTTTTTCTTTCCAGAACTAACTTCCTGAAGATTAAAAAGGCTGTGACATTAATCCAGCGAATATGGAGAGGCTACATCTGTAGAAAGCACTATGCTGTGGTGAGTTGGCATGATGTCTGTGAAACCTAAGACTAAGACCTAATATGCACTGTGGTTTTGTCTAATTGTAATTATGCCTTCATTCCAGATGCGTGTAGGTTTCTTGCGGCTCCAGGCCTTGTACAGGTCACGGAAGTTGTACCTGGCATACCAAGTGTCCAGGACACGCATCACTCTGCTTCAGGCCTGGTGCCGTGGCTTGCTGGTGCGGCGAACGTTCACAAAGCGCTTCCACGCAGTCCTGACAATCCAGGCTTATGCACGAGGAATGATAGCACGTAGACTGTGCAAGCGTCTCAGACTAGAGGTAAGTCTACATTATATCCATCTATCTGTCTATCTGATGTGTCTGGTGTGTTTGTCAGTCTGTCTGTTTGTCTATTCATTCATCAGTCTGTCCATCCATCCATCTGTCCATCCATCAATCTAACCATCTATCCATTTATCATCCATCCATCAATCTGTCCATCCATGTATCAATCTCTCCATCCATCCATCCACCCAACCAAATATCTACCCATCCATCCATCTGTCAATCTAACATCTATCCATTTATCATCCATTCATTCATCCATCCATCCGTCCATCAATCTGTCCATCCTTCCACCCAACTAACCAACCAGCCATTCATACATCTGTCCATCCATCCATCAATCTGTCCATCCATCTATCCATTTATCATCCATCCATGCATCTGTCCATCCATCTATCAATCTGTCCATCCATCTATCCATTTATCATCCGTCCATCAATCTGTCCATCCATCCATCCATCCATCCATCAGTCTGTCCACCCATCTATCCATCCATCCATCCATCCATCCATCAATCTGTCCATCCATCTATCCATTTATCATCCATCCATCCATCTGTCCATCATCCATCCATCCATCCACCCACCCATCCATCAGTCTGTCAATTCATACATCCATCTAACCATCCACCCACCCATCCATCCATTATTAATTCGTCCATCAATCTATCCATTTATCATCCATCCATCAATATGTTCATTCATCATCCATCTGTCCATCCATCATCCATCCATCCATAAAATCCATCCAACTATCTGTCCATTCATCCATTCATCTGTCCAACCATCTATCCACCTATCCATCCACCCATCTATCAGTCTGTCCATCCATCTTTCCATCTGTCCATTCATTCATTCATCATTAATCTGTCCATCCATCCACCCATCCATTCATCTATCAATCTAACCATCTATTCATCCACCAGTCTATTAGTCTAGCCATTCATCATCCATCTGTCCTTCCATACATCCATCAATCTGTCCATCCATCCATCCATCCATCCATTCATCCTTCCACCCAACCAACCATCCACCCATCCATTCGTCCATCCATCTGTCAGTCTAACCATCCACCCATCCATCAATCTAACCATCTATTCATCCACCAATCTATCAGTCTGTCCATACATCCTTCCATGCATCCATCCACGCAACCAGCCGTCCACGCATCCATCCATTAATCTATCAGTCTATCCATCCGTCTATCTATCAGTCTGTCCATTCACCCATCCATCCATCCAGCCAGCCATCCAGCCATCTATTCAGCCATCCATATAGCAACAGCCTAGCAACCACATACTCTTCAAACTTAAAATCTCTCTTCAAACTGTCCAACAAGCTTTATATCACATAAGATCTAAATAACCTTCAGACTTTTGAAGGCTTTTTCATCTTTCAGACAAGCCAACCAGCAGACACTTTGTTTCTAGTTATATGTGTTATAATAAAGTTTGTTCTCTCTATCTGTTTAGAGGGAGCGACGGTTAGAAGCCGAGCAGCAGCGTCTGGCAGAAGAGGAGCGTCTGAGGAACCAAATGACTGCGCGCAGGGCTCGAGCAGAGGCAGAGAGGAAGCACCAGGAGCGTCTGGCCCAGCTCGACCAAGAACAGAAGGAGAGAGAGCAGGCAGAGCGGGATGAGACACGTAGGAAGAAGGAACTTCTGGAGCAGATGGAAAGAGAAAAACAGGAGCCAGTCAATGACTCTGATATGGTAGACAAGATGTTTGGATTCCTGGGCAGCGCCAACTCCCTTCCCAACCTGGAGGGTGAAGCACCAGAAGGGTTTGAGGTACAGGATATACTGACTATTAATCTCTGTAACCTTGCCTTGCCTTGCACATTTTTCTTATTTTATTTTTGTTTGGATGCGACAGGATCTAGAGAAAGTTCCAAGACAGTTTGAGGACGTCATTGACAAACCTCTTCCACTTCCTGATGATGAAGAGTTAGACCTATCAGAGTATAAGTTTGCAAAGTTTGCTGCAACCTACTTCCAGGGAAATGCCACACATACATATATACGGCGACCACTGAAACAACCTCTGCTGTTTCATGAGGATGAAGGAGATCAGCTAGTAAGCTTTTATTTATTTATTTAAAAGTATTATTTATAATAAAAATATATATTATTAGATGTCAGTGTTATTGCTTACAGGTTAATTGTTTAATATTTACACTGCGCTGCCCATATCATGTTAAGTTTTTTTTTATCTCTTTAGGCTGCTCTGGCTGTGTGGATCACGGTGTTGAGGTTTATGGGAGATCTCCCTGAACCCAAATATCATATCAGTATAAGTGATGGCAGTGAGAAGATTCCAGTTATGACTAAAATCTATGAGACACTGGGGAAGAGGACCTACAAAAGGGAGCTGCAGGCCCTGCAGGTGGATGATGAGGTGAGACAAGTGAGGCGTATTTATAAGTTAACATTAAAGGATTAGTTCATTTCCAGATTTAAAATTTCCTGATCATTTACTCACCCCCATGTCATCCAAGACGTTCATGTCTTTCTTTCTTCAGTCGAAAAGAAAACTTTTTTGAGGAAAACATTTCAGGATTTTTCTCCATATAGTGGACTTCAATGGGGACCAGTGGGTTGAAGGTCCAAATTGCAGTTACAGTGCAGCTTCAAAGGGCTCTAAATGATCCCAGCTGAGGAAAAAGGGTCTTATCTAGTAAAACTATCTGCCATTTTAAAAAAAAATTAGAAAATCCTACATTTTAACCACAAATGTTCATCCTGCACTAACTCGACATAACGCATTATGTAATCACATTGGAAAGGTCACGCATGACATAGGCAGAAGTACTAACCAAGAGATTACAAAGTGTATGTGCAAAGAAAGTCAAACAAACTTCAACATTTTGAAGCTGGAGGAGAAAATGAGATTTTTCGCCCTACCCTATCTTTTTAAATGGGAACCTAGACTAGTAAACACAAGGCAGAAGCTAATGTTAATGAAATTAAACCTCATTGTAAAGTGTTACAGCTATGACATCTAAGAAAGTTTCTTCATTGTTTCCAGAGTTCCACTACTGACATCCAGAAGAGAAATAGTGTACGACATAAGCTGGTGTCCCTCACATTAAAGAAGAAGTCAAAGATCACAGAGGAGGTCTGTAACTACCTGTTACCAATTGTGCCTTGTGTTGCAAAGAATCAATTTCTATACATTTCCTAAACACTGAAGTAATTTCTGTGCCTCTGTTGGACTGGTTGAAATCAACTTAATAATGGTTTACTAGAGTTGTCTCTGAATACACTGCCATTCAAAAGATTGGGGGTTAGTAAGATGTTCTTAATAGAAGTCTCTTATGCTCAACAAGCCTGAATTTATAATAATATTTCAAACTGTAAAATATCATAGCGATTTAAAATACCGTAAAGTAACTGTTTTTATATCCACCTTTATATTCACAACACCAAAGTAAGCTTATGGGTGAGAATTCCAGTTAATTAGCCACTATAAGGAATTGATGAGAAGGATAACTGCATGCAGTAAACAGCAAAACTGTTTGCAATTAAGATACATTAAATCAATATGGTAAGACACACCAACTTGCAATTTCAAGCAGCAAAACAGGCTGTTTTGTACAGCTAAAAACAGCTGGACGCGGATAAGACCAAAAGCCAGACCCATAAAATTTATAAATTGCTGCACCTGTTCTTACGTGAAGAAAAAAGTGGATATTTTATCACGGTAAAGGTGAATTTTCAGCATCATTACTCCAGTCTTCAGTGTCACATGATCCTTCATAAATCATCCTAATATGTTGATTTGCTGCTCAAGAAATGTATCCTTGTTTAATAAAAGTAAACTATATGTCTCTGTTAGGTGACCAGACGGTTAACCGACACCGATTACTGTCTGCAGGGAAACAGCATGCTGGAAGACCGACCCACCTCCAATTTAGAGAAGCTACACTTTATCATCGGCAATGGCATTTTACGCCCTGCTCTCAGGTCAGTACAAGGCAAATGCATAATTGTTAGTACACTAGTGCTGTTGAATTTATCTGCAGTTTATCTGAATTACATTACATCTGGGTTTGTTTCCTCAGAGATGAGATCTACTGTCAAATCTGTAAACAGCTGAGCCACAATACATCCAAAAGCAGCCATGCTCGTGGCTGGATCCTTCTGTCCCTTTGTGTGGGCTGCTTCGCTCCTTCTGAAAAATTTGTCAAAGTAAAAAGAAAAACATATTCTTTATTTTTGTGCCAGTCAGCAGGAAATAAGATCTCATGCATTTTAAATGATCCTAAACCTGTGTCATTTAAATGTGGCCCAACTCAATATCCCCATTTCATGTCTTTATCTGTAATTTCCTTAGTATCTGCGATCATTCATTAACTGCGGGCCGCCTGGTTATGCGCCTTATTGTGAGGAGAGATTGAGAAGAACATTTGCAAATAAGACAAGAACTCAGCCTCCTTCTTGGCTCGAGCTGCAGGTATTTTTGGACCCAAAAAAGCCATTAGATTTCACTTTTGGGAAACTTCATTGGAAAATATGAATTATTTGGCTGGATCTCGTTTTCTTTCCTCCTCCAGGCCACTAAATCTAAGAAACCCATCATGCTGCCAGTGACCTTCATGAACGGCACCACGAAGACACTGCTGACTGACTCCGCCACCACAGCCGAAGAGCTCTGCAATGCCCTGTCAGACAAAATCGGCCTGAAGGATCGCTTTGGCTTCTCCTTATACATTGCTCTTTTTGATAAGGCATGTTAATGCATATATTTTAAAGGGGTCATCGGATGCCCATTTTCCACAAGTTGATATGATTCTTTAGGCTCTTAATGAAAAGTCTATAATATACTTTGGTTAAAAATTCTCAATGGTTGTGTAAAACAACACCCTTTTAACCTTGTCAAAATGAGCTCTTCAAATATCATCTCATTGTAAGGGGTTGTTCCTTTAACAAGGGCACTTTCCTTATAACTTCGTAGTTAGGAACTTTAGTGGTGTGGCGTCACGCCAACAGGCATCTGAGAATGGCTTGATTTGAAAAAGGGAATGTTATTTTTACAGATTAATTAAAAACACTGCATGAATTTTTATCATTATAGGGTAGATTTGTACATACACTGCCAACACACATTACACTTTTACATGTTCAAACAACATGTAAAAGTGAACTTTGCATCCGATGACCCCTTTAAAATGTAAATTATTCCTGGTTTATTGCAGCCGTTATTCCAGTTTTCAGTGTCATATGATCCTTCAGAAATTGTTCTAATTTGCTGATTTGTTCTCAAGAAACATCATCAACACTGAAAACAGTTTCGATTAACAGAACTTCCAAAAAACAGCACGCATTTAATATAAAAATCTTTAGTGACATTTCACGTCTTTTACTGTCACTTTTGTTCATTTTCATTCATTCTTGCTGAATAGAAGTATTCATTTCTTAAAAAACAACAACACCAACACTACTCCAAACTCCAATCAGTGCATACCTTATTTATTCACTCCAATCTAAGACCTTCAAAATGTGTATCTTCCTCAGGTTTCATCACTGGGCAGTGGCAAGGATCATGTGATGGATGCTGTGTCACAGTGTGAGCAATATGCTAAAGAGCAGGGCGCTCAGGAGCGCAATGCCCCCTGGAGGCTGTTCTTCAGGAAGGAAATCTTCACGCCCTGGCATAACCCTGCTGAGGACAGCGTGGCCACTAACCTCATTTACCAGCAAATCGTGCGTGGGGTCAAATTCGGGGAGTACCGCTGTGATAGGGTGAGAGCTGTTCCAAACATATGGCTATATAAGTTAAGTGATTTGCATAAACCAGGTGTATATGTTTTATTATTTTAGGAGGAGGACCTGGCCGAGCTGGCTTCTCAACAGTACTATGTGGACTATGGGTCAGAAGTCCTACCAGACCGTCTTCTGAGTCTTATTCCATCCTACATACCAGACCGAGAAATTACTCCCTCCAAGACAGTAGAGAAATGGGCTCAAATGATCATAGCAACTCATATAAAGGTACACATATGTAGTTTCAATACATTTTGTTGTTGTTGTTGTTGTTGTTGTTTAATTTAATGTTTTATTTATTATCAAATTATAATTGTATATCACTTTTTTAATATAAAATTTTATATTATATTATATTATACCAGTCAAAAGTTTTTGAACAGTAAGATTTTTCATGTTTTTTAAAGACGTCTCTTCTGCTCACCAAGCCTGCATTTATTTGATCCAAAGTACAGCAAAAACAGTAAAATTTTTAAATATTTTTACTATTTAAAATGACTGTTTTCTATTTGAATATATTTTAAAATATAATTTATTCCTGTGATCAAAGCTAAATTTTCAGCATCATTACTCCAGTCTTCAGTGTCACATGATCCTTCAGAAATCATTCTAATATGCTGATTTGATCAATATTTAAAATTGTTGAGTAACAGTTTTTTCAGGATTCTTTGATGAATACAAAGATTCAAAGATCAGCATTTATCTGAAATAAAAAGCTTTTGTAACATCATACACTGTATCATTCAAAAGCTTGGAGTCAGTATTTATTTATTTATTTTTTTTTTTTTAAATAAATTATAGAAATTAATACTTTTATTTAGCAAGGACGCTTTAAATTGATCAAAAGTGATGATAAAGACATTTATAATGTTACAAAAGATTTGGGTTTCAGATAAATGCTGTTCTTCAACTTTCTTTCATCAAAGAAACCTGAAAAAATTCTACTCAGCTGTTTTCAACAACTTAAAAATAATAATAAATGTTTTTTAACAGCAAATCAGAATATTAGAATAATTCAGAATTTCTGAAGCTTCATGTGACGAGTAATGATGCTAAAAATTCAGCTTTGAATTCACACAGGGATAAATTAGATTTTAAAATATATTTCAAAATATTACTGTTTTGCTGTACTTTGGTTGAAATAAATGCAGGCTTGGTGAGCAGAAGAGACTTCTTAAAAAAAATTATATAATATTATATAAAAACAAATTCTTATTATTAAAATTAAGTATAAAAATAAGTAAAAATAGAAATGGAAAAATGAAAAAAAACACCACATTTTTATGCACAAATGTCACCATTTTCTGAGAATGGGCTCATATTTTCACGATAGACCAGCACATATAATTGAACAAATCTATTTTTAACCTTTTCATTATAACCAAACGTACAGTCACAGCACATATCTATACCTACGTCTTCATTACTGTGTCAGGCTGTGCCTGACTGACCTCACTTTACGTTCTCAAGGACGGCAGTGTCATTATTTTAGAGCAGTACCTGTATCTCCTCCTAGCACTAATATAATCTCACAGCTATGATTAACTTTCCTATCTAAGTGTGTGCGACCTTCACACTGTTTGCCACTCTTACCTACAGGCTGCTGTAATAGAATGCAATCACTGGCCCTTGAATATTTGAGACAGTTCTTTCAGCCTTACTTAGTGGTCACTTGTTATGCATTTGTAGTTTAGGTCAGCACTCTGCGCTGGCTCGTAGCGGTTGATGGACTGACCACAGGTTGAAATTTGATTGACGGTTCCTGTGGGAACATTAATCACATGTTTCTTCTCTCAAGGGTGAAGGCCATTTTAATTATCCTTCTACCTTTCATAGGCTCAAGTGATGGACATGAATGTTTAATAATGTTGGAGATCGATTTTATGGATTGTGGTAATGCATGACTTTGTTAGATTTTATTCTTATAGCCAGGTGACGAGAGCAAAGGTAATTGTCTCTGAGGTCTTAGTCTTCTGTTACTCTAAGACTAAGATATTGACAACGGCATCTCCACAGGGAATCTACACGCAGAAGAGGTTTCACTCGCAGAGAGTGAAGGAAGAGGTGGTGGATTTCGCTCGATTTAAGTGGCCTTTGCTTTTTTCACGTTTCTATGAGGCCTTCAAATTCTCAGGTAAGACTTAGAGGCAATAGTTCCCCCCAAAACAGTTTATATGATACTTTCTATTCATTGTAATTGCACAGAACAATGTGAAGACCATTGTTTCTGTTCATTCATAGGGCCTAGTCTCCCAAAGAATGATGTTATAGTGGCAGTGAACTGGACTGGAGTCTACTTTGTGGATGAGCAGGAGCAGGTCCTTCTGGACCTTTCTTTCCCAGAGATCACTGCAGTCTCCAGCAGCAGGTGCAGTAGCACGTCCCTCCAAAGCAAATTCATTTGATATAAGTGTACTCTGCTAGTGTTTATTAATTTAACGTGTGTATGCAGAGGTGGAAAGCTGCAGGGACAGAGCTTCACACTGGCCACCATTAAAGGAGATGAGTACACCTTCACATCCAAC